>NC_092163.1:45172751-45486918 GCF_045791955.1 Oncorhynchus clarkii lewisi | reverse complement strand
TGGACCATACAATCTCTGCTGCTCTTAACCAATACATTCTAAGCGATTCATATGGGCAACTCACACACGCAGCAACCCACGGTTACAACTGTTGTGTTTGCAGCTTTATAGCAAGCAAAATATCAAAAACTCACTTCATAAAAAATATTTGTATTTGAAACTATTCCAGTGGACAACAAAAGATATGGAGAAAAACCAATGCATTCAATAATCATGTAGTATGTATAAAGTACCTGTGTTGTCCACTGGAGAGCAGTGTAGATTCATATTACCGTCTTACAAAAGGCACACAGTGGACCACTGTCCAGATGTGACCAATAGCAAGGTGAAAAAAATACCCAAAACACTTGGAACACACACATCCATACACAAACAGAGCAGGACGGGGACACAAACCTGGCAAGTGCCCCTACACTCCCTCCCCCACCTGTGTGCCCACCTGTGTGCCCACCTGTGTGCCCATCTGCGGAGGAGAGGCGCCAGTTGTTCCGAGTATGTGCCAGTGTGTCTCAACTCAAGGACCACCCAACAAAACCCTTGTTTCTGAGTTTGTCTGTCTGACTGTGAATTCCATGGCCCTTGCCCATAGGCCTGGTTTGCTCATGGTTTCATGTGAAAAGCCATGGTTTGGATTGGCCCAATCCAAGAAGCCTGTAGCCATAACAACAACAATATGAAAATGTGGGTGGTTGAACAGCAGTTGTCTTGAATCCATGGATTTTGCCCTTGTGTGACAGGAACAGCATGTAATTCACCACATTGTGAGACATCATATATAGAGCAACAAAATGCAGGTTGATAGACAGTGCCTTTGGAAAGTATTCAGTCCCCTTGACTTTTTCCACATCTTGTTTGTTTACAGTCTTATTAAAAAATGTAATTTAGTGTTTTTTATCTCATCAATCTACATACACAAAGCAAAAACAGTTTTTTATAAGCTTGGCACACCTGTATTTGGGGAGTTTCTCCCATTCGTCTCTGCAGATCCTCTCAAGCTCTGTCAGGTTGGATGGGGAGTGTTGCTGCATAGCTATTTTCAGGTCTCTTCAGAGATTTTCAAATCAAGTTCAAGTCCGGGCTCTGGCTGGGTCACTCAAGGGCATTCAGAGACTTGTCCTGAAGCCACTCCTACGTTGTCTTGGCTGTGCGCTTTTGAAAGGTGAACTTTTGCCCCAGTCTGAGGTCCCGAGCATTCTGGAGCAGGTTTTCATCAAGGATCTCTCTGTACTTTGCTTTGTTCATCTTTCCCTCGCTCCTGACTAGTCTCCCCATCCCCACAGCATGATGCTGCCAGCACCATGCTTCTCCGTAGGGACGGTGCCAGGTTTCCTCCAGACGTGACGTTTGGCATTGAGTTCAATCTTACTTTCATCAGACCAGATAATCTTGTTTCTCAGGGTCTGAGATTCTTTAGGTGCCTTTTGGCAAACTCCAAGCGGGCTGTCATGTGCCTTTTATTGAGGAGCCGCTTCTGTCTGGCCAATCTACCATAAAGGTCTTATTGGTGGAGTACTGCAGAGATGGTTGTCCTTCTGGAAGGTTCTCCCATATCCACAGAGGGACTCTAGAGCTCTGAGGGACTCTAGAGCACCTACCTGACCAAGGTCCTTCTCCACTGATTGCTCAGTTTGGCCGGGGGGCCAGCTCTAGGAAGAGTCTTGGGGTTTCTAAACTTCTTCCATTTAAGAATGATGGAGGCCACTGTGTTCTTTGGGACCTTCAATGCTTCAGAAATGTTTTGGTACCCTTCCCCAGATCGGTGCCTGAACACAATCCTGTCTTGGAGGTCTACGGACAATTCCTTCGACCTCATGGCTTGGTTTTTTTCTCTGACATGCACTGTCAACTGTGGGACCTTATATAGACAGGTGTGTGCCTTTCCAAATCATGTCCAATTAATTTAATTTACCACAGGTGGACTCCAATCAAGTTGTAGAAACATCTCAAGGATGATCAATGGAAACAGGATGCACCTGAGCTCAATGTCAAGTCTTATAGCAAAGGGTTTGAATACTTCTGTACATAAGGTATTTCTGTTTTTTATTTTTAATACATTTGCAAACATTTATAAAAACCTATTTTAGCTATGTCATTATGGGGAATTGTGTAAGGAAATTCCTGAGAAAATAGTTTTATTTAATCCATTTAGAATAAGACAGTAATGTAACAAAATGTGGAAAAAGTCAAGGGGTCTGAATAGTTTCTGAAGGCACTGCAAATGGAAAGAAAAACCTTTGTAGAATGAAGGTATACAGTAGTCATTCTCACAGTAGGTACTAATGATCAGTGGTTAATGTTTATAATTTTGCTTTACAGATGGCTAGAACAGATGTTTAACAACTAAAATAGTCTATGAAAAAGGTTGGTTTTAAGACTTTAATCACTCTAAGCCTCATTGATCAAAAGATACCTTAACAACGAAAGATAGGACCCATTCATAACTTGCAATTATTTTAGATTACCATGCAAAAGTGTGGGATTGATGACTTTTCTGCGAGCGCCCCTAAACTCGCTTAAATCAAAGTCAAGTGGGCCATGCTTTCTAAACCCAGACTAAAGAGCAAGGGCTAATGAGGCGTACACTCCCATCTTTTTTTGTTGATTAGCTCATTCTTTAGTTTATCTCAATCAAGATCTTAACAGATGGTGTTAAGTGCCCTGAGTGATCGCAGAGAGCCTGAAGCAGTGATGTTGGCTGGCCTGAGTCTTTGGGTTAGTGTGGCTAGGCAGAACCATAACTGGTTCAAAATACTTAAGCTGTGCTTGATTGAACTATTGGAACCAATAGAAAACTCTGAAAAGTGTAAACCCTGTCCAACCTGGCACTCCCAGACAGGCTAAAGCAAATGCTCAAAGTACAGTACCAGTCAAAAAGTTTGGACACACTCATTCAAGGGTTTATCTTTATTTTTACTATTTTCTACATTGTAGAATAATAGCGAAGACATCAAAACTATGAAATGACACATATGAAATCGTGTAGTAACCAAAAAAGTGTTAAACAAATCCAAATATATTTTAAATTTGAGATTCTTCAAAGAAGCCACCCTTTGCCTTGATGACAGCTTTGCACATTCTTGGCATTCTCTCAACCAGCTTCCAGTAT
Source organism: Oncorhynchus clarkii lewisi (assembly GCF_045791955.1). Classification (NCBI taxonomy): domain Eukaryota; kingdom Metazoa; phylum Chordata; class Actinopteri; order Salmoniformes; family Salmonidae; genus Oncorhynchus; species Oncorhynchus clarkii. The sequence goes on along the minus strand of NC_092163.1, from coordinate 45,483,812 downwards.
CGAAGGAGTTCTCACATATGCTGAGCACTTGTTGACTGCTTTTCCTTCACTCTGCGGTCCAACTCATCCCAAACCATCTCAATTGGAATGAGGTCGGGTGAGGTCGGGCCAGGTCATCTGATGCAGCACTACATCACTCTCCTTCTTGGTCAAATAGCCCTTACACAACCTGGCGGTGTGTTGGGTCATTGCCTTGTTGAAAACAAATGATTATCTCACTAAGCACAAACCAGATGGGATGGAGTATCACTGCAGAATGCTGTGGTAGCCATGCTGGTTAAGTGTGCCTTGAATTCTAAATATATCACAGAGAGTGTCACCAGCAAAGCACCCCCACACCATCACACCTCCTCCTCCATGCTTCACGGTGGGAACTACACAGGCAGAGATCATCTGTTCACCTGCTCTACATCTCACAAAGACACGGCTGTTGGAACCAAAAATCGAAATTTTTGACTCATAATACCAAAGGACAGATTTCCACCAGTTTAATGTCCATTGCTTGTGTTTATTAGCCCAAGCAAGTTTCTTCTTATTATTGGTGTCCTTTAGTAGTAGTTTCTTTGCAGCAATTCGACCTTGAAGGCCTGATTCACACGGTCTCCTTTGAACAGTTGATGTTGAGATGTGTCTTGAACTTGTGAAGCTTTTATTTGTGCTGCAATTTCTGAGGCTGGTAACTCTAATGAACTTATCCTCTGAAGCAGAGGTAACTCTGGGTCTTCCCTCCCTTCCTTTCCTCTCCCCATGAGAGCCAGTTTCATCATAACACTTGATAGTTTTTGCGTCTGTACTGAAAGAGTTTTTGAGATTTTCCGGATAATGATGGACTGTCATTTCTCTTTTGCTTATTTGAGCTGTTCTTGCCATAACATGAACTTGGTCTTTTACCAAATAGGGCTATCTTCTGTATACCACCCCTACCTTGTTCACAAATGTACTTTTAACACGGCACACCTGTTAATTGAAATGCATTCCTTGTGACTACCTCATTAATCTGGTTGAGAGAATGCCAAGAGTGTGCAAAGCTGTCATCAAGTTGAATGCACCGAGCTGTCTGTCTACACTACTGGCACACAGCTCGGACACCCATGCATACCCCACAAGACATGCCACAAGAGGTCGCTTCACAGTCCCGAAGTCCAGAGCAGACTATGGGAGGCACACAGTACTACATAGAGCCATGACTACATGGAACTCTATTCCACATCAAGTAAGTGACGCAAGCAGGAAAATTAGATTTAAAAAACAGATAAACACCTTATGGAACAGCGGGGACTGTGAAGCAACACAAACATTGGCACAGACACATGCATATACACACACACACGATAACATACGCACTATACATACACATGGATTTAGTACTGTAAATATGTGGTAGTGGTGGAGTTGGGGCCTGAGGGCACACAGTGTGTTGTGAAATCTGTGAATGTATTGTAATGTTTTTAAAATTGTATAAACTGCCTTAATTTAGCTGGACCCCAGGAAGAGTATCTGCTGCCTTAGCAGCAGCTAATGGGGATCCATAATAAATACAGTCAAAGGGTGGTGACTTCAAAGAATCTTTGAAGAATCTATATTTTAATGTGTTTAACATTTTTTATAAGAACCAACGCTGGAGATGAGAAGCAGGTACGGAGAGTTGAAAATTTAATTTAGCACAGACATGGAACGGCGTCAGAACCGGGTAATATGAAGACATACGACAATCAATGCTGAAGGCGGGAACAGAGCTGGGGAACAGACAGATATAGGGGAGGTAATGACACAGGAGATTGAGTCCAGGCGAGAACAATGAATCGCTGATGTGTGGGACAAGGGAAGCAGGTGTGCGTAATGATGGTGGCAGGAGTGCTTATTGCTGGGTAGCCTGGTGCCCTCGAGCACCAGGGAGGGAGAGCGGAAGCAGGCGTGACACTTTTCTGGTTTCTACATGATTCTATATGTGTTATTTAATAGTTTTGATGTCTTCACTGTTACTCTACAATGTAGAAAACAGTAAAAATGAAGAAAAACCTTGGAATGAGTAGGTGTGTCCAAACTTTTGACTGGTTCTGTAGATGAAAGATTGAGAATAGTATTTGAACCCAGGTGTGTTCAAAAGTATATAATCATGTCCAAAAGTATTGGCACCCTTGATAAAGATGAGCAAAATATACTGAATAAATAATACAAATGCTGAGATTTTGTTTAACAAGTAATAGTTTTTTTTCACCAAAAAGATAGGGGTCAAAATATTGGCTGCCCTTTTATCGATACCTTTCAATACCTCACGAGAATAACGGCACTGAGCCTTTTTCAAAAATGTTTTATGAGAACACATTGGGAGGGATCTTAGACCGTTCCTCCAAACATAATCTTTCTAGAACCTTGATATCCTTCATCTACGCTTATGGACTGCCTTCTTCGAGCCAAACCACAGGCTTTCAATGGGGTTCAAGTCCGGAGACTGAGATGGCCATTGCAGAATGTTGATTTTGTGGCCAATTACCATTACAATGAACTGTTTGTTAACCATTTTAATGTGTTTGGGGTTATTGTGTTGCTGGAAGATCCACTTGCGGCAAAGTTTCAGCCTGCTGGCAGAGGCAACCAGGTTTTGGCAAAACATGTCCTAATACTGGGTTAAGTTCATGATGCTGTTGACCTTAACAAGGGCCACAGGACCAGTGGAAGAAAAATAGCCCCATAACATAAAATATCCACCACCATTTGATTTACGTGGCCAAAGAGAAACCCACCACAGGTGCACGTGGCAAAAGAGCTCTATGTTCGTGTCATCTGAACGTAACACCGCTTTCAATCCAAGTGCCAATGCCGTTTAGCAAACTCCAGGTGTTCACATTTGTTCGATGACATGAAAATATAGCTCTTTGGCCACGCACACCAGTGGTGGGTTTGGCATCGAACAAAGGATACATAAGCAGAAAAGAAACCCCACACCTGCTGTGAAATATGGTTGTGGATCTTTGATGTTATGGGGCTAATTTGCTTCCACTGGTCCTGGGGCAATTCCCACTGTGCACACCACATCCTTTCAACATGGACATTTGGGTCATATTTGGTTGACATGTAGATCAAAGAGATTTGAACCTTTATTCATCCACTCAAAAAGACAGCCAGAAGTTTGTTGAATTCCCAATGCGTTATCACTATGCTTTCAATTATCTAAAAGCACAACCAAATTCCAATGTAAAAACACATTTGAATAATTTAGCACAATCAGGGTTAGTGCCTTGCTTCGGATTGCGTCTCTCCAGTAAGCCACGTTTCCGTGAAGCAAAGAAAGTGCACATCGTCAGAGTTTTCACCAAAAACCCGGAGGCTGAAACTTGACCGTAAGACTTTAACCCCAAGCACACATCAAAATCCACTTTTTTCTTATTAACCCCAAAATCAACATTTTACAATAGTCATCTTGAAAACATGTGGTTTGAATTGAAGATGGCAGTCCATAAGTGGAGACTAAGGATATCAAGGATCTGGAAATATTCCGTATGGAGCAATGGTTGGTCTATGATCCCTCCAATATGTTCTCCAATCTCATGAACTTTTTGGGTAAAAAGTCTCAGTGCCGTCATCCTAGAAAGGTGGGGTATTGAAAGGTATTGAAAACAGGGGTGCCAATAATTTGTCCATATCTTTTTGAGAAAAAGTATATTTAAAAAAAAATCTCTTTCTATGAGCAATTGCGTTAGTATAAAAATATACTATTTTCCCATTTTCTTGAGCATCATAATAGCTCAATATTTGTATTACTTCTGTTATCCAGTCTTTTATGTTGAACTTTATCAAGGGTGCCAATAATTTTTGACCTGACTCTATGAGGTTTAACGCAAGATTCATTGATCCAGTCTCGTTTGGCTAATCAATTGCGATGGCCATAGCGTGATATTAAAATGCACCTAATGAACGACATTGATGAATGAGCCGTTCGGTTCACTGGGCCAATTAGTATGGTCGAACGCTCCCTGTAATATTTAAACCAGTTCTGTCCAGTAATGTGGATGTTCATGGAACTAGATATGCATGAGGGATGCAACCAGCTGGTTTGATAAAGGGGTTTCTACCCTGGTTGCTGTTTTAGTCTGTATTCAAATCGTATTCATAGTCAGTTTTGCTGTTGATATATGACCTGGTCCTTTTGCATCATACCTACAGGTTACATAAAGGTCCAAGAAGCAATAAAGTATGAATTGAATGGAAAAAAACACTTGTTAGTGAAATATGTACAGTACCGTATCTAATAACTGCTCTTGCCGTGTTACACAGCATTTGAAAAGAGAGTCAGCATTACATATGGCTAATTTATGTACATATTCTTTATCCCCTTACACTGTGTATAAGACAGTAGTTTTGGAATTGTTAGTTAGATTACTTGTTGGTTATTACTGCATTGTCGGAACTAGAAGCACAAGCATTTCGCTACACTCGCATTAACATCTGCCAACCATGTGTATGTGACAAATAAAATTTGATTTGATTTGATTTCATTTAAAAAAACAGAAGAAACAGTGGGAAAAAAAACAAGATAAAGGAGAGGCAGAGAGAAGAGTTCAAAAGAGAAACAGTGCTTGGATAAGACGCTCCACAAGGGAAATAAAAGCCCACAGCCAAGAAAATCCTTATCCTTAACCCAAGGTTTTTAATTCTGCCACAGGACTGACTTCCCATCTGGTGCTGCCCTGTCCCTGTCTGAGGGGAATGTCTGTCCTCGCTGGGTAACAAATGAACCTGACACTATGGAGACCATGGGCTCGCATTTATTTATCTCTTCTATCCACCCGCCTGCCTGTCTGTTGGTCTCCGACCCACTGCAGCCCCGGCCGGGCCGGCCACTACGGACCTCAAACAGTGCCTTTCGGACTTAGCCATGCGTCATGGTTTGGAAGACTGTCTATTTGCGAGGTTGGTGTGGCTTGTGGGACATTGGGGTAAGGAGGGGTGGACCGTGTTGTAGACTAGACAGGGTGATTGAAGTGGAGAAAACTGGGAAAATAAAAAATAAAAAAATATTAGGAATTTAAAGAGGTGGGCCGCTTTGATGATAAGAGGGTTGGAGGCTTTCTCCTCTGACTAGGGGGCCAAGGGGAGTGATGGGGCGCCAGATATCAAGAAGTGGGGAATAATTGAAACATTGTGTAGCGGCGGTGTGGGCTTTGGTGTGATTGATACCGTTTTGGAATACTCCTGTCCTCTCGCGCACAGGGGGTTTACCTGGGGAGGAACGAGGGGGGGAAAAAGGTGCTTAGGTGGCTCATCTGGGTTTGGAGGAAAATTGGTGCCATCCATCAAACACTACATTTAACGACCGCCCAAACCAGGCTGCCCAACAAAGGATTCTTATTTAAGGCAGTGAACCGGGAAACGTGTGAGGGGCAGGGACTGGTGAGGGTCTATCAATCAGCCAGTCAGCTCCTTTATTTAACAAGCCAGGGCACGGACCCTGGGGGCAACACCGTAGCGTATCCCAGCTTTTTGGGCTTGCATCATTCTCCTAGTAGGAAAAAAAAGAGGTATGGAAAATGGAGAGAGGGAGGAAAAGAAAGAAGGACATGAAGAGGAGATGCGTCAGGGTTTGGCCGTGTCTGTCCCCTGGCGCGCTGGTGCGCTTCATCTTTCCGACGCACGGGCCTGGAACTGGGGCTTGATGGGATTTTCAGCCCTGTGGCCTCCACGCTCCACCAGCAGCCATCTGGAGAGTTGCAGCCTGCTGCCGTGTGGCATGGCACAGCTGAGGGCCAGACATTCAGCCACACGCTCCCACAGACCTGAGACCTGCTGTGCCATGCTCAGTGGATGGAGATGCATCCCAAATGCCACCATATTCCTTTTATAGAGCCACATGGGCCCTGGTCAAAAGTAGTGCACTGTAAAGGGAATAGAGTACAATTTGAGACGCATCCTGGGCAAACATTCAGAGCCACCCACCTCCGTTGGGGACACACACTGATCTCACTGGAGGGTCGACACACTCAGCAAGGCAGCTCACAGTCACATCCAATCCCTGACTGCTCTAGAAATCTAAGATGCTGAAGTAGAATAGGGCTTAGCTATTCAGCAACCTTAATGGTGTGGAGAGAGAGAGCAAGAGCAAGAGAGAGAGAGAGAGAGAGAGAGAGAGAGAGAGAGAGACCATGAACAACAACACACAACGACCAAGCAACTGCAATCAACATTGCTTAATGGGGGAATTATTTTTGTAGATATTGCCTGGAGTAGAGTTTGTTTGCTTGTCAGCTCTTCCAGCTCACCGCGTTCACCAAGAGTTTTTGACAGACATAAACACAAAAGTAGAATACAATCATGCAATGATTCTGAAATGTAAGCAGCCAAGTGTTCCCTCGCGTATGCAAACAGGACGACCTATAACCAAGTATACCCTCATCGTGTCTTTTTCAACCAATCCTTAGGAAACATAATTTAAAGTTGTCTTCAGGGCCTACTTTCATTTATTTTTTTTATGCCAATACTAGCCTATTTCTCCTCACACTGAGACCATTACATTTATTTGTTTATATTTATTTATTATATGGATTTTTACCATCCTCCTCTTCGATAAAACACCGCCCACAAAGAAACAGGAGTAAACATCATTGAGGTGAGCGACTGGAAAGGGGGAGAGGGGGAGTGGGGGAGTGGGGAGGAGGAGAGACGGAGAGGCCAGAGCATGCACAGACACACAAAATCAATGCTGATCAATGTTTTATATCACCAAGACGCTCCTTTTCCCCACCCTGCACCTTCTCCCTAAAAATGTTTTTTTACAAACCCATCCCTATCACTACTACCAGGAGTTCAATAAAAATACTCTCACTCACCATCGGATGAAAACCACATAACAATGATATTGTTATTCCATTTGTATTTCTTTAATGACGGGCAATGGGAAATATTGTATATTCATAAAACATTTAAATGAATCAATATTTCTTGATACAATGGTATTACCCGTAGGGCTACAGCTAAAAATGGACTTTTTTTTTTACCCCGAAGGCATTATTTAAAATAGCTTTGTTATTTTAGGCTCAAGAGAGTTTTTATTCTCTGTATTGTATACTAAATATGCGAGTACTGTATATGGCTGTAAAAAGGATGTTTATGTGAAGTCTGTCTAGAATCTAGAAGGTGATTGAGTGCTTGAGGGGGGAATGTGTTGAGGGATATAAGTTAGGAAGATAAAAAGGCTTTATAGAGAGGGAACTCAAATATATTTTATCCATATTCAATTCCCCTCGCCCTCACAACAAAATACTTTTTTTTTTTCTCAAACCAACATGGAAGAGGAGACAAGTACATTTAATCCATCATTTATTTTAAAGGTCTGAGTGGATCAATACCTCAGTCGCTGGGATGCAATGAGCGTTACTAAAGTGACAACAACAGCGTGAAATAATGATACTCTGGGAAAAAAAAGCAACTGTCAGAATACAGAGGCGCCACATCTGCTCTGGTGTCAGCTCAGTCTAATTCATTTGAGTCGAAATGGAGACAAAGTGAGCCAGAGTTTCAGTTTTGATCCTGATACAACTGAGCTAGCAAGTTTCCCTGAGCAAAGTTGAGGATTTCTACCAGAGAGAAAAATCCCTGGACCCCTATCTATCCATAGCTTAATATGCCTTTTAAATGAATTGGTAAATTTGCTATCAACACTAGTCAGGCCAAAATGTTGGCACCCGAACTGCAGCCACGGCGAATGCATTGCAGATGGCACTTTTGAGATATCAACCTACAGTAGGATGGCTGAGCTACATAGCTGCTAGGCAGGGGGGAAGAATGTTATTTGCCTGATATGCAACCACATCACACTACCATGCCGCTGTGCTCTTTCCTGTGCTGACTGATCGGTAGACGAGATGCTCACACAGGCTTTAGAACAGGGTGAGTTTGAAACAGGCACAGTTAGTGGTAGACTTAACGATTTTAGGATCCCATTCAAAATGGCAGCGGTGGGCAGCCAGGAGCTTCCAGGCAAAATACAAACATCCCCCACTCCAACTCCCTCTGTGAGGACAGGAGCATTTTATTTGAAAAAGAAAAAGGAAAAAATATAGTCAAATGTAAAATCAAATATGGGCAAGACTTTTGTTCCCCTTTTTATTCCAATACTAACCTGCTGATATTTTGATCTTATCCCCAAGGATTTTAGACTACCATTCCTAATAGTAGAGAGACCTGACCCACTATAAGGCTATCGGTCAGAGACGTCGTCAGTTTGTCCCATGACAATACTGAATCAGTGGTATTGAGGAATTATACATTTGAGGTTACACAGACACTGTCATTCCCCTGGTGACCCACCAACCCTTAAAGCTGCCCCCTGAGTCCATTTAAGAGGTCTAGACTCTGATTTGTGATTAATGTCTGCAGAGACAATGCTTCTCTCACCCTGGGGATCGATAGCAGAGACAGGGCTGGCCAGGGTCATAGCACTGCATACCGAGTAGTCCCACACCTAGAAATACCCCTGCCAGATAATCCCACACGTAGAAATATACCCTACCAGATACGAACACCAAATCTGTTGTTTGCATGAGATCAGTCATGGTAAAATAACCCAAAGGAACACCCCTCACCCTCTTTTCTATATATATTTATCTCCTTTCTCCTGTTATTTATACTTCACTTTAGAACCTAGGAGGACCCATGGGGCGAAAAAAAAAAGAAAGTTCAGACGAGGATGGTGTTATGTTTCTCTGTTTCTCTGTTTCTCCCAAACAGGCTCAGTCAGGAGCTTAATTAGCATACTTTGTCTCTAGACGCTGCTAAATTTAACGGATGCTGCCCGGTGGCCGGCGCTGTGGGCAGACGGCAGACTGAATAAATAAACAGTGCCAGTCTGAGGGTGGCGCACTGGCTGCCACCTGCCCAACATCCATCAAAACTAAAGCGTTCTACAGGCAGCCCAATCGCCCTTTTATAGGCCTGTGAAACCATCAAACATCTGCTCATTACCTTGCCTCATATAGTTGTATCATACATACATTAACCAATGCAAATAACGATGTCAATGTACGGCATAGGTTTTTACAAGAATGTTTTCCACTTTGGCAAATATGTTTTTCTTTGAGTTAAAGTAAGGGAGAGTTGGGTATGTAGAGTAATTTGTTACATTCAGCATCTCTACGTCAAGGGAAATATAGTATTCTTTCTAACACATATATTTACATATATTTCAGGATGTTGTGCATCCATGGAAATAATCAGAATTCATGTAAACATAAGTTTTGAAAACTTAGCTTGTCCAAAATGTACAATTGACCATCGGTATGGGGTAAATTGAGCATACTGTAGGCATAGGGTAAATTGAGCATAGGGACAGGGTAAGCATAGAGACAAATTTCATTTTGTATAAAAAAAATTAAAATAAAGTTTAATATATGCTCATATCCCAGCATCAATGCCTTGCATTACGCCTGTGGCCTACAAGGGGTCATACCCAACTCAGGAAGGCATTTTTCATGATTTGAGCTTGACTAATCACACAAAATCACACAAAATACTATGCATATTATGCATAAAACTGACAAAATATTATCATCATATGTATGAGGTATATTCATTAGCCATTGGCTCAACTTGCCCCTGGCCAAATGTTACGCTAGGTTTAGGGCCTCATATTTTAGCTGAAAGTATTTACATAAGTATTTACACAAGTATTCAGACCCTTTACTCAGTACTTTGTTGAAGCACCTTAGGCAGCAATTACAGCGTTGAATCGTATTGGGTATGACGCTACAAGCTTGGTACATCTGTATTTGGGGAGTTTCTCCCATTCTTCTCTGCAGATCCCCTCAAGCTGTCAGGTTGGATGGGGAGAGTCGCTGCACAGCTACTTTCAGGTTTGTTCAGAGATCTTCTATTGGGTTTAAGTCTGGGCTCTGGCTGGGCCACTCTTGTCTGTGTACTTAGGGTCATTGTCCTGTTGTAAGGTAAACCTTCGCCCCCAGTCTCAGGTCCTGAGCGCTCTGGAGCAGGTTTTCATCAAGGATCTCTCTGTACTTTACTCCGTTCATCTTTCCCTCGATCCTGACTATTCTCCCAGTCCCTGCCGCTGAAAAACATCCCCACAGCATGATGCTGCCACCACCATGCTTCACCTTAGGGATGGTATTGGCCAGGTGATGACCGGTGCCTGGTTTCCTCCAGACGTGACACTTGGCATTCTGGTCAAAGAGTTCAGTCTTGGTGTCATCAGACAAGAGACTCTTGTTTCTCATGGTCTGACTGTCCTTTAGGTGCCTTTCGGCAAACTCCAAGCGGGCTGTCATGTGCCTTAAAGGCCTGATAGGTGGAGTGCTGAAGAGACAGTTGTCCTTCTGGAAGGTTCTCCCAACTCTACAGAGGAACTCTGGAGCTCTGTAAGAGTGGCCATCAGGTTCTTGGTCACCTCACTGACCAAGGCCCTTTTCCCCCAATTGCTCCGTTTGGCTGGGCGGCCAGCTCTAGGAAGAGTCTTGGTGGTTCCAAACTTCTTCCATTTTAGAATGATGGAGGCCACTGTGTTCTTGGGAACCTTCAATGCTGCAGAAATGTTTTGGTACCCTTCCCTAGATCTATGCCTCTACACAATCTTTTCTCTGAGCTCTACAGACAATTCCTTCAATGTCATGGCATGGTTTTTGCTCTGACGTGCATTGTCAACTGTGGGACCTTATATAGACAGGTGTGTGCCTTTCCAAATCATGTCCAATCAATGGAATTTTCCACAGGTGGACTCCAATCAAGTTATAGAAACATCTCAAGGATGATCAGTGGAAACAGGTTGCACCTGAACTCATTTTCGAGTCTCATAGCAAAGGATCTGAATACTTCTGTAAATAACGTAGTTCTGTTTTAATACTTTAAAATACATTTGTAAATAAAAAAACTGTTTTCGCTTTGTCATTATGGGGTACTGTGTGTAGATTGATGAGGATAATTATTATTTTTTGAATATGGCTGTAACGTAACATAATGTGAAAGAAGTTAAAGGGTCTGATTACTTTCCATATGCACTGTATAGAGGCCTCAACTGATGTATAAAATAGTCTTAAAACTATCTACTTTGTTTATTTTATTTGTAAATGTATTTAACTAGGCAAGTCAGATAAGAACAAATTCTTATTTACAATGACGGCCTACCAAATATTTCTCCTGTGGGGACCTTGGCTGGGATAAAAAAATACAAATATAGGACAAAACACACATCATGACAAGAGAGACACCACAACACTACAACACATGACAACACAACATGGAAACAACACATTATGACAACAACATGGTAAGAACACTACATGGTAGCAGCACAAAACATGGTACAAATATTATTGGGCACAGACAACAGCAAAAAGGGCAAGAAGGTAGAGACAACAATACATCACGCAAAGCAGCCACAACTGTCAGTAAGAGTGTCCACGATTGAGTCTTTGCATGAAGAGATGGAGATAAAATGGTCCAGTTTGCGTCCAGCTCGTGCCAGTCGCTAGCTGCAGCGAACTGAAAAGAGAAGTGACCCAGGGATGTGTGTGCTTTGGGAACCTTTAACAGAATTTGACTGACAGAAACAGTGTTGTATGTGGAGGATGAGGGCTGCATTAGGTATCTCAGACAGGGGGGAGTAAGGCCTAAGAGGGTTTTTATAAAAAAGCATCAATCGTCTTGTATACATAGATGACCAGTTTACAGAGAAGTATAGAGTGCAGTGATATGTCCTATAAGTAGCATTTGTGGCAAATCTGATGGCCGAATGGTCAGGAACATCTAGCCGCTCGAGAGGACCCGTACCCGGCTGATCTATACATTCCGTCTCTGTAATCTAGCATGGGTAGGATGGTCATCTGAATCAGGGTTAGTTTGGCAGCTGGAGTGAAAGAGGAGCGATTATGATAGAGGAAACTAAGCCTAGATTTACCCTTAGCCTGCAGCTTTGATATGTGCTGAGAGGACCATCTAGCCATACTCCCAAGTACTTGTATGAGGTGACTACCTCAAGCTCTAAACCCTCAGAGGTAGTAATCACACCGGTGGGGAAAGGTGCATTTTTCTTACCAAACCACATGACCTTTGTTTTGGAGGTGTTCAGAACAAGTTTAAGTTTAGAGAAAGCTTGTTGGACACTAAGAAAGCTTTGTTGTAGAGTGTTTAACACAAAATCTGGGGAGAGGCCAGCTGAGTACAATACTGTATCATCTGCATATAAATGGATGAGAGAGCTTCCTAATGCCTGAGCTATATTGCTGATGTAAATTGAGAAGAGCGTGGGGCCTAGGATTGAACCTTGGGGTATTCCCTTGGTGGCAGATGTTCTGACTTTATACACTGAGAGACACCAATACTCCTAAGACGGCCAGCAAGAATAGAATGGTCTACCGTATCAAAAGCTTTGGCCAAGTTAATAAAAATAGCAGTACAACATTGCTTACAATCAAGGGAAATGGTGACATCATTGAGGACCTTTAAGGTTGCTGTGACACAACCATAACCTGAGCAGAAACCAGATTGCATACCAGAGAGAATACTATAGCATCAAGAAAGTCAGTCAGTTGATGGATACATTTTTCAACACTTTTGATTAACAGGGCAAAATAGAAATTGGCCTATAACAGTTAGAATCAGCTTGATCTCCCCTTTAAATAAAGGATGCGCCGTGTTTGCATTCCAAGCAATGGGAACCTCCCCAGAGAGCAGAGACAGGTTAAAAAGGTCAGGAATATGCTTGGTGGTGATAGGGGCAGCAACTTTAAAGAAGAAAGGGTCTAAACCATCTGACCCAGATGTTTTTTTGGGGTCAAGTTTAAAGAGCTCCTTTAGCACCTCGGACTCAGTGACCGCCTGCAGGGAGAAACTTTGTAGCGGGGCAGGGGAAAAAGAGGGGAAAAGAGGGATGCGCATCGGGGCTAGTTGTATTTGAAGGGGTGGGAGATGAGGAAATGTTGGACGGGCAAGGAGGCTGAGTTAAATAGGAATCCTGACATTATGAAGTGGTGATTAAAGAGCTCAGCCATGTGCTCCTTGTCAGTAACAACTACATCATCAACATTAAGGAAGATGGGCAGCTGTGAGGAGGAGGGTTTATTCTTCAGTTCTTTAACCGTTTTCCAGAACTTCCTGGGGTTAGACCTACAGAGAGAGCACTGCTCCTTAAAGTAACTAACTTTGGCATCCGGATAGCCTGAGTGCACTTATTTGTCATTTGCCTGAACGAAAGCCAATCAGCCTGAGTATGCATGTGCCGAGCCAAATGGAATTCTTGAGGTAGAGCATCTCTGCCAGATCACGGTCGAACCAGATGCTGAACCTGTTTTTCATTCTCATTTTCTTTATGGGGGCGTCTTCGACAGAGGGGATCAACCTGATTCTATACCAATTTACAGAGGCCAGGTCATGAAGGAAGTACATTTTTTAAGCAAGTGTCTATGACAGATCAGGGCAGGTTGTTTCACTGAACAGCCATTACGAACACAGGCTGTAAAACAGTGATCACTAAGGTGTAAGGGTTCTCTGTCCATAATGTTTTTTAATAAAGACAATAGAACACTCGAACAAAACAACAAACGATGCCGTGAATATACAAAACCAAAAACAGTACCGTGTGGACCAAACACTCACACGGAAAACAAACACCCACATCCCAAAAGTGAAACCCAGCCTACTAAGTATGATTCTCAATCAGAGACAACAATTGACAGCTGCCTCTGATTGAGAACCATATTAGGCCGAACTCAAAAACCAACATATAAAAACAAACATAGACTGCCCACCCAACTCACGCCCTGACCCTACTAAAACAAAGATATAATAACAGAACTAAGGTCAGAACGTGACGTAAGGTCATTACAGAAAACACCAGACTGATACCTATCAGGATTATTTGTGAGGATAACATCAAGGAGAGTAGCCTTTTCTGGGTGTTTGGAGTCATACCTTGATGGATTGGTAGTAATCTGAGAAAGATTTAGGGAGTTCCATTGCATTAGGATTTTTTATTTTTATTTAAAAAAATATATTAATCCATCCTCTTTGGAGGACAAATATTATTATAATTTTTTTTTTTACAGCTTTTCTGCTACATATCCACTACCGTTCACTTAGAAATGTCCTTGTTTTTGAAAGAAAAGCACATTATAGTGTCTAGTTTGAGAAACAGACGCCTCACAATTCCTCAACTGGCAGCTTCATTAAACAGTACCCGCAAAACACCAGTCTCAACGTCAACAGTGAAGAGGCGACTCCGGGATGCTGTCCTCGGTGTGGAAGAACTTGACTGGCATAGACAGAGCCTGACCCCAACCCCATCGAACACCTTTGGGATGAAACTGGAATGCCGACTGCGAGCCAGGCCTAATTGCCCAACATCAGTGCCTGGCCTCACTAATGCTCTTGTGGCTGAATTGATGCAATTCTTCGCAGCGATCTTCCAACATCTAGTGGAAAGTCTTCATAGAAGAGTGGAAGATGTTACAGGAGCAAAGGGGGGACCAACTCCATATTATGCCCATGATTTTGGAATGAGATGTTTGACGAGTAGGTGTCCACATACTTTTGGTCATGTAGTGTATTTTATTTTTTTCTTCTGTGGACTACATTCCTTTGGATTATTAAGAATCACAATTTATTTCATTTTTTTTGCAGCTGGATTATTTAGATTTTGGTTTATTTTGGGATTTCTTGCTGCCAAGTTCTGTCAGCTATTATGGCATGTTTATGACAGGGTTATAAGGTGTTAAGACACTTTGCTTCAAATAAAGTGTTACTCTTATGTCAAATTTACAGTGGTACTCGTAATATTTGTGTTTGCTCCATGCGTTTGCTCCAACACATAATCCCATGCAGTTTAAGACATCAATAGTTGGAGAGGGAGAGAAGCCAAGGTGGTTGGGTTGAGATGAAACCCAATCAGTGCTCAGCCTCGCGGCTCCTCTCCTCGGAGACGGTGGGCGGACAGTCCACTGACCATCTTGCAGATAATAACACAGGCCAAGGTGCCATATTGTAGTGATAAGACCTGCTGGTGGCTGTCACTCAACTCTTAATGTGTGTGTGCCAGCTCGTGCGCTCTCTTTCTCTCTCTCTCTCTCTCTCTCTCTGTCGCTCTCTCTGTCTGGCAACCTGCCCCTGACACATCTCTTCTATCTATCTCCCCCAGAATGTCCCATCTGTGCCGGAATTCTCCCAGGGTATCTCAGACCCAGTGTAGAAATCCTGCATTCAAATGTGGGGGCAGATTTGTGCTCAAATTAAAAGTAAAGACTCAGACCGAAGAGAGTAAAAGTTATCTCACTGTTCCCTCAGCTTCCCTCAGCTAGCTCTCTGAAT
Organism: Oncorhynchus clarkii lewisi; assembly: GCF_045791955.1. NCBI lineage: Eukaryota > Metazoa > Chordata > Actinopteri > Salmoniformes > Salmonidae > Oncorhynchus > Oncorhynchus clarkii. The sequence goes on along the minus strand of NC_092163.1, from coordinate 45,468,509 downwards.
GTAAGACATCATACACACATGTGATGTATAGTACATTTCTTACCTCATTAAACCACACAATCGTTAGGCTAACAAACATTGAACATTAAGCTTTTGGTTCTTGGTGTTCCCTTTAATGTGGGTGTTCCCTTTAAGAGGTGTGCCCTTTAATGTCCGATGATGTATTTTCTAGACAACATTTCTTGCCATTTCAGGGACACTTTTAGGCCATAAGAGCACTCCTAGACGCATGTTTTTCATAATGTAACTTATGATATACCTGCTGGAGTGCGTGCTAGTGTGTTGTTATGGTGACTTCCCAGTACAAAATGTTTTCGAGGCTTGCCTCTGTCATCTTTCATGAGCGAGAAGCACGGTCTTGAATCACCCAATGCACTTAATGGGAATTCTGTGATAATTTGAGCACAATTGGAACACAATTCAGATTTGAATCTAGCATTAATGCAGTTTTTACATGACTGAAGTGTAAATGGACCATGCTGATCACAGTGATTTCATTCATCTCATCCCCAATCATGAGGAAAGCCCTCCAGCAAGTTTGGATGTCTTTGAAAAAAAACAAGAGTTAAGGAAATGCCATTGTGTCTAAAGATATACCTTCATTTACCAAGAGAGTTTTCATCTATATTTTTTGTAGCTGTCTATTTCCCACCACAATGCTGGCATGAACACTGCACTAAACGAGCTGTATAAGCAAACAAGAACATGCTCATCCAGAAGCGGCGCTCCTAGTGGCCGGAGGAGATGGCTGTCATTTTACGATCCCCTAGCCAATTTTGCTATTGTGTGTGTTTTTTGTGTTATTTGTAACTTATTTTGTACATAATATTTCTGCCACCATGTCTTATGACAGAAAAGTACTTCTAGTAATCAGGACAGCGATTACTCACCCCATACTGGAGGAATAATTTTTATTTTTATTTTTTCGGACGGGAAGGATTTACTTCAGACGCCCGACAAGGTCCTTATCCCTGTCATTTGCAGGAGAAAGAGACAGAGATATTGGGGAGAGGTCTGGGTGCCAGGCAATCTCCCTTTACCATCGGTCCTCTTAGCCAACGTACAATCAATGGAAAACAAAATAGGCAGACTATGATCACAATATATCCTACCAATGGGACATTAAAAACTGTAATATCTAATGTTTCACTAAGTCGTGGCTGGACAATGACGTGAATAAAATACAGGTTTTAAGCTTTTTCGGCAGGATAGAACAGCGGCCTCTGGTAAGGTAAGTGGTGGCAGTCTATGTATGTTTGTAAACAACACCTGGTGCACAAAATCTAAGGAAGTCTCAAGATTTTGCTTGCCTGAGGTAGAGTAGCTCATGATAAGCTGTGGACCACACTATTTTTTATTTTTTTATTTTCACCTTTTATTTATTTAACTAGGTAAAACAGTTGAGAACAAGTTCTCATTTATAACTGTGACCAGGCCAAGATTAAGTAAAGCAGTGCGACAAAAAACAACAACACAGAGTTACACATGGGACAAACAAAAGTACAGTCAAAAACCTGAGGAAAATCCAACCCGGAAGTGTGTTTTTCCTGAAAGCTCTCTGTTCCATTGCCTGCCTTCGCTCCATTTAACAACCAGATTCCTTTTCCTATGGCTTTCCCATGGCGTGAACAGTCTTTAAACATAGTTTCAGGCTTTTATTTAGAAAAATGAGAGAGCTATTCATTTTTTTTTTAGAAAAATGAGCAAGCTATTCATTTTATTGCTTTTCTGACTTTCGTGACCAAACTCCTTGGCTGCTAGCTGTTTGTAATGTTTTGTCTGCTGAGAGAGATGTCCTTACATAAACGCTTGGTATGCTTTCGCCGAAAAGCTTTTTTGAAATCTGACACACCAGGTGGATTAACTTCTTATGGCTGCCACCCCGTTAACGGGATAAATGTCATCAACAACCGCTGAATTGCATAGCACCACATTCAAATAATATTACTAAAAATATTTATATTCATGAAATCACAAGTGCAATATAGCAAAACACAGCTTAGCCTTTTGTTAATCCACCTGTCGTGTCAGATTTTGAAAATATGCTTTACAGCTAAAGCAATCCAAGCGTTTGTGTAAGTTTATCGATCGCTCAACAAAACATTATGTACACTTAGCATCAAGTAGCTTGGTCACGAAAATCAGAAAAGGAATCAAATTAATCGTTTACCTTTAATGATCTTCGGATGTTTTCACTCATGAGACTCCCAGTTACACAATAAATGTTCCTTTTGTTCCATAAAGATTATTTTTATATCCAAATACCTCCGTTTGTTTGGCCCGTTATGTTCAGAAATCCACAGGCTCGAGCGGTCACGACGACGCAGACAAATTCCAAATAGTATCCGTAATGTCCACAGAAACATGTCAAACGTTTTTTTATAATCAATCCTCAGGTTGTTTTTAAAATATATAATCGATAATATATAAACCGCAACTGTCTTTTTCAGTCGGAGAGGGAAAGGCAATGGCTGCCCAAACTCTGTTACGCATACAAAACGCGGCTGGCACCCGGCAATACAATGACGCGATGTTATCTTTCTCGCTCATTTTTCAAAATAAAAGCCTGAAACTATGTCTAAAGACTGTTGACACCTTGAGGAAGCGATAGGAAAAGGAATCTGGTTGATATCCCTTTAAATGGAACAAAGGCAGGCTATGGAACATGGAGTTTTCAAAATAGAAGCCACTTCCTGGTTTGATTTTCCTCAGGGTTTCGCCTGCAATATCAGTTCTGTTAAACTCACAGACAGTATTTTGACAGTTTTGGAAACTTTAGAGTGTTTTCTATCCAATACTAATAATACTATGCATGTATTAGCAACTGAGACTGAGGAGCAGGCCGTTTATTTTGGGCAACTTATTCATCCAAGCTACTCAATACTGCCCCCCAGCCAAAAGAAGTTAACAACAAGCTATGCTGTGTTTTGCGATATTGCACTTGTGATTTCATGAAAATCAGCGGATGTTGACAAAAATGATCCCGGTAACGGGATGGGTGCATCAAGAAGTTAAATAAAAAAAGAAAATCATGTTGTATTTGTCACAGTCCAGTACAACAGGTGAAGATTTTACTGTGAAATGCTTATCTTTCCCAACAATGCAGAGATAAAAAGTGAGAAAAATTAGCTAAAAAGGAAATAGTAACAGAATTAAATAACAATAAGGAGACTATATACAAGTTGTACCGGTACAGAGTCAATGTGCAGCAGTACCAGGCAGTTGATGTAATTGATATGTACATGTACACTACCATTCAAAAGTTTGGGGTCACTGAGAAATGTCCTTTGTTTTTGAAAGAAAAGCAAATTTTTTTTCAGTAAAATAACAATAAAATGATCAAAAATACACTGTATGTCAATATCTCCCTAGGAGAGGTAGGTGTGGAGTCAGGCACAGGAGAGCAAAAATTTCAAGCAGGGCATTTTATTTACTGGTCCACCAACAAAACAGGTACAGGACCACAAAAGCAGCCACTAGAAAACAAGAACGCAGTCTAGTCGAAAACGGAGGAGCACACTCCTCTACTAAACTAAGGTGTGGGAAAAACAGTCCCGTGAAATAAACCTGCATAACAGGGAAAACCGCAACCTAAGCCAACGACAGTAACACAAACAATCCTGCACAAAATCTAGTGGGTAGAGCGAGATTAAATACCCCACTGATTAGCCTAAACTAGACACAGGTGAACACAAGACAGACAAAACCAAACGAAAAAGAAAAGGGATCGGTGGCAGCTAGTAGGCCAGCGACGACGACCGCCGAGCGCCTCCCGAACAGGGAGAAGTCGTGACATTGTTAATGTTGTAAATGACTATTGAAGTTGGAAATTGATTATTTTTTATTGAATATCTAGATAGGCGTACAGAGGCCCATTAACAGCAACCATCACTCCTGTGTTCCAATGGCATGTTGTGTTAGCTAATCCAAGTTTATCATTTTAAAAGGCAAATTGATCATTAGAAAACCCTTTTGCAATTATGTTAGCACAGCTGAAAACTGTTGTTCTGAATAAAGAAGCAATACAACTGTCTTTCTTTAGACTAGTTGAGTATCTGGAGCATCATCATTTGTGGATTCCATTACAGGCTCAAAATGGCCAGAAACAAAAACAAATATTTTTTTCGGGAAACTCGTCAGTTTATTCTTGTTCTGAGAAATTAAGGCTATTCCATGCGAGAAATAAGAAACTGAAGAGCTTGCACAATGCTGTGTACTACTCCCTTCACAGAACAGCGCAAACTGGCTCTAACCAGAATAGAAAGAGGAGTAGGAGGCCCCAGGGCACAACTGAGCAAGAGGAAAAGTACATTAGAGTGTCTAGTTTGAGAAACAGATGCCTCACAAGTCCTCAACTGCCAGCTTTATTAAATAGTACTCGCAAAACACCAGTCTCAACATCAACAGTGAAGAGGCGACTCCGGGATGCTGGCCTTCTAGGCAGAGTTGCAAAGAAAAAGCCATATCTCAGACTGGCCAATAAATAGAGAAGATTACGATGGGCAAAAGAACACAGACACTGGACCGAGGAACTCTGCCTAGAAGGCCAGCATTCTGGAGTCGCCTCTTCACTGTTGACGTTGAAACTGGTGTTTGCGGGTACCATTTAATGAAGCTGCCAGTTGAGGACTTGTGAGGCGTCTGTTTCTCAACTAGGCACTCTAATGTACTTGTCCTTTTGCTCAGTTGTGCACTAGGTCCCTACACTCTTTGAATTAGTGGTGAGGAACCCTGGACTGGATGTGTGGTTTGGTAGGGTCATGGCTTTCAGAAATATATTTTTAGGACTCCTGTGGGAGTAAATATCATTCCTGTTAATCTGTTATTTTTTACATTTTATTTAACCTTTATTTAACCTGGCAAGTCAGTTACGAACAAATTCTTATTTACAATGACGGCCTACCAAAAGACAAAAGGCCTCCTGCGGGGACAGGGGCTGGGATTAAACAGGAAATGTTGGACAAAGCACATATCACGACAAGAGAGACAGCACGACACTACATAAAGAGAGACCTAAGACAACAGCATAACATGGCAGCAACACATGTCAACAAAGCATGGTAGCAACACAACATGACAACAACATGGTAGCAACACAACATGGCAGTAGCACAACATGGTAGCAGAACAAAACACTGTACAAACATTTTTGGGCACAGACAACAGTACAAAGGGCAAGAAGTTAGAGACAACAATACATCACAAGAAGCAGCCACAACTGTCAGTAAGAGTGTCCATGATTGAGTCTTGAATGTTCCGTTGTATTGAATTGAGTCTTTAAATGTTCCGTTGTATTGTCATCACATTTAGATTGCACACCGATAGTTTTGTAGCTTCAATGTGTCTTACAGATGTGTATGAGTTCATCAAAAGCCTAAGCAAATCCCAAAGTTGGAATGTTTGCCAATTTTTAACTATACGTAATCAGCAAAGTAAACATGACTTATATTATATTAGAATATGTAATATGCATAAATATTCAAGGAAATGTGACATGTTCTGTCTACAAACTTAACATGATGAACAAGAATGACATTTACTGTAACAGGTGGCCCAAAATATATTTCTCAAAGCCACGCTTCCAATCTTCTGATAGGCTGCCACCTCTACGATATATTATTAAAAATGTTTAAAATTGAACCCCTACCATCACATAAAGGTTCCGGTTTGAACCTTAATACAAGGGTTCAGAGGGGTTCCTCAAGGAACCTATTGAACTTGAAAGGTTCCCCCTGTGTGGCAATTTTTTAAACCCCCAAAGGTTCTTCCAGGCTCCTTTACTTCTAAGAATGTACTTAAAAGTGTTACTCGTTGCTTTTCATGGGCGTTGAAGACTACAAAAGGATGATAATCTGTCCTGTACATATTAGTTACTCTCACACCCTGTCATCACAGTGCTTTTCTCAGGCAGTGTTTTCTCTTTACATCAAAGCAAATAGTTCAGCGAGAGAGCTTTCGAACAAGAGTGTTATTAGTGATGGGAATATAGTGGCTGTATACCAAATTGTGCTACAGCTAACAGGCAGAAAGTCCCTCCCTGTCTGCCTGTGTCGGGTTCAGCGGTCCGCACCTCTTTTTTATTGTGTCTCTGAAGCTGCCTCCCCTCCCACCACACTTCATTAGACCTCCTCTGATACTTAAACATGAAGCTCACAAACAACAAGCATCTAAAACACAACAGGACCCCAGGAGGGGCCATCTGAAGTGCCTGTCCAAAACGCCTGGATCAATATGCCCAAATAGGGATCACATATTTGGATTTGCTGCTGTTGTTTTGTTGTTCACTGTGGTTCTTTGTTTTCTTTCTCTGTAGACAAGGGTTCTGTGTTATATTTGTGTTTTCTGAAAGCACTCAGTGCTGATAACCTGGAGCAACTGAGAAATATTGCCTGGTTTAAAGTGGGCTTTTGAAAGGAAAACACAATGCAAAAACAAACAAATACGTTTACAGGTTGACGGCAGGCGGCTAAAGTGGATAAAGGTCGAGGGCCAGCCCATAGGGAGGGCTGGAAAGGAATCCAGGTGTTTCAAGGTTAATGGCTGCGTGAAACAAAATGGATTCAATGTCGACGGCGGGTTGACAGGTGATTTGACTTGAGTGAGTGCGGACCATCAATCTCAGGCTTGCTTCTTTGACTCTCTCCCTGGCGTTGGTATCTAGGGGGCGTCAGGTGCTGTGACCTGCAGAGGCCTCTGGACGCCTCCATGCTGTCAGGCCCAAACCCCCAAAGTGTTTGGAATCGCTCTGGATAGAGAAATAAATAACTAACATCACTTCAATCTCTGGTCGAGATAAAACTAGATCTGACAAACATCAATTGTGAATCTACAATATCAATCTAAAAAAGAAAGTTCTTTGCCTACATTGAGAAAACACAATAGTAGGAGTCTTGGCAGATTGTTGTTGCTGTTGTTGATGATGATTTCTTTAAGAAGAAAGCCTCCCTTCAGTGTTTGATGTCACTAAAGGGCTAAAGGATTGCTAGCTGACTAGCTGTCTTAATCCAGGGACACTACTAAATGTAAACTGTCAACTACAAGTTTCCAGATGAAGATTAAAGGTTTGCAGAACACTTTACTTTAACATAATCTATGGGCCAGTTGCTCAATGGAGATTCTCCATCGAAAGGGCTTTAGTTCTGGAATAGGCCCTGAGTTCGGGAACCTTTGTGTACCTATAAGTTCTAATGTAACTCGATGTAATGAATAACGTAATGACACAATAACCACAGACTTGTGATTAAATACCCGATTCCGTAGAGGTTACACTACTGTTATCTGAAATGCAAATTCAATGAGACTAGACTGTATTGGAGCTACTTAATCTAAAGTGTCTGACCCAACATTGTTCCAACAAGTACAGCGAGATAGCATGTTTGATTAATGTGCACTAACGTTTGTTGTTAATTCACACTCTGGGTATTGTTTTATTGATAACTTTAATCCAGCGTTTCCCAAATTCGGTCCTGGGGACCCCAAGGGGTGCATGTTTAGTTTTTCCCCCCCCTAACACTACACAGCTGATTCAAATAATCAAGGCTTGATGATGAGTTCTTTATTTGAATCAACTGTGTAGCGCTAGGGAAAAAACAAAAACGTGCACCCCTTTGGGTCCCCAGGACCGAGTTTGGGAAACGCTGCTTTAATCAAAATGCACAATTTCAAAGTGGTAGTGTCACGGTTTTCTTCTGTTGAAGGAGAGACGGCCCAAAACGCAGCGTGGTTATTGTGATACATCTTTAATAAAGATGAAAATAGAACAATATACAAAAAACAAGAAACGCATCTGTCCGCGGTGGCGGCTCTGGTGCTGGACGTGGCCCCCACTTCACCATAGTCTTAGTCCACCCCATTGTCCGCTTCAGTGGCCTCCTAACCACGGCGACCCTTCTAAATGAACCACTGGACTGAGGGGCAGCTCGGGACAGAGGGGCAGCTCGGGACAGAGGGGCAGCTCGGGACAGAGGGGCCGCTCGGGACAGAGGGGCAGCTCGGGACAGAGGGGCAGCTCGGGACATAGGGGCAGCTCGGGACAGAGTGGCAGCTCCGTACTGGCTGACGACTCTGGCAGATCCTGGCTGACTGGCGGCTCTGGCAGAACCTGGCTGACTGGTGGCTCTGGTAGAACCTGGCTGACTGGCTGCTCTGGCAGTTCCTGGCTGAATGGCGGCTCTGGCAGATCCTGGCTGACTGGCGGCTCTGGCAGATCCTGGCTGACTGGCGGCTCTGGCGGCTCCTGGCTGACTGGCGGCACTGGCGGCTCCTGGCTGACTGGCGGCACTGGCGGCTCCTGGCTGACTGGCGGCACTGGCGGCTCCTGGCTGACTGGCGGCACTGGCGGCTCCTGGCTGACTGGCGGCTCTGGCGGCTCCTGGCTGACTGGCGGCTCTGGCGGCTCCTGGCTGAGTGGCGGCACTGGCGCCTCCTGGCTGACTGGCGGCACTGGCGGCTCCTGGCTGACTGGCGGCACTGGCGGCTCCTGGCTGACTGGCGGCACTGGCGGCTCCTGGCTGACTGGCGGCACTGGCGGCTCCTGGCAGACTGGCGGCTCCTGGCAGACTGGCGGCACTGGCGGCTCCTGGCAGACTGGCGGCACTGGCGGCTCCTGGCAGACTGGTGGCACTGGCGGCTCCTTTCAGACTGGCGGCACTGGCGGCTCCTTGCAGACTGGCGGCACTGGCGGCTCCTTGCAGACTGGCGGCACTGGCGGCGCTGGGCAGACTGGAGACCCCAGCAGCGCTGGAGAGGAGGAAAGCTCTGGCAGCGCTGGAGAGGCAGGAGACTCCGGCAGCGCTGGAGAGGAGGAAGGCTCCGGCAGCGCTGGAGAAGAGGAAGGCTCCGGCAGCGCTGGACAGGCGGGAGCACCTGTAAGGATGAGACGGAGAGACAGCCTGGTGCGGGGGGCTGCCACCGGAGGGCTGGTGCGTGGAGGTGGTACCGGATAGACCGGACCGTGCAGGCGCACTGGAGCACCAGTGCTAAACCTTACCTGGTTGACTGCTCCCGGTCGCCCTGCCAGTGCGGCGAGGTGGAATAGCCCGCACTGGGCTATGCAGGCGAACCGGGGACACCATGTGCAAGGCTGGTGCCATGTAAGCCGGCCCAAGGAGACGCACTGGAGACCAGATGCGTAGAGCCGGCTTCATGGCACTTGGCTCGATGCTCACTCTAGCCCGGCCGATACGCGGAGCTGGTATGTACCTCACCGGGCTATGCACCCGCACTGGGGACACCGTGCGCTTCATAGCATAACACGGTGCCTGCCCGGCCTCTCTAGCCCCCCGGTAAGCACAGGAAGTTTGCGCACGTCTCCTACCTGTCTTCTCCATACTTCCTGTGTGCCCCCTCCCAAGAAATTTGAGGCTGCCTCTCGGGCTTCCTTGCCAGCCGTGTTCCCTCATATCGCCGGCTCCTCTCTCCGGCTGCCTCTGCTCTCCTAGCTGCCTCCACCTGTTCACATGGAAGGTGATCCTTTCCCGCCAGGATCTCCTCCCATGTGTAGCAACCCTTGCCGTCCAACACATCATCCCATGTCCATTCCTCTTTGCGCCGCTGTTGCCCGTTACCACGCCGCTTGGTCCTGTTTTGGTGGGTGATTCTGTCACGGTTTTCTTCTGTTGAAGGAGAAGCGGACCAAAACGCAGCGTGGTTATTGTGATACATCTTTAATAAAGATGAAAATAGAACAATATACAAAAAAACAAGAAACGTGAAAAACCGAAAACAGCCCTATCTGGTGTAACAAACACAAAGACAGGAACAATCACCCACAAAACACAACACAAAACAGGCTACCTAAATATGGCTCCCAATCAAAGACAATGACTAACACCTGCCTCTGATTGAGAACCGTATCAGGCCCAAACACAGAAACAGACAAACAAGACATCCAACATAGAATGCCCACTCAGATCACACCCTGACCAAACAAAACATAGAACATACAAAGCAGACTATGGTCAGGGTGTGAGAGGTAGAGGGTTGTTCTGTCTTGCCAAGTACACCCAGTACTTATTCGGCCCTGATATGTTATAGAGATAAAGCTTTACTGTTTCACTCAAAAGATAATGGGGTACATTTTCCACTTCTAATCTAACACACACTGTGCTGGCCAATCAGTAGCATTAATTCATCAATTAACTATCAGGGAGAAAATACATGGTACTGTTGTATTTTGGTCTTTGGAAGCAGGACTTAAATAGCTGTATAAGGTATAATTGAATGATTTTGACAGAATCCTTATATGTATTTGTTACAACTTACATTGTGTGTATGTGTATGTGTGTGCATGTGTGTGTTTTAAAACAATGATCTACACTCTGATCTAATATTGGAGTCTTTCTACATAACCAGCTCTCCCCTCATTCTCCTCTGAGCCTTAAAAGGTTCCCTAGAGGGCTGTGCTTCATGTTTAAACCTGACACCATTTCCGTGTTACAATGCCTGGGTGGCCACGCATGTAGGCCCAAAAGCAAATATTTCCTTTTCGGATCGCAGCCAATCGCTTCAACCATCCCCACCCACTCCTATTTTAATATATTACAAGTATATTACGTTTACTTAAATATACTACAAATTCAAATAACATACTTCAAATATGAGATGTTCTTTTCTAGTATACCTGAAGTATACTATAAATATACTATCATTACACTTCAACACACTTAATAACAGTGTACTTCAGTGGAGGCTGCGGAGGGGAGGACGGCTCATAATAATGGCTGGAACAGAGCAAATGGAATCGCATCAAACACATGGGAACCATGTGTTTAATTTATTTGATACCATTCCAACAATACCGCTCCAGGCATTACCACGAGCCCGTCCTCCACAATTATGGTGCCACCAACCTCCTGTGGTATACTTTATATTCAATGTTTTTTCAGTCTTATAATATACTATACATATACTATCATCAACCTTCAATAGACTTATTAAAAGTGTACTTTTAATGAATTGTTTTTCCTTTTTTAAGTATACTATATGGCAATTAAACACACTAATTTCAATTGTACTTCAATTTCCTAAGCCTTCATTGTAATTTAGTATATTCATTCAAAATACACTTGGAGTTGTTTTTAAGTTTAATCAAATATCTATTTTTTATGCCACTCTGCTTGTGAGTGATCAATTACACTATAAGTGTTACTGCCAATAATGAGTTCTGAAGTACTTCCTGAATTCCTGCTCAGAAGAGTGCAGAGAAAGTTGATAATGATTGTTTGTTCGACATAAGGGAACATGCACAGCTGAGTAGCATGCTTCCTGAGAGTATACTTTTTCATACCTCAAGAAAATACACTTATGTACTTACTTTCAAAAAAGTATATTTAACTCTATGTCCACAAAATATATTTAAAGTATACTTTCAAAAACGCATTTAAATAAATAGCATATTACCCAGCATCTGCAGCTAAAGTTTTGATTGATAATATAATGTTGTTCTTCGTATTTTGCTTCGTCAAATGTTTTGATGTTCATTATCCAACTGAATAATGTTGTACTTTTAATTACACATTACATATTACACATAAAATGTGTTTTTATGTTGATTCATCACCGTAATGTGACCAACTAAAGTGTGAAATGCCGTTGGTGCAAAATTATAAAAAAGGTTACTTCTAAATAGCGTGTTAACATTGGCTGAGAAGATGCCTTGGTCAATCAAGTTAACCTTTACATGGCTAATTACAATAGCTAATCTGGTTATTGAGTATTTGTGAAAGTATACTTGAAACACATTATAAATAAACTTTATTTGTAAAGAAAATACAGGAATTATAATTCAAATACCATTTTAGTATACTTCTAATTTATGAGAAATATACATAAAATGTACTTAAGGTGTATTCAAAGTCTATTTGTTTGCTCTTTATCTAATATAATTAGAACATACTTTAGAACAAAAAATTGTTCTAATTGAGCTAATTTTATATGTATTTAATATACTTAAATGCTAATAAAATACAAATAAAATTGACATTAAATGCATTAAATGTATTTAAAACTGTTACAAATTAGATAATTTTAAATATACTTAAGTATATGTATCACAAATATATTTCAATATATACTGAACAAAAATATTAACGCAACGTGTAAAGTGTTGGTCACATGTTTCATGAGCTGAAAATAAAAGATCCCAGAAGTCCTACATACACACAAAAAGCTTTTTAATAATTATACACATTTGTTTACATCCCTGTTAGTGAGCATTTCTTATTTGCCAAGATAATCCATCCACCTGACAGATGTGGCATATCAAGAAGCTAATTAAACAGCATGATTATTACACAGGTGCACCTTGTGCTGTGGACAATAAAGAGCAACTCTAAAAAGTGCAGTTTTGTAACACAGCACGATGCCACAGATCTGAGAAAAACGCATTCTGATTGGCTGGGCCCTGGCTTTCCAGTGGGTGAGCCTGGCTCCCAAGTGGGTAGGCCTATGCCCTCCCAGGCCCACACATGGCTGCGCCCCTGCCTAGTCATGTGAAATCCATAGATTAGGGCCTAATGAATTTATTTATATTGACTGATTCCTTATATGAACTGTAACTCAGTAAAATCTTTGAAATTGTTGCATGTTGCTTTTATATTTTTGTTCAGTATTAAAATATATTAATGAAGTATAATTTAAGTATATTTAAAAAAGAAAAAATATCCAGCTTGGGTTAACCCACCCCGACACTGCAAGGGAACCATTTGTCACAAAGTAATTATAGAATTATTGATTGGCAAGCAATTAACACTTTTTTCACTTTTCTCCCTCCCCCATTTCCCCATCTTTTAATTTGCAGTCTGAACAGCAAGAAGAAAAAAGCTTTTGGAGTAACACATTTAATCCCCTTGGCTCTTCCTTACGTTCTTCAGATTAATGGAGGGTCAGGGACAAAAGGCTTATTTTTTTCTTCTTCTCTCACTCCCCTCTCTTCCTCTGTTCCTTCTTGCCTACAACTCTATCTCTAGCAGCAGTCCGGAGGCTGCTTAGAATACAGCTGCACACCCCACTCTGGCACCTATCGCTGTCCATGCCGTAGAAACACAATAGATAGAATGGATATATGCCCTTCTGTGCCCCACCATTACTGACATAGTGGCCAGATTGAATTGATGCATTGTTGTGCTCATTGTGGCTAATGGGGCAATGGTATGGTAGCTAGCAAACGGTAAAAATAGAGACAAATGATGACTGACAACATTGGTTGCCTTGACATTGTAATTTTTGTACAGACATCTATTAAATTCAGTATTTGTGTCTACCATTGTAAAGGTCATGATACACAGATAAAAATGACACATACATATGATATACAGTAGAATAAAGGTGGTGGAACCTCTGCTTTCAAATAACCACAACTGCACCCAAATAGCACCCTATTGCCTACAGGCCATAGCCCATAGGGCTCTGGTCAAAACTTGTGAAGTATAGGGGATAGGGTGCCATTTGGGACACAGGCCCACATATCAGGCTATCCTTATCAGGAGAATATTCAAGCATGGTCTATGCAAAGTAAATCCAGGGTGAAGAAAAGGTCCATTGGAGCCCAACTAATCCTGAATCCCTTTTAATGCGTGTCACTTGACAGTCTGCTGAATGTGTGCTGTCACTTTTGACAATCACTCTAGCAGAACCAGTCACCTAAATCAGACTTAATGCTAAAAGGAGACTGACCCAGGGAACATATGGAACCTGAATGGACCCGACATAAAATAAACAATACACGTTGCCAGGTTGCCATATGGTTCTGAAATGAGTATGACATGGTCCTGAAGTTGGTACATCTTCAAGTTTCAGTGCTTAGATTTAATCTGACATACTATTGTGTTACTGCATTACCCGGTAAAAAATAATTCATTAATTCAGCACAATTGGGTAACCAACCTGGTACCAAAGATGATCTTATCCTATCTGCTTCTCAATTCTCATGTGTTGCATTGATGCCAATCAAACTTGACAGAGAAAAATCTATTTTGCTTCCCTCTGTCCATGTTTTACAGAGGCCAGCAGATAGACAGACAGTTGTGGCCCAGATGGACCTACAGACGACCAGCCTAAGCCCCACAAACTCAGACTGCTGGTATATGTCAACAGAGAGATCGATGTCATGGAACGTCACCGTGGTAGCATATGGCCAGGGCAGAGAAAGTTGATTTCCCTTCTGGTGAGTTGTATAACTTGTCTTCTCTCCGATTTCACAATCTCTCTGTCTTTTGTCTCAAAAGATTTTCACTGTGAATAAATAATTAGGAAATGTGTAATATGTAAATGTGAGGTAGTGCCCACTTATAATTTAGTTGACTTGTTGAGAGGATTAGGAAGGTTTCATGATAAGTAAACTAAGAAACACTACAGGAGAATACCTCATGTACTTTAATTCATTAGGCCTAGGCGATTACCATTAAATGACAAAGTACTACATTTCATTGCAAATGATAGATAAGACAATACAAAGTGATATAGAACATTCCTGTATCATAAGCAAGGGTCCATGGGTAGAGTCCTGAAAAATCTAAAATATCAAAAAGTTGATAGTGAAAATTCCTAGTTTGACCGAGTTATTCCAAACTGGTTTAGTGAAAAGAACACCAGAATGAACTTGAGTATTTCCATCTCTAATAGCTCCTTGTTATTTTAGGAGTAATGCCAGGTGCTCTTCTGATGCCTCTCATGAATTATGCATGATGGAGAAGACTTTTTTGGATTATTTGTTTCAGAGCTTTTCTCTCCTGTTTTTCCTCCCAAAATAATGTGATTACCTTCCAAAACAAACAATTAGAGGCTGCTGGCTGTCGTTCACCAATGATTTATTCAGAAATGTCTGTGGGTCCCACTCCAGGAGTGCAAGTCATTTCAGATGACAGGGACTATAGCTACAATATTGCTGTAGCTCAGTTCAGGAAAGGTCAGAGAGGGTAGCCTAGTTGTTATTTATAAAAATGATGATGATAACGATGATGATGATACTGACCAAAATGATAAAGGATAATTACAATGGTCATGATGTTCCTCAAATTGATGATGATGATGGATGATGATGATGATGATGATAATGAAGAGGCACAAGGACAGAGGTGAAAAGAGGTAAAAGAGAGCTGAGCTTAGAATGCTTCTCTCAAACCACACCAACACACCACGCAATCTGATGATCAAGACAAGGCTACAGTTTGCTCCTGTGATCGGCCTCACTTTGACAGCCACTTAAAGAGCTATTTGAAGGCAGCGATTATACCTCCCCTTTCATGGTGTATAGTTAATCAATACCTCCCCACAGGACGTTATGCAAGCACATACAGCAATATGGCTTTATGAAAGATGCTGCCTTATTGACCTGGTTTCCCTCCCTGTAGCCATTCTCATTTTCTCCAAGATAAGCAACCACAGGAGAGAAACATTGGGTGCGTCTGAAATGGCACCCTATTCCCTATGTAGTGCCCTGGGCTCTGGTCAAAAGTAATGAGCTACATAGGGAATAGGTTATAATTTGAGACACAACCACCATTTTGGCCCTGTGGTCAAGACGACTGAAGCATACAGCGGTAGTCTAGTCTAGTTCTGCCAGCACAAAGTACTCTCTGTGCAAACACCACTACAAAGGCTTGGGCTGACTTACGGGAAACCTTTTCACACTATAAAATACTTAGTCAAGCTCTTTTCTTCCTGTGAACTAAAGTGAAAGTATAGGTCATGTAAGGTGCCCTGTTTGATTCCTAGTTCGCAAATAGTGTTTACTAAACAATAAAATACAAGTACTTTCACAGTTTCAAAGAAGAAACACCATGTCTACCATGATAGCAGGAACACATTTTGATCAAACTGGGTCCTCCTCAAGCAGGGGGAATACTATTTTTCAACCTTCAGACTGCCTTCCTTTGTTTTTCTGTAACCAGGAACAACAGTAACAGTAACCAGAAAAACAGGCCTTGGTGGACTGGGGACATTATGGATGGCAACAGGGTAATGAAGGGGCAAGGGGGCTGAACCGGCAGGCAGGAGGGCCACTGTGGTGGTTCCGCTCCAGGCAGACCTGGTCCTGAGAGGGCAGGCCGGTCCCCTCCCTCTCACTCTTCTTCCAACTCCTCATTTTCCACATGATTAGCCTGCCACCTGTCCTCCGGCTGGCCCCTGGCCCCCGGGCACCCCGCGACACGCCACCATTTAGCACAAGCAAGTTTCTCGCAGAGTCACGCCAACTCCAAAGAAGGACTTGACAGGGGGAATGAGTTCAGACAGAAAAACGTTTTTGCGAAGTTGCAGGAGTGCCACTGCAGTCTGTTCGTTCTATCATGCCAACTCCTTGTCATTCATTGTCATGCCAAACAATGACTTGACAATGAGCAATGCTATTGGCAAGAGCACAAACAGATCCGGGGCCAATAGGCAATCAGATTTACATATCAAACTACAACAATCAAATGGGACACGCTGCATGTCTAATCAAATACACACCGGATGTTTGATGTAACTTATACTGTTTATTTAGCTACATTTTGGCCGGGATTTCATCAGAAACCACGCTATATAGCGCGATTGACATTTAGAGGTAATTTCCAGTTGAACCTAAATAAGCAGCGTTTACCTTGAATGCGATCTCCGCAAACACGGTAACATACATTACATGACTAAAAGTATGTGGACATCTGCTCGTCAAAAATCTTATTCCAAAATCATGGGCATTAATATGGAGTTGGTCCCCCCTTTGCACTCTTCTGGGAAGGCTTTCCACCACATTCAGCCAAAAGAGCATTAGTGAGGTCGGGCACTGATGTTGGGCGATTAGGCCTGGCCAGCAGTCGGTGTATCCAATTCATCCCAAAGGTGTTCGATGGGGTGGAAGTCAGGGCTCTGTGCAGGCCAGTCAAGTTCTTCCACATCGATCTTGACAAATCATTTCTGTATGGACCTCGCTTTGTGCACAGGGGCATTGTCATGCTGGAACAGGAAAGGGCCTTCCCCAAACTGTTGCCACAAAGTTGGAAGCACAGAATCGTCTAGAATGTCATTGTATGCTGTAGCGTTAAGATTTCCCTTCACTGGAACTAAGGAGCCTAAACCTTTAAAAACAGCCCCAGACCATTATTCCTCCTCCACCAAACTTTACAGTTGGCACTATGCATTCGGGCAGGTAGTTTTTTTCCTGCATCTGCCAAATCCAGATTCATCTGTAGGACTGCCAGATGGTGAAGCGTGATTCATCTCTCCAGAGAATGTGTTTCCACTGCTCCAGAGTCCAATAGAGGCGAGCTTTACACCACTTCAGCCGACGCTTGGCATTGCACACGGTTTGTGTGATGCTGCTCGGCCATGGAAACCCATTTCATGAAGCTCTAGACAAACAGTTCTTGTGCTGAACTCGGTCCCGTTCTGTGAGCTTGTGAGGCCTACCACCTCGCGGCTGAGCCCTTGTTTCTCCTAGACGTTTCCACTTCATAATGATAGCACTTAAAGTTGACCGGGGTAGCTCTAGCAGGGCAGGAATTTGACGAACTGACTTGTTGGAAAGGTGGAATCCTATGACGGTGACATGTTGAAAGTCACTGAGATCTTCAGTAAGTTTGTCTATGGAGATTGCATGGCTGTGTGCTCGATTGTATACACCTGTCAGCAACATGTGTGGCTGAAATAACCAAATCTACTAATTTGAAAGGGTGTTCACATACTTTTGTATATATATGAGTATACCTTTGAAAGCTGCATTTTTTACTAACTTGATCGTATTGAATCCCGTCCTTTATCCACCTGCGTCAAATGTACCTGGGTATACATGCAATGCTTGGTCTTACTTTGGAGAAAATGCAACATTCTATGATGGTTTATTTGAACAACACATGAGTTGAAAACTATTGTAGCAAGAAGGTCTTGACACAACTGATGGGTCCAAGAGGGCTATTCAGTTCATTACTCTTGGAACTTTTAGTTGAGAGTAGAGTATGCTATCAAGAAGAGGGAAGCTATTACATGGTCTATCGACTCTCTGAAAGTTTCATTTACAGTCTGGCGTCCTTTTTTTTGGTGTAGAGCACTTAAGTGAAGATTAACACGTTGTCCACAAACTGAGAACAATGATCACAGGATTGCAATTAAAATATTTATCATTAAAAAGCCCTGTTAGTACAGCAATGTAATCAGAGTCATGGGTAAAACCCTCTTTACTGTCCTCGTAGAGGAGCTGGAAGCATAGATGTAGTTACAAACTGCGCCAAGGGAGGGCGATGTCTGCCACAGAATGTTCTGTTTCATCTATACTCCTCACCTTTGGATGTGAGTCTATGCTCTCTCTCTGGATAGGAATGGAGCATCATATAGCTCACTTGCTGCTGGGGGTTAATAAACCTGTACTTTCAATGCCTTTCAGCTGATTGTCGTGGTCAAGAAATAGTACACAGATGTATTTGCAGGGATTTGAGTGTGGGTAAAATATTTAAAAAAAACATTTTTATTGAAATGGATTTATGCTAGTAAAATGCTTATGCTAGTCAGTAAAAATGTACATGCTTTCCAAAAACTGCAGTTAAATAGTTATGCATGTTGGTGTGACTATGTGACCCCCCCCCACGCTCACAAAAAAATAGAATTAATGTCTCTCTACCAACTCTTTATTCTAAATTCCTGTGACTAAAATAAGTGTCCGTCAGGTCATATTAAAGGGTATTCCAGTACACTAGCATAGTTTGATTCCGTGTTTCTGCCCTGAATCCATTTTCCACCTGTTTGAGCCTGTGTTCCAATTCAAAGTGAAGTGGTGCGACACAGCGCATTATCCCACAACAATTTGACCTGCCATCCACCGTCGCTGGTGCTTCTCTGCGTTGTCAGAGGCCATGACCTCTGCCAGTCCCTCGACTGATGTTGGTGGCTTACGACATGTGAGAGGAGAGGAAAGAGAAAAAGAACTGTGTTCCTGTAAATTGAGATGAGGGAGCTACGTTCCCGTCATTGAATATCACGTAAGAATGTCACGCCTTGATCCTATGTTGCTCTGGACGATGTAAATCCTGGATCCAATAATAAGGCCTGAATATGCATTATTTTCAGAGTGTCGTGGTGTGTTTATGGTGTGAGGAGCCCGGCAGGCGGCACGCTGCGTGGCGGTTAACCTGCCGGAACGCTAATAAAGGAGAGTTAGGGATGAATGAACGAGTGTGCAGCATGAATTCCCGCTCGGCAGTCAATAGTGGAGGAGAGAAACCAAATGTAGAGAGTGGGGGGAGGGGGGCATGCATTATTAACAGAGGAGCGAGCATTGGTGGGTGTGGGTGGAGGGTGTTAGCGTTGACACTGGCAGAGGGGGGAAAGAGAAGCTGAGCATGCCAGCACTGCGTGTGGGGGTACCATCTGACGTGCGTGACTACCTCGGTCGTGACTATCCTCGTCGTGACCATCGTTTAGGAGCATGAGCATGGCACATTTCAGCGCGTGAGTGAGTATGTGTGTATATGCAACTCACACAGTACATGCTAACTTGGCGAGTGTATAGAGCAAGCTGGTTTAGTGGGGGAGACAGATAGGGTTCTATCGGTGCTGGATCACCTGCCCTTTTTGCCCTCGTATGAAAAAAGTGCCCTTTTGATTGGTGGCTTCTTTACTTCTTGCAACTTTAAAGGTAACGAATTGCACATCACTGTAGACCCTTTGTTCACTTTGAGCACCTGCCCCACCAAAGGCCTGTGCACTGCCCTGGGGGAAGTTTAGAATGGTGTACATTTGAGAGAATTTGTCAAAGTGTGTTACGCCACACACACTACAGTATACGCTTACGTTGGTGAGTGTGTGAGCGCGTACGGGTATGGTGAAGGGAAGAAAGGAAAAGAGAAAGAAAGAGATGCAGCCGGGGAAAGTTTTTCAAGTCGCCGTCCCTCCTCAATTTGCATGCCTAATGAAGCTGAGCGAGAGTTAATAGAGGGTGTAATGACTTCTGACTGGCCGCGCTCCGACTGGGAGGGCCGAGACGAGAGGAGTGCTGCATGCCGGGAAGGGGCAGGGCTGCAGAGGAATATGGGGTTAACATGTTATAAACAAGCCCTTTATTTCGGTATTTCGGTAATAGAATCGTATAGTCTTTTTTTTATTCTGTAGGCCTACAAAACATCAGGTAGACTGCCCTCACAGGTAGACTGCCATCACAGGTAGACTGCCCTCACAGGTCGAGTGAGGGATGGGCAGTAGTTAGTTAGTACTGCATTCACTGCATGTACATTTCTGTGGCGGATTTGATTGGTTAAAAGACTGAAACGATTCTTCCCTGAGCAAGATACAAGAAGATTGCACTGTGCCGCCATGACACTCACCTTATCTCCCCACCTTTACAAACAGTCCCTCTTTTCAAAATGTTGCCTTGGTATCTTCTCGTAATGTTGTATAGTATACATTTCACAAAATTGCATTACCTACAGACAGAGAATTTATCTGAAATTGACCATGAATGCAGGTCTGTTCTTGCTTTTATACAGTTGTTTCATTGTCTTGTAGTATGATGTGATGTGCCGTTTGTAGCAGCTGTCCATGCAAACCGACATGGAAATGAGTGTGAGGAGCGTGCCCATGCATGCACGCACTCACACACACCTCCTGAGGCCCCTTCAGAATTCATCTCATTGGATATGGGCAACACAGATACACACCACACACCTCCTTTCCTAGTTTTACTGAGATGGTTACACAGTAAGACCACTCATATATAGAAATGTTCCCCAAAATACAGGTTAGTATACTACTCTATAGTACCCTATGTATCTCTCCTTCCTTCTTCTATAAATCTACTCTACTTCCCCCTCTCACTCCAGTCCGAACTGATATGTTTTCAGAGCTGCTTTTTGGCATGGGGCACAGAGAGCTGTGTTGGCATCGCCCACACTGTGGCCCTGGTGCCAACACTTCTGTCGGCTACTGGAGCCCTCAGCCCTCATCCTGATGATGGCCACAGATGTAGTGTTGCTGCCCAGAACGGCTCCTCCAGGTGTTGCTTCATAGCCTGGTGTCACTCTGAGCCGACTCCATCTGCCACACTAGGCTGGCGCGAACCGCTCTCTTCATCTCTCTTTTCGTCATCTTGTCTCTCTCTCTCTCCTCTCTCTCTCGCTCTCTCTCTCTCTCTCTCTCTGCTGTCTCTCTCTCCTTCTCACTTTCTCTGCTGTCTCTCTCTCTCTCTCTCTCTCTCTCTCTGCTGTCTCTCTCCTTCTCACTCTCTCTGCTCTCTCTCTCTCTCTCTCTCTCTCTCTCTCTCTCTCTCTCTCACTCTCTCTCTGCTGTCTCTCTCTCCCTCTCTCCCTCTCCCTCTCTCTCCATCCATCCCTCCAATCCTTCCCACGGGCATCAAACATGGTGCAATGCTTCAGCTACAATCATCTATGTGGAAGAAGTGTGTAGAGTGTCACATTCGATAGAAAAATAGTTACACAATGATACGTTGTGAATAAGGGCGCAAAGAACATAACGGCACAGTGAAAATACGATAGACGCTGCCCTCTCTAAAGCTGCAGCCCTTTACACTCGTACCCGTCCCTATACAGGTTCAAAATGTCAGATTTGGGCACTGATAAGCACCTCGATTGGAGTGTAGGGGCTGTAAAGTAGCATGCTATACATAACGTCAGCGCTCAGGCTCTGCGCTTCACAGCGCTCTGTGGGTTTTGACTGACAGAAGTTCTGAACTTGAACATTGCCCAGACAAGAAGTTGCCCACATCCCTCCTGGTAATTGGGCAACTTTAGCATTTTTTTCTGTTGTCTGAGCGAGGGAAATGCTGTAAATTAAGATTAATGTTTATTTTGAAAGATGAGACATTGAGGATTAGAATAAATAATGTTTTGATGTCATACAAGCAAGCCAAACACCCGTGAGTCCAAATATGAACCTCACATTTCCAAATCATAAAACTCATTTCATATACAGTGTCAATGTTTATGATCACTATGTTTGATGTACAGTTACAAGATGACATGGTGTCATACACTGGGTTGTTCTGAACAGAATGAGCCTATGTTTGTTTATTGTGAAGAAAATTTGCTGCAGCACCCGCACCTGAATGCGTTCATGACTCATTTCTATGCGCACCAAAATGACAATCTGTTCCTCTGAATTGCCTTGTGAAAGCCAAACAGTATAAGATCGTGTTTTATAACTTATCTAGTCATGTTGGCAATAGAACAATCTTTTCAAATCATGCCCACCTGACCCAGATTGTGATTTCTGATGGACCGTTTTTGGATTGCATAAACACCAACAGTAATTGTGTGATTGTGGGGATAAAGGGTTTTATTTGAAATGAAACAACTACAACTTCACTTCGCTCTAGTTCCTCAATGGCTTTAGGAGAGTTCTAAGTACCTCACAGTTGAAGTCGCTACTTAAAAATAGTCATAAAAGTGCATTGAAATTGCTTAGGAACTATGCACACTTTGGAGAGGCCACTAAAAGACACCAGTTAGCAGAGGCGTGGACTTGAGTCACATTCTTGACTAGATAGAAAATAAAGTAACTTGAGACTTGACTTGGGACTCAACTTCGACTTGAGACTGAATACTTCCAATTATCTGGCCAGGTTTGGTAATGTTTTGTCACTGTGGACTAGGCTACTCTCAATGCAGCCAGAGATAGTATCGCACTTGCAATTGGGTGCAGCGCAAACGTCAAACTGCAGGGTAAGAGGATTTCCATAAATATGCAGCTCTCCCAAAAAATTGGTGATCAAGAATATGAACAGTTTACTAATCAAGCTCACCAGCAATGGGGCATCAAGCAACAGTTATTAGTGTAGGCCTTGGTCTTTTTGGTACGTCAAAATTACTTGAAATTGGTTGTTTACTTACAGTATGAAGCTTCCATTTGGAATTTGTTGTTAAAATTAGTTATTACATAATCAAAATGTGTTGTAGATTAAACAATTCATAGGGCTGTCTGGTTTCCTCAATAAATAGACAAAGTTTTGTAGTTGAACAAGTAATTGCATGTAGGCCTATAGATTTTTTTTACTTGTCTTGAGACTTGACATGATTTGCTCTTAGAAAGCACGACTTGGACGTGACTCGAGATTCCATCCGTTTTACTTGAGACGTTATTAGTGCCTCTGTAACACAGGAGGTTGGTGGCACCTTAATTGGGAAGGATAGGCTCATGGTAATGGCTGAAGCGGAATAAGTGGGATGGAATCAAATACACCAAACACATGGTTTCCATGTGTGTCACGCCTGCTCCCGCTCTCCCTCTCTGGTGCTCGAGGGCACCAGGCAGCCTATCATTACGCACACCTGCCACCATCGTTACGCGCATCAGCGCTTCATTGGACTCACCTGGACTCACTTATTGATTGCCTCCCCGATATCTCTCTATTCCTCAGGTTCATCCCAGTGTCAGCATTAACATCATTTTGTTCCCCCTGTCCAGACGCTGTCCTTTTTTCACAGAATGCTGACACTACAATTGAAAGCATCAGGGAGTTTTTTGTGGTGACGTTGGGTCCGGGTCCGGGTGCCGCTGCCGAAGGAACTGGGGGTGCCTCAGCTGGCTCATCAGGCATCCATGCCTTAGCTGGCTCGAGAGGTTTTCTTGCCTCGGTTGGCTCGGCAGGCTCCCATCCCATGTCATACCTCAGCCGACTTGTCAGGCTCCCACGCCTCAGCTGGCTCGTCAGGCTCCCATGCTTCAGGCGGCTTGTCTGGTTTCCACGCCTCAGCCCGCTTGTCGGGCTCCCACTCATCAGACGGCTCGTCGGTCTTCCACACCTCTGTCAGGTCGTCCGGTCCTCTGTCGGCTCTTTCGGTCCTCTGCCGGCTCGTTCGGTCCCCGCCAGGGTCGCCGAGGGGGGATGCCGCGAGGCGCCCCTGGAGGGGGGGGGGGTACTGTTATATTCTTATTAACAATAAAACGTATTCTATTCTTGTTAACAATAAAAGTGACTCCAAAATGACAGTACTTATTTAACATTCAATTTTACTGGGCAGAAAATAATCTGAATAATAATAAACAAACAGCAAATGCATCCAACTATTTTTTTGAGTCACAAGCTTGATGTAATCATTGCGTGCCACAGTATGAAATAAGACCAAATAGGGGGACTATGTACAAAAGTGCTGTTATTTCTAAACATTTCACCCGATATGGATGAAAATACCGTCAAATTAAACCTGTTATTGTATCATTTCAAGTCCAAAGTTCTGGAGTACAGAGCCAAAACTGCTCCAATACATTTGGAGCTCACTGTAGGGCAATACCCAACGGTGTAAAGGGTTAATAAGGTTCTTTACAAAGCACAGAAAAACTACAGAAATGAAATGAGTTGCCATGTTATATTGTACAGTATAGTTCTAGACACAGCAAACTTTTCCATGAAATCCAGATTCACAATGCTAAGGGGTGGCGAACTGGATGAACTGTTCCTAAAGTAAAACGCCACCATGGTAGTGTCCCAAATGGCACCCTATTCCCTTTATAGTGTGAAAGTAGTGCACTATATAGGAAATAGGATGCAATTTGGGACACACCCTAAATCCCCATGTTACCAGAGAACAGCATAGTATACATAGTAAAACAAACAGAAGAGCAGTTCTTAATTATAATTAATCCTGCACTCAGATTCCAGGCGTAACATTGTTTTCTTCCCTGCAGTGCCAACTCTGTGACCTGAGTCACAGTCTATCCCATAATAGTATTGTTCTAACTCTGTGATTCATCATCCCACCAACAGCTAATGTAATAGTGGGGAACTAGTGGCGCTGCAATTAGGTTTGTGTCCAACAGCGGGGGGTGTTGGTCTCCATCACACACCTACATTTTTAATCACTGTCTGTTGTGCAATTTTTTTTAGGTATTAATTTAAAACATTTTACTAACATGGTTTTCTATTTCAGAGAGAGGAAAGGGCAACTTTCCAAATGTGATTAAAGGTGAGTTTTACTCGTTGTTGTTTCATACATATTCATAATGCAGCTTATGCACTTAAGAAAACAAAGACATAAAGCCACATGCAGAGTGCCTCTGGTAAGGGGTTGGATTGATCTTTCCAACTTATCACATGCTATTCAGGACAGTCATTTTCAGTTTGAACCTGCCACCAGAGCCAACCTTCCCGCAAAGCGAAACAAATGGCAGGGCCCCCAGAAGGCCTGCTCTGTCTGTCTGTTTGTCTGTCAGTCAGTCTATCTGTTGAAGTGTTGGTCTTTTTAGTTGTCTGTCTCTCTGCGTCTTTAAGTGAGTCAGCCAGTTTGCTCTATGGCCTTGCTCAGCACTCTCCTCTCATGTGAAAATGACTTGGGATATATGTGTCCATCTGTCTCTCTCTCATCCTTGGAGTCCGTCACATGAAATTGAAAGGCGCTCCTCAGTCAGTCTTTCTCTGTACCTGACTGTCCCTCTCTTTTTACCTGTCTGTCTGTCCCTCCGTCTGTCTGTCCCTCCATCTGTCCTATATGGCCCTGCCTCCCCATGCACGGTGTGGACTGCAGATGAATGGTGCTCTGTCACTCTGGCCACTCTTCAGAGTTCCAGTCGCCCCGTGTGAGGAAAGTGCCAGTCATTAACAGGGGAGGCAGGATGAAAAATGAGTTCATTTACGGGCAAGTCCTGTGAGCCGCATAACATCAGCAACTACCCCCCTCCACCTCCCCTCCTCAGACGTCCAGGACGGGTAGAGTAAGGTAGGAAGGAGGGGTGGAGGAAGAAGGAGGGGGGGGCTAAGGAGTTACTCAGCAGATTTTGAGCTGTGCAACAGAGCGGTGGCCTGCCTCCAGTCGCTGGAGGGAGGCGGCCGACGCAGCTGTAGCGAGAGGAAGAGCGAGTGAAAGAAGGAAGGAAGGAAAGGAGGGAGGGGGAGGAAGGGGGTCAGGGCGACAGTTTGAGGTCTCATTAATCAGGTAGGGGAGGCCTGACGCTGCGCCAGGGCTTGACAGGTCGTCTCCACGGAGTTAAGCGTACGCTAGCTCGGAACTCGACACTTAACCCAGCTAAATGCTACCTTGCAACTGAGCACCTCCTTGAGATAAATTCTCAATTCTAGCTCACCATGATGACACTATAGCCGGAGTGCTAAATTATACCTCAGAAATGGCTAATTTGAGCATCCTGGGCTCCATTATCACTCCATATTATCAGTTGGGAAGTGTAATCTAGGTTATCATGTCTCGTCGATGGTTTAAAGTCTTAGCAAGGATCTTTTATCTACTGGTTTATGTGTCCGTGTGAGTGTGTGTGTGCATGTGTGTATGCGCACGTGTGTATGCGTGCAAGAAAGTCTCAATAACACACATAAATAAATAAAGGAGCTTCTAAAGTAGAAAATAAAAGAACCACGGTGTGATGGTTAGGCTTTGTGTGTGGTGGTGTTCCTCCGTAATGTAATTGTATACATCATAAACGCCACTGAGCGACGTAGTCAGCCGTGGGCCGGCGTGGCGGCAGAAGCCATTAATTAAATCAGAGCCGTTTCCTCTTCCCTCCAACTCCCTGCCTTATTCACTTCGCTCGGGTGGAGAAGACTGAGAAGGGTGGAGAGTAGATTAATGTTGCTCGGTGAGTGTTGAGGAGAGGAGCGGTGGTTAGTCTTCATAACAAATGAGAGCGAGAGCGACGGAGAGAGACAGAGAAAGAGAGAGGGGGAGGGGGTGTGAGAGAGAGAAGGAACAGAGAGAGAGAGAGAAAGGCTTGATCCCCCCTCTTGGAACAAACTGTATTTGGAAACAGGTTCTCAGTATCATGCAAGACTTATACTACTTTGTAATAATGCGTTGGAGTTCTGTGATATTCTGTTTCTTTGCAGTCTTCCTCTCACTCAGAGAAGTCTGAAAAACAACTTTTATCATATTCAAATGTAAAACAGAGTTACAGAGAAAATTGCGACTGTATATATGGATATAGGGGTGTTGAGTGACTATATTTTTTCATAGTGTTTAAGAAAGACGTTCATTACCCTCCTTTACTTTCTTAAAAATAATTTACGGCAATTATCAGAAGTTGCAATTAGATACTTCTACAGCCCCCATGTGCTCTTTCACATATTCTGACATGGATGTTTGTGATACATGTGCGTCAGTGTCATTATGGCATAGCAGTATAGGATGCTGTAAGTCCTAATATGGAGACCATATTTACGACAAAAATACCATATGTTCTTATATGGACACTGTATGTAGGCTGTGACAAACACCCATTTCCCTTGCCTTCAGAATGAGTGTGTTTCTTCCTTCAGAAACCAATAGCCTCTATTCCTTTTCCAGTAATGACCGACAGTGTTTATGACTGAATTTCCCCCCAGGCTCTCCAGTTAGATGCTCTTGATTTCCATCCAGCTCTATTTAATTTCAGGCTTCAATTGGAAGTACACATTAAAAGTTAATGGGAAGTTAGGTATTGATTAAAAGATAAATAACACGCATAACCATATAGTCATGCTTTGATTTTCATTTACCTTTCATTATTTTCCGTCTCTCTTTATTGCACCTTCCTTTTTCATTCTACTACTCTCATCATTACCCCATCGGTCTGTTTCCCTCTTCATCTCTCTTCTTCATCGCTTCCAATCTCTACCCTCATCTATCCATGTATCTCTGTATCTCCCTCTCCTTCTTCTATTGTATTGTTTTCCTAATCTGTCAATGTACATTATCTTGTTGTACCTTCCTATATGAAACATGTCTATGTGATTTATTTTCAAGCCCGGAAAAAACATTGTACATTCAGACATCACTCATAGTCAAACCAAAAAGTCACATGGTTTTGGATACTGTAAAAATAACATGTATAGCCTTTAATTACTTCTTAGCAGGTAGATGCTTTCAGTTTTAACAACTAACACATGGTGTGTGTGCTTCTGTGTATGTGTGTGTGTGCGCGCACACACTTTTTTGTTTGTGTGGCCAGCAGTCATGTCAACAGAGATACCACATTAACCTTGCTAAGACAAGTTTGATTGAATCCAGCTCCCTGTCTCTGTAGGGTATGAGGGGAGGGCTCATGTGTGATCTGGCCAGTGCAGCTGCGACTTGCTCAAGCCGTTTCACACCCGACCCGCTTGCCTGCCTGCCCGCCTGCCTGCCTCTCTACCCAGTGGCCTGCTAAGCAGAGCAGAGCAGAGGAACGGCGGGATAAATGATTATTTATGATCTCCTATCCTCAGAGCCATCCCAGCCCGGATTCATTACTGCAGCAGGCTGTCGCTGGGCTCCACGAACATGCACACACTAACACATACATGCTATACACACTCAAACAAACATTCTTACACACACATGCACAAATTTGTTTTATTATTCTTGTGGAGACCAAATATTTTATTCCCATTCAAAATCCTATTTTCCCTAACCCCTAACCTAACCCTAACCTTAACCCCAAACTCTATCTCTAACCCTACCCCTAAGCCTAAAATAGCTTGTTTCCTTGTGGGGACCGGCAGAATCTCCCCAATTGCCCGAATTTTCCTTGTTTTTACTATCTTTGTGGGGACTTCTGGTACCGACAAGGATAGTTAAACCAAACCACACACACACACTAAAAATCAAGAAACACTCTAAATCAAGGGGTGGGCCTGCATTTATTTAAATTACATTACTTTAAATCTTGCAGACTGTGGCTTTAAGACTACTTAATGTAAAGTGTACTGTATTCACTCTTCTTCCTCGCTAAATATATTAAAATATGCTAAAAGCTGATAGTTTGAATCTCCAGAGAATGCAAATATCTCTGTCCATCTGAGCTAATCATTTCATGCTTTGAGACACCTCTTGCAATGTCTTGCATCATCTCTCCTCTTCTCATCCTCCTGATCAGTCTATATAGTCACCTTCCTATCACCTACCACTATGTGCATCCATTCAACCCTTCAGGCTATAAGCTCAGATACACTTCTCGATCAATGGATGGAATAGGTCCTGAGAGAGGGTGGAGGATATGTGTTCTTAGGCTTGATGTAATAATGATGCTGTGTTGAAATCTAGAAGAAATCCAACTCATGGGACAAAAGCCTAGTCTGCAATTGGTGAGGTCAGCATTTGGAAATGTGTATGACATGTCCTGTATATAAGATGTGTATGTAAGAAGATATCGAGATTATACTAGATTATGCTTCACATTAAACTTAGATTCTGTCTGAGAAAGTACAAAAACAAACATTGGTCACTGTGCCACCTCTGTTATAAAGGCCTTTTCGTATCTTTGTGCAGGCCTTTTCGTATCTTTGTGCAGGCCTTTTTGTATCTTTGTTCAGGCCTTTTTGTATCTTTGTGCAGGCCTTTTCGTATCTTTGTTCAGGCCTTTTCGTATCTTTGTGCAGGCCTTTTCGTATCTTTGTGCAGGCCTTTTCGTATCTTTGTTCAGGTCTTTTTGTATCTTTGTTCAGGCCTTTTCGTATCTTTGTGCAGGCCTTTTCGTATCTTTGTGCAGGTCTTTTTGTATCTTTGTTCAGGCCTTTTCGTCCCTTTGTGCAGGCCTTTTCGTATCTTTGTGCAGGCCTTTTTGTATCTTTGTTCAGGCCTTTTCGTATCTTTGTGCAGGCCTTTTCGTATCTTTGTGCAGGTCTTTTTGTATCTTTGTTCAGGCCTTTTCGTCCCTTTGTGCAGGCCTTTTCGTATCTTTGTGCAGGCCTTTTCGTATCTTTGTGCAGGCCTTTTTGTATATTTGTGCAGGCCTTTTCGTGTCTTGACAAAAATTTGTGCCATGACTGTCCTGTGAGGATCAGAATGGGTCAGATCAGCTTGGCGGGGGTGACAGTAACCAGGCCCTCTCTAACATAAGAATGTGGGGAATGGTCAGCATGGAGCTATAGAAAACTAATGTCATATTGTTTTTTATTTTGTGTCATTAAAATGGTATGGACGAAATACTGTAACTTGGAAACTACATCCCCTTTATCTGTCAAGTTTCCATCCAATACATTATGCATATAATATAAAGAATTATGGTTGTATTTTTTTAAAGATAGGAATGTGATTTTAGGAGTCATAAGAGATAACTTGGAATCATATACCCTTGCACAGTAAGTAGCCACACCCCA
The DNA here is from genome assembly GCF_045791955.1 of Oncorhynchus clarkii lewisi. NCBI lineage: Eukaryota > Metazoa > Chordata > Actinopteri > Salmoniformes > Salmonidae > Oncorhynchus > Oncorhynchus clarkii. The sequence goes on along the minus strand of NC_092163.1, from coordinate 45,438,532 downwards.
AGTGAGGTAAGAGAGCGTGTCAGCCTGATGGAACTGTCCTTTTCAACCAGAGTGCATAAAAAGACTGGCTAAGAATTAACATTTCAGACAAGAACATTCCTGATCCTGAATAATCAACACGAGGTGTAGGCAAGAAGCTCATCTCTCAGACAATCACTGGTATGACTGATTAGCTGTCCTAAGTTAGATATCAAGAATAGCGAATCTAAGTGGGGCCATCCTACTACTCTTCAAACTATTCCATCCTACTACAAGTCTCAAATAACCCTATGCTCCTACTCTCATCACTGATGGGGACCGTCGATACTGCTGGCTAACCATTACCCTAGGAGCATCGTCCAGAGTGAACAGTCTTAAGAAGATGGGAAAGGGGATCCCTTTTTGGACAATCAGAGCCTTGCAAGTGTGCCGATGAAAGGCCAAACCAACACTCTCCCGACGGAGAGCTAGTTCCGACAGAGATAAACTGCGAATGGCACTCACACATAAGTATATTCATGATTTCTTAATTCAAGTGGGTGGTGGTTTGTGTGCAAAGTATATGATTAATGAGAATAGTTCTGAAATGTGTCAACGATAAGTGTCCCTAGCTAATGGGACAGCTAGTTTACGGTCAAATGGAGAAAAAAAATGAAATTGTTAATCCTGCTTTTTTTTAAATGCTAGTTTGAGTTCATTCTGGGAGTTTTTTTTTACTACTTTAAAATTCAAATATGTTTGGATTATTAGGGGTTCAAGCGGCACGCCTCTTCATTTTCGGTGTAACAAGCCGCCATATTTGAAACAGTCTGCTAGGGACCGTTTTCTCATGTATTTAGTGTGCATGTTATCCCGTTTTCTCATTTAGTTAGCTAGTAAATAAATAGTTTGTGTAGTACTGGATCATGAGTAAGGCTGTTTTTTTTTGCAGATGCATGAGGTTACGGCTGTTCAGAATTATGATATGATAAGTTAATGAGTAATAAGATGACTGTTTATGGATGTGATAGGTACATATGCCTTATAGAGTTTTAAATGGGAGATGGTAACTCTTTAAACAACCTATTCCGCGGTGCCCCAAATTCCTAATGAGTTAATTGTTACATGATTAATTTAAATCGGGTAAGAATTATACGTAGTTAGTGGATTAAATAAATAACAGTTGTCAGATTAATGAAAGTAAAGTCTCGATATGTGCTTTCCATTGTGTTCCTATATTATGGTCAAAGACACAGTAAGACACACTAACTTGGAAAAACAAAGAAATAGTATTGTTATTCCACTAACGTGACACTTATGAGCGAAGGCTAATTCTAAGAGGCAAGTGTGTCCGTACTCGATTGTGTCCTTCCTCTAAATGTGATGACTGCACACATTGAACAGGCACAAAAGTAACTAGCGTAGCCGCTAGCCACGTCCGAATAATCATCTGAATGAAATGCATTTTCCCGAAGCTATTATCCGGATGTAGCGGTGCACATACAACAAATGCACAGAGAACAAAGGGGCGTCTGAAAAAAGATAGTTCCTTTCACTGAGTCAGTGTGATAAGAGTTTCTCTATTTCCTTGCCTTTATCTCATTCCATCCCAGACAATGGATTGAATTTCAAAAAGCCAATAAACAAGGGAGATGTCCATTCTGCTCGCACTTATCACAAGCAAACGTTCCGCTCTCGCTCTCTCCTTCCCGCCCTCCCTTCTTCCAAAATGGGCACAAAAAAGGGTAATACAAATTAAAATGGAGGAGAGAAGAGACAGAGTTGAGGAAAGAGGAGACGTGCCCTGGCACTGGCAGTTCTTTCATTTTAAGTGATAGAAAAAATGCAGAGGCCATGGGTTGATGTTTTTTTTATTAACTGAATGAGGCTTTTGAGGGCGACAGTGAGAGAGTGAGAGCAGTGAGATCCCTGGAGAGATGATGGTTGGACGAGGAGGAGGACTGGGAACTGGGAGTGGGGAGAGCAGATAATAAATATTCTTATCTGTTGTTGTCATTGTAATGGGACAGGGCAGGAGAAGAGAGGGGGAGGAAGTGAGGGGGTGACAATGGAGTTTCATAACCAGGGAAGGTTCAGTAGCCCAGGGGTATCAAGGGACCAGCGTCGTGTCGACACAACTGATGGAAAGAGAAGGAGAAAGAGAGAGATGAAAGAGAGGGAGAGGAGAGGGAGAGGAGAGAAAGAGAGACAGAGTGGGCAAATGTAATTATTGACAGGAACTCCTTGTGGAAAAGAGACGGAAGGAAGGAGGAGATTTCTGCTCTATCACTGTATTGCAGGTGTGCTGTTCCTTATGAGTGGGCTGAACAGGAAGAGGAAATGAGAAGGGCGGTCATTTTGCTTGGTTGATAAATACGGTCATCACTATTTACCACAGCCAAAAACCCCACCTACTATAAACCCCATCTACAATGTATCTTCTTAAAATTTGATTTTAAACTTAACCCTAACCCTTACCTTAACCATACTGCTAACCCTATTTTATTTATACAGTATATATATATATTTTATATTTTAACCTTTATTTAACATGGCAAGTCAGTTAAGAACAAATTCTTATTTTCAATGACGACCTAGGAACAGTGGGTAAACTGCCTTGTTCAGGGGCAGAACGACCTTGTCAGCTGAAATGCCTAACCTTAACCATAAAGTAAAGACCCAAAAGCAAATGTTTGTTTACATGATATAGCCGATTTTGACTTTATGGTTGTGCTACCTTCCAAAAGGCATCCTATTATCACATTCGTCATAACGAGGAGACCAAGGCGCAGAGTGAGATGAATACAGTCTTCTTTATTTAAACGAAGAACACTAAACAAACATGATGCTATAAACACGAGTGCTGACATGCAACTACACATAAACATATAACCCATAAAACCCAAATGGAAAATGGCAACCTAAATAGGATCCCCAATCAGAGACAACGATAAACAGCTGTCTCTGATTGAAAACCAATTCAGGCCACCATAGACCTACATATACCTAGACATACTAAAACCCCATAGATATATAAAAAACCCTAGACAGGACAAAAACACCTAGACAGGACAAAAACACCTAGACAATACAAAAACTAAACCAACCACCCTTGTCACACCCTGACCTAACCAAATAATAAAGAAAACAAAGATAACTAAGGTCAGGGCGTGACACCTATTCCCTATATAAAGCACTTATAACTAGAGCCCTATATCAGTATGGCTTATTCCTAATGTCCTCCTTCAAGGCTAAGTGCGTGAAATGAAGAAGACCCAGAGAGGGGATGAGAATGAGCACATACTGTACATGGCCGCAGGAGAGGCATCAAGCCCTTCTATAGATTCCTTGAGGAGCTTCAATAGAAAAGCCCCTGTGATGGCTCCCTGATGGAATGCCATTCTACACTTATCTCATCCCCTCCAATATATTATTATCCAATATATTGATTAATCAACCCCCACCACCACAAGACACTCCTTTCCCTTTCCCTTTAATGGCCTACTCCGGACAGTTAATGTGAGTTATCCATGTAGGTTCCTCCTATAGGTGCTACGGCTCAAATGCCCAGTGGCCAATTACAGTGTCCAATGCGCAGCAATGCATTTCAGACTTAATGGACTTGCTGTTAACAAATCTCCCTAGCCTTGGGACTTATATATACATTTTCTTAAGAAGTTCTTGAAGTATGGGATGTAATATTCTATTGAAAGAACCTCCTAACTCTCCTCTTTATAGACAAGATGTCACTTAAGTGCTTTTACTACTAAAGTAAACGTGTTCCACAGGTCTCAGCTGCTAATACCCTGCTAAGTCATTGTTGCTTCCTAGTTAGACCATGGCGTTGTCCTTCTCTACTTTCTGTTTGACCAGTGGAATGATTCCCTTTGCCCATGTGTGCCATTGAGAGGAAGACACTATACTTGCAAATAAGCGCTTAGGCCTATATCAGTGTACAGATGTTGGAGCTAGGAACACAAGCATTTCGCTACACCAATAACATCTGCTAAATATGTGTTTGTTACCAATCAAATTTGATTTGATTTGAGATGAAGGATCTTAATTTGAGCCAATTTCCAAGGGAAGGATTATTTCCTGAATTGCGAATTATTATGTAGATTATAATCAATCGACATTTTTGCAGGGGTTGATACATTTTTCTTAAAAACCTCTCAAGGGTCGCCCCTTTCTTTCAAGTTTGCCTAAAATGACATTTTAACTGCCTGTAGCTCAGGCCCTGAAGCAAGGATATGCATATTCTTGGTACCATTTGAAAGAAAACCATTTGAAGATTGTGGAAATGTGAAAGGAATGTAGGAGAATATAACACAGTAGATCTGGTAAAAGATAATACAAAGAAAACACGTTATTTTGTATTTTTTTTGTACCATCATTTTTGAAATGCAAGAGAAAGGCCATAATGTATTATTCCAGTCCAGGTGCAATTTAGATGTTGACCACTAGATGGTAGCAGTGTATGTGCAAAGTTTTAGACTGATCTAATGAACCATTGGATTTCTGTTCAAACTGTTGTATCAAGACTGCCCAAATGTGCCTAATTGGTTTATTAATAACTTACCATGTTCAAAATTGTGCACTCTCCTCAAACAATAGCATGGTATTATTTCACTGTAAAAGCTACTGTAAATTGGACAGTGCAGTTAGATGAACAAGAAGTTAAGCTTTCTGCCAATATCAGATATGTCTATGTCCTGGGAAATGTTCTTGTTACTTACAACCTCATGCTAATCGTATTAGCCTACGTTAGCTCAACCGTCCCGTGGATGGGACACCGATCCAGAAGAAGTTTTCAAATCTGATTCTACTGCTTGTATCAGTTACCTGATGTGTAATAGTAGTCATGGCTCTATGTAGTACTGTGCGCCTCCCATAGTCTGTTCTGGACTTTGGGACTGTGAAGAGACCTCTGATGACATTTCTTGTGGGGTATGCATGGGAGTCCGAGCTTTGTGCAAGTCTTTTAAACAAACAGCTCGGTACATTCAGCTTGTCAACAGCTTTTACAAAAACAAGTAGTGACGAAGTCAATCTTTCTTCCACTTTGAGCCATGAGAGATTGACATGCATGTCATTAAGCTTAGCTCTCCATGTAGTTTTAAGGGCCAGCCGTGCTGCTCTGTTCTGAGCCAACTGCAGCCAACTGCAATTTTCCTAAGTCCCACTTTGTGGCACCTGACCGCACTACCGAACAGTAGTCTAGGTACAATTGTATTGTACCATAATACAAAATCATCATGTATTTTAACAAAATACATTGAAAAACATATATTTGTGGAACAAATGGTATCTTTTTTGTCACTGGTTTTTGAATTAAATTAAATTAAAAAACAATAATATAATGTGCTGCTCTTAGTCTGTCGTGTGTGTGTGTACTGTGTCAGTTTGACTACTGTGACAACAAGAATAACAATTTACGTGCAAACTGAAAATAAACATAAATTATTTTCTGTTAGAAAGCAATGCTGGGAGTGACACGTGACACCCACGCCCCTGTAATATTAGTCTCTCCCTGCGTCATTTTTCCAGGCTGCAAGACGTAATAAATTCTGGGAGACCCATGGAGCTCAAGGTATCTTCAATAATTGATTAGACTATGCATGCAGGCTGGCAGCCAGCTTGCCAGATACTTGCACAGAGGAAGTCAAAATAACATAGATACGCTTTTATTTGTGTGTGTGTGTGTGTGTGCGTGCGTGTTAGTTCATGTTCTTGTGTGAGGTTCTTCCATCAGACCAGACTGTATATTCCATACGGAACATCAACAGCTTAAGTGACAGATGTACAGCAGTACTCCTACACATCCAGATGTAGGATCATAATAATAATCATCCTGTTTTAGAGGAAATGTTTAACGTGTAGTGTATTTAAGGTTGAAAAAGTCTTCTGAAGTTTGTAATTCAACAGACTTGATTTTCCCTTATACAAATTAAAGAAATCCCCAATGGCTTAATTAAAAAACTCAAACAGAAAATACCTGTGCTAAGGTCTATTCACTGCTGGTCTGACCAATCGGAATCCCATGCTTCAAGATTGTTTTGATCACGCGGACTGGGATATGTTAAATACATTTGGCTTGGCCCCCAAGACCTTCACAAACTTTTATGGATGCACAATTGAGAACATCCTGTCGGGCCTGTTACGGCAACTGCACCGCCTGCAGAGGGTGGTGAGGCCTGCCCAACGCATCCTCGGGGGCACACTGCCTGCCCTCCAGGACACCTACAGCACCCGATGTCACAGGAAGGCCAAAAAGATCATCAAGGACATCAACCACCCGAGCCAAGGCCTGTTCACCCAGCTATCATCCAGAAGACGAAGTCAGTACAGGTGCATCAAAGCTGGGACTGAAAAACAGCTTCCATCTCAAGGCCATCTGACTGTTAAATAGCTATCACTAGCCGGCTACCACCCGGTTACTCAACCCTGCACCTTAGAGGCTGCTGCCCTATATACTTTACATAGACATGGAATCACTGGTCACTTTAATAATGTTTACATACTGCTTTACTCATTTCATATGTATATACTGTACTCTATTGTACTGTATTCACACTGAAGAAGGCGCAGTGATGCCGAAACGTTAGTGATTTACCCAATAAATTACTGTGAGTTGATTTATGGAGTGTGCGACTCTCTTTATTGAATTACATTTCTATAGTTTATAGTCAATGCGACCTCCGACATTGCTCATCCTTGTCACATCCTGATCCCTTTCACCTGTCTTGTGCTTGTCTCCACCCCCTTCAGGTGTCGCCCATTTTCCCCATTATCCCCTGTGCATTTATACTGTATTTTCTGTTTCTCTGTTGCCAGTTCGTCTTGTGTCGTCAAGCCTACCAGCATTTTTCCTGTACTCCTGTTTTTCTCTCTAGTCCCTGTTTTATAGGTTTCCCTGTTTTGACCATTCTGCCTGCCCTGACCCTGAGCCTGCCTGCCATTCTGTACCTTGTGACACTGCTCTGGATTACTGACCTCTGCCCGCCCTGACCCTGAGCCTGCCTGCCCTTCTGTACCTTTCGGTCTCTGCTCTGGATTACTGACCTCTGCCTGCCCTTGACCTGTCGTTTGCCTGTCCCCTGTTTTTGTAATTGTTACTTCGAACTGTCTGCATCTGGGTCTTATCCTGAGGTCTGATAGTACGAACTGGCCATGACTGACACAGCAGACTCAAACCAGTTCCACAAGGCCATTTCCTCCCAGGAGCTACCATTGGGAGACACGAAGAGTTACTCTGAGGTCTTATGAACGGATTCCAGACCTTGGCAGAACGCCGTGACTGTGCCTTGAATACAATGTTGGAGCAATTCCGTGGATTACGGCAAGGAGGTTACTGCCGGCCATGACACTGTGGCCGACAAGAGTTTAATGGACGCCACCCTGGTGTCTGAGCTGGGCATCCCCACTCAGCTCCTCTTCAGTCCCCTGGATGTTAGAGCACTGGATGGGCGCTCTATAGGCAGGGTTACCCACAATACTACTCCTATCCACCTGCTTGTGTCTGGGAACCACAGTGAGTCTATACAGTTTATGCTCATCAAGTCTCCTCAGGTTCCCGTGGTATTGCAGTCTTCTTGGCTCCAGCGCCACAATCCCCTTATCAACTGAACTGCTATGCCAACTACCCATTGCCTGAAGTCAGCACAGCATGTCCAGGGACGTCTTCCTGTTGGCTCGGAAGAAGCTTCAGACCTCTCCATCGTTCCCGCGGAGTACCAGAATCTCTGGGAGGTTTTCAGCAAGGGCCGGGCCACTTCGCTTCCTCCGCATTGCCCTAGGATTGCGGAATCAACCTTCTCCCGGGCACTACACCACCCAAGGGGGTGGCTTTATTCACTGTTGGGTCCGGAAACCAAGGGTATACATCGAGGACTCTCTGGCTGCAAGGGGTATCTGTCCTTAGACCTGTGGAACGCCTACCACCTGGTACGGATACGGGAAGGTGACAAGTCGAAGACAGCCTTCAACACTGCTAATGGTGATGCCATTCGGTTTGACCAATGTTCCTGCTGTGTTCCATGCCCTGGTTAATGACGTTCTCCATGATATGTTGAACCGGTTTGTGTTCGTCTACCTCGTCTACCTACGACATCCTTGTCTTTCCCAGCTCATCTCAAGAACACTTTCTCCACATCTGACAAGTCCTCCAGCATCTCCTGGAGAACTAGCTGTTTGTCAAATGCCAAAAAATGCGAGTCCCATTGCTCCACCCTCTCCTTCCTTGGATACATCATTGCTGCTGGGAATGTGCAGTTTTATCCGGGAAAGGTGAGAGCGGTGGTGGATTGGCCCCAACCCACGTCCAGAGTGCAGCTGCAACATTCCTTAGGATTTGCCCATTTATCGCGTCATTTTACCTGGAGTTACAGCAGCCTGGCTTCCCCCCTGTTAGCACTCATCTCTCCCAAGTTCCCGTTCCCATGGTCCCCAGCTGCTGACTGGGCGTTCCTGGACCTAGAGCACCGCTTCACCACTGCTCCCATATTGATCCATCCGGACCTGTCTTGTCAGTTCGTGGTGGAAGAAGGTGCTTTGGACGTCGGAGTGGAGGCCGTCCTGTCCCAGCATTCTACCCTGGACCTGTTCTGCCCTAAATTGCATCCCTGTGCCTTCTTCTCCCATTGCCTTAACGCCAAGGAGAGGAATTATGATGTGGGGAATCGAGAACTACTCACGGTGAAGATGGCCTTCGAGGAGTGGAGACACTGGTTAGAGGGGGAACCTGGAATATCTCTGCACCACCAAGCTTCTCAACTCCAGGCAAGCTCGATGGGACCTGTCGTTCACCCGGTTTAACTTCACCATCTCCTACCACCAGGGGTCTAAGAATGTAAATCCGGATGCGCTTTCACGCAGCTATTGCCCCACTTCTACACCCTCGGACTCCGAGACCATTCTTCCTGCCTAGGGGAATAGAGAACCAGGTCCGTGAGGCTCAGCGTTCCCAGACCCGGGGGGCCCGGCTAACCAAATGTTTGTCCCAGACCCTTCCCGCCTGGCCTTTGTCCGACAACACTTTTGGTGACCCACCATGGTTCCGGATGTCTCTGCGTTTGTCGCCGTCTGCAATGTCTGTGCTCAGAACAAGACTCCTCGAGTCTTGAGTTGACCTCCTTCTCCCTCTGGACTTTGTCACTGGTCTCCCTCCATCTGATGGCAACACCACTATCCTCACGGTGGTGGACAGGTTTCCCAAAGCCTCAATATTTTATTCCCCTTCCCAAGATACCTTCAGCCAAGGAGACGGCCCAGCTCATGGTGCAGTACGTCTCCCGGATTCATGGACTTCCAGTAGACTTGTTTCCGACCGCGGTCCTCAGTGGCGTTGCCCATGCTGTCACAGACGTTATAATGGCACATATTCAAAGATCTATCTATCACTATGGCTTTCCCGGGATTGCATTTGAAATATTTCGAAAGGCCTGTTTGTCTGCATAATGTTCACTCACAAATTTGCTGTTGGTTCTCGACTGTAGGCTATGCCTTGTTATTTGGTTGTGACTGGAGGGAGTAGAGCTACAACCAGAAGTGACTTTTGTTGTAGTAGGTTAGGAGAGCATTTTAGCTAACCCTAACCCTTTTTGCTAACCTTAAAGTCTCCTAACCTGCTGCATAAATTCTCCCAACATGCTACGAAAAGTCACTTCCGGTCATAGCTGTACTCCCTCTAGTCCCTGCTATTCCCTCTCTCTCTGCTGAGGGGCTCTGTCGTCTAAACAATCACATTGGAGCCCTCTCTCTGCTCTCTTTCTCTTCCATATATCTACGCAAGCTCTCTCTCTCATTCCCCCTCTTCTCTACCACTTTCCCGGCCTGTCTGTCATCCACCCCTCTGATCTGAGAGTGAGTGAATCAGCCTTCTCTCCCTTCCCAAATGGACTGATCTTGTCATGTCAGTCTCCCTGCAGTATTGAGGGATTTGGCATAGTGTAAGGTGCCATCAAATATGGTATGTTGTATCGTGGCTATAATTCAAACAGTATTTTCAGAGAACTACACATCATCTGCAAACATTTAAATATTATCTTGGTTATCAATGATCTTCCTCACCTTGACCTCTGCTATCCAAATGCCAATTGTTTTTCTGTAATGTGTCATGACAGACCCAGGGTTCATTATTCACTGCCTTAACATGTAATAACATGTGCAACATCAGTCTTATGACAGCTTTACAACAGCATTAAAACTAGTAAGCAATTATAGTGTCACACAAAAGTGTCTCCCTCAGAAATATTAACTACTACTGGTGTTCCAGAATAATACAACTACATATCTGTACTTGAATAACACCAGTGCTCATTGCCTCTACTGAGTCTCCCTCTTGTGTCACAGTGAGCATTCCGTGGATTTAACTAACAGGCCTGGCCACATTAATTCCTTCTTATTTTCCATGCCAACAACTATGTGGAGAAAAACAAGAGAGTCTGTGCATTCATTAGGTGAGGTTCAGTGGTGCGGGATGCAGTAGTGCCATTTGTCGCACCGGAAAAGTCAGAGGTGAACACATTAATCAATTAGTCCGAGGTGATAAACACCAGAATGGCACCATCACGTTTCACTCAGGATTCCCGTGCTTCAAGGTTGCTGTGCTCATCTCATTTCACCATCCCCATCCCTTTTCCTATCCATCCTCTCTCTCTCTCTCTCTCACTCTCAGATCTAATTAAAACATTGTTGTAAATTGATCTGATTCTTCAGTGAGGGTAACAGGACTGTATGGATTAGAAATTAAACACTCTGGTGTATGTAAAAGAGCCTGGACGGTCCAACTGCAGATGGAAACTTGTTGGTTTGGGTTCTATTTCATTTGAGGAGAAAATGAGAGGAGATCGAAATTACGATTCAGGAATTTAAAAATGCCATTTGCTTTCATTATGAATTTTTCATATTTTGCTTTGGCATTTAATTTTCACTTTCTGAATAGCTTGAACTGAACTGGAATTCACAATACATTGGTCTGACAGGAAACCAAGAGTCCAACATTTAATCAGATGGTAGACTTTATTAAAACCAAAATTGAGAGTGATAGAGAGAGAGAGAGTTAGCTGTTAAAAAATCTAGACATAAAGAAGAAAGGCAGGGGAAAAGAAAAGAGAGAGCCCATTAGGAACGGAGCCTCTGTGGCCTTTGCTTTTGTTTTGGCTCCAGCTGCTTTGGGAGGACCATGTGAAGATTGATTGCTGAGAATTTTCCGCAAAGCCATTGACAGCGAGCCGGCTGAAAATGGGAAAATGGGAAAATAAAGACGAACAATCTCCTCCTGCCTGTGAGTGGAGATAAAATTGGGGACTCGTGGTTGCCTGGCGGGCATGGTGATTTCTTTAACATATTTCTCTCTCCCCAGCAGTAGGAGCAGGGTTAAACTTTGATCAGTGTTGTCAAGGACACTGAGGCCTAATCTGTGTGTTTGCTCCCAGTCTTAGGCGGATCACAGTGTTCAAATCAAAAAGGGACAGTGATTTTTGCACATCAGGAAGAGAGGACGAGGACATTCGGAGACAGGCTCACACATGGAAACTACATGGCCAAAAATATATGGACACCTGCTCGTCAAACATCTCATTACAAAATCAAAACAAGTTTTATTTGCATGCAACGAATACAACAGGTAGACCTTACCGTGAAATGCTTACTTACAAACCCCTACTTAAAACCATGAGTATTAATATAGAGTTGGTCCCCAATTTGCTATTAAATCAGCCTCCACTCTTTTGGGAAGGCTTTCAACTAGATGTTGGAACATTGCTGCAGGGAATAGCTTCAATTCAGCCACAAGAGCATTAGTGAGGTCGGGCACTGATGTCAGGCGATTAGGCCTGGCTTGCAGTCGGCTTTCCAATTCATCCCAAAGGGGTTTGATGGGGTTGATGTCAGGGCTCTGTGCAGGCCAGTGAATTTCTTCAACACTGATCTCGACAAACCATTTCTGTATGGACCTCGCTTTGTGCACAGGGGCATTATCATGCTGGAACAGAAAAGAGCCTTCCCCAAACTGTTGCCACAAAGTTGGAAGCACAGAATCGTCTAGAATGTCATTGTATGCTGTAACGTCAAGATTTCCCTTCACTGGAACTAAGGGGCTTATATATCCCCAGACCATAATTCCTCCTCCACCAAACTTTACAGTCGGCACTATGTATTTGTGCAGGTAGCGTTCTCCTGGCATCTGCCAAACCCAGATTTGTCCGTCAGACTGCCAGATGGTGAATCGTGATTCATCACTCTAGAGAACATGTTTCCATTGCTCCAGAGTCCAATGGCGGCGAGCTTTACACCACTCCAGCTGATGCTTGACATCGTGTATGGTGATCTTAGGCTTGAGTGAGGCCGTGGAAATCCATTTCATGAAGCTCCCAACGAACAGTTCTTGTGCTGATGTTGTTTCTAAAGGCAGTTTAGAACTCGGTAATGGGTTTGCAACCAGAGGACAGATGATTTGTAAGAGCTACACACTTAAGACTCTGCGGTCCTGTTCTGTGAGCTTGTGTGGCCTACCACTTCGCAGCTGAGCCGTTGTTGCTCCTAGACGTTTCCACTTCACAATAACAGCACTTACAGTTGACCGGGGCAGCTCTAGCAGGGCAGACATTTGACAAATTCAAACGTTGGAAAGGTGGCATCCTATGACGTGCTACATTGAAAGTCACTGAGCTCTTCAGTACGGGCCATTTTACTGCCAATGTTTGTCTATGGAGATTGCATGGCTGTGTGCTTGATTTTACATGCCTATCAGCAAGGGGTGTAATTTCAATGGGTGTCCACGTACTTTTGGACATGTAGTGTATGTACACACCAAAACACAAGCGTGCTGGTACACACGTATGCAGACACATATACAGTTGAAGTCAGAAGTTTACATACACCTTAGCCAAATACATTTCATTTCATTCTTTTATTTTTATTTATCTGTTATTTTACCAGGTAAGTTGACTGAGAACACATTCTCATTTGCAGCAACGACCTGGGGAATAGTTGCAGGGATGAATGAGCTAATTGTAAACTGGTGGTTTGTGATGGTTTGAGAGCCAGATTGGGAATTTAGCCAGGACACCGGGGTTAACACCCCTACGATAAGTGCCATGGGATCTTTAATAACCTCAGAGAGTCAGGACACCCGTTTAACATTCCATCCGAAAGACGGCACCCTACACAGGGCAGTGTCCTCAATCACTGCCCTGGGGCATTGGGATATTATTTTAGACCAGAGGAAAGAGTGCCTCCTACTGGCCTTCCAACACCACTTCCAGCAGCATCTGGTCTCCCATCCAGAAACTGACCAGGACCAACCCTGCTTAGCTTCAGAAGCAAGCCAGCAGTGGTATGCAGGGTGGTATGCTGCTGGCAACTCAGTTTTTCACAATTCCTGACATTTAATCTTAGTAAAAATTCCCTGTCTTAGGTCAGTTAGGATCACCCCTTAATTTAAAGAATGTGAAATGTCAGAATAATAGTAGAGAGAATTATTTATTTCAGCTTTAATTTCTTTCATCACATTCCCAGTGGTTCAGAGGTTTACATACACTCAATTAGTATTTGGTAGCATTGCCTTTAGATAGTTTAACTTGGGTCAAACGATTTGGGTAGCCTTCCACAAACTTCTTACAATAAGATTAATGATTCCTCCTGACAGAGCTGGTGTAACTGAGTCAGGTTTGTAGGCCTCCTTGCTTGAGCACGGTTTTTCAGTTCTGCCCCCAAATCCCTATAGGATTGAGGTCAGGGCTTTGTGACGGCCACTCCAATACCTTGACTTTGTTGTCCTTAAGCCATTGTGCCACAACTTTGGATGTATGCTTGGAGTCATTGTCCATTTGGAAGACCCATTTGCGACCAAGCCTTAACTTCCTGACTGATGTCTTGAGATGTTGCTTCAATATATAGGACTCCTTTTACTGTGGATATAGATACTTTTGTACCGGTTTCCTCCAGCTGTTGTTCTGGGATTGATTTGCACTTTTCACACCAAAAGAACATTAATCTCGACAGAATGCGTCTCCTTCCTGAGTGGTATGACGGCTGCGTAGTCCCATGGTGTTTATACTTGCACACTATTGTTTGTACAGATGAACGTGGTATCTTCAGGCATTTGGAAATTCCTCCCAAGGATGACCCAGACTTGTGGGGGTCTACAATTTTTTCTTCTGAGGTCTTGGCTGATTCCTTTTGATTTTCCCATGATGTCAAGCAAAGAGGCACTGAGTTTGAAGGTAGGCCTTGAAATACATCCACAGGTACACCTCCAATTGACTCAAATTATGTCAATTAGTCTATCAGAAGCTTCTAAAGCCATGACACAATTTTCGGGAATTTTCCAAGCTATTTAAAGGCACAGTCAACTTAGTGTATGTAAACGTCTGGCCCACTGGAATTGTGATAAAGTGAATAATAAGTGAAATAATCTGTCTGGAAACAATTGTTGGAAAAATGACTTGTGTCATGCACAAAGTAGATGTCCTAACCGACTTGCCAAAACTATAGTTTGTCAACAAGACATTTGTGGAGTGGTTGAAAAACGAGTTCTAATGACTCCAACCTAAGTGCATGTAAACTCCCGACTTCAACTGTATATGCACAACACACAAACACCCACAGGTTGTAGCCTTTCACACATAACGTAATATGCTGTTTTTTCTTCTGGGAATGCATAAAGGATCTACACCTTGGCATCTCCCATTTGTACTGATTAGTATCATATTTGTATCAAAACATTGTTGTGGACTCTGGTGAGTAACTTCAAATGTTTTATTTGAGAGTCAATTTGTGACAACAGGAGACAGACCACTCATTTCTACATACCTGATTGAGGAAAAAGTATGTTGTTATTACAGGGCGGCAGGTAGCCTGGCGGTTAGAGCACTGAATACCGGAGTCAACAAGGTAAAAAATCTGACGATTTGTCCTTGAGCATGGGACTTAACTCTAATTTGCCATACTACTGTGGCTGACCCTGTAAACTAACAAATTTCACTGCACGTATCCTGTGTACATGACAATAAAAATGTCAATATATAGTATACACAGGGGACTACGTGTATACATTGTGCACCAAGGTTATTATAGTAAACTAAAACTATTACAAAAAATGAGTCATGAAAACACAATTTACAAACCTCTTGGAAAAACTAAAACTATACTGAAGCTATTATCTTTGACTCCGAAACAAACTAAGATATAAAACCATCATGAATTACGTTCAGTTTGAGTTTTTTTCCCCACGCTATTTGCAAAGCTATTTGGAAGGTTTGCATGCTGAATCTGGCTAGTACAGCGCATTCAGAAAGTAATCAGACCACTTTACTTTTTCCATATTTTGTTGTTACAGCCTTATTCAATTTTTTTATTTTTTAATGTTTCCCCTCATCAATCTACACACAATTCCCTATAATGAAAAATAAATAAATAAATAGAAATAAAAAATGTAAATATTACATTTCCATAAGTATTCAGATCGTTTACTCAGTACTTTGTTGAAGCACCTTTGGCAGCGATGACAGACTTGAGTCTTCTTGGGTATGACACTATAAGCTTGACACACCTGTATTTGGGGTGTGTCATTCTTCCTCCCATTCTTCCTAGCAGATCCTCTCAAGCTCTGTCAGGTTGGATGGGGAGCGTCGCTGCATAGATATTTAGGTTCATATATCAGGTTAAAGTCCCGGCTCTGGCTGGGCCACTCAAGGACATCAGAGACTTGTCCTGAAGCCACTCCTGTGTTGTCTTGGCTGTTTGCTTAGGGTCACTGTCCTGTTGGAAGGTGAGCCTTCGCCCCAATCTGACGTCCTGAGTGCTCTGGAGAAGGTTTTCATCTTTCCCTCGATCCTAACTAGTCTCCAAGTGCCTTTTGCTGAAAAACATCCCCACTGCATTGCACTGCTGCCACCACCATGCTTCACCGTAGGGATGTTGACAGGTTTCCTCCAGACCTGACGCATGGCATTCGGGCAAAATAGTTCAGTCTTGGTTTCATCAGACTAGAGTATCTTGTTTCTCATTGTCTGAGAGTCCTTTAGGTGCCTTTTGGCAAACTCCAAGCGGGCTATCATGTGCCTCTTACTGAGGAGTGGTTTCAGTCTGGCCACTCTACCATAAAGGCCTGATTGGTGGAGTGCTGAAGAGATGGTTGTCCTTCTGGAAGCTTCTCCCATCTCCAAAGAGGAACTCTGGAGTTCTGTCAGAGTGACCATTGGTTCTTGGTCACCTCCCTGACCGAGGCCCTTTTCCCGCGTCTGCTCAGTTTGACCGGGCGGCCAGTTCTAGGAAGAGTCTTGGTGCTTCCAAACTTCTTCCATTTAAACTGTTATGGCTGCAATCCCGGTAACGGGATCGATATGACAACTACCAGTGAAAATAGAGGGCGCCAAAATTCAAACAACAGAAATCTCAATTACAATTCCTAAAACATACATGTGTCTTATGTCATTTTAAATCTATTTTCGTTGTTAATCCCACCAAAGTGTCCGATTTCAAGCACTACAAACGATTATGTTAGGTCTCCACCAAACCACAATAAGCACAGCCATTTTCCAGAAAAATATAGCCTTCACAAAACCCAGAAATAAAGATAAAATGAATCACTAACCTTGAATTATGTTCATCAGATGACACTCATAGGACTTCATGTTACACAATACATGCATGTTTTGTTTGATAAAGTTCATATTTATATAAAAAAAAGTTTACATTGGCGCGTTAGATTCACTAATTCCAAAAACATAAAGTGAAATTTGCATAGCCACATTATTTAACAGAAATACTCATCATAAATGTAGATGATAATATAGTTAGTTATACACATGGAATTATAGACATACCTCTCCTTAATGCAACCGCAGATTTTAAAAAAACTTCACGGAAAAAGAAATGCATGTGTAACGCTTGTCGTCTGGGTAAGGAGAGGAGGATGAAGGTGCAGCATGGTAAGTGATCATATTATTTTAATGAACACTGAAAACAAAACAATAAACAACCAACGAACAGTCCTGTAAGGTGCAACACAACACTAAACAGAAAATAACCACCCACAAAACACAATGGAAAACAGGCTACCTAAATATGGTTCTCAATCAGGGACAACGATTGACAGCTGCCTCTGATTGAGAACCATACCAGGCCAAACACAGAAATAGAAAATCATAGACAAACTAACATAGACAACCCACCCAACTAACACCCTGACCATACTAAAACAAAAGACAAACCACAGGAACTAAGGTCAGAACGTGACAGTACCACCCCCCCCAAAGGTGCGGACTCCGGCCGCAAAACCTGAACCTATAGGAGAGGGTCTGGGTGGGTGTCTGTCCGAGGTGGCGGCTCTGGGCGGGACGTGGACCCCACTCCACCATAGTCTTTCTCCGCCTCCTTAACCGCCTCCGTGGCCTCTTAAGAGCGGCGACCTTCGCCGCCGACCTCGGACTGGGGACCCTAGCCACGGTTCCCGAATGGACGGGAGGTTCCGGCAGCGCCTGACAGGCGGGAGGTTCCGGCAGCTCCGGAGTGAAGGGCGATTCCGGCATCGCCGGCGTGACAGGCGGCTCTGGCATCTCCTGGCTGACTGACGGCTCTGGCAGCTCCTGGCTGACTGGCAGCTCAGGACATCTGAGACGGCGCTCAATTTAAAAACACCACAGCCGCAAAGATGGCGTCAACATAAACAAGAAATTACATGATAAATATTCCCTTACCTTTGATGATTTACATCAGAAAGCACTCCAGGAATCCCAGGTCCACAACAAATGTTTGTTTTGTTCGAAAATGTCCGATATAACGCTGACCAGAATTTGCGTTTGGATATGTATACCAAACGCTAATTCTGGTCAGCGTTATATCGGACAGAAACATTTCAAACTAAGTACAGAATCAATCATTAGGATGTTTTTAACATATAGCTTCAATAAAGTTCCAATCGGATTATTCTTTCTTGTCTTCGTGAGCAATGGAACGCAAGTGACTACCATGAGGAAAAGGTGGGATCACAAAATGGCTGCTTGATGGACAGCCGATATATTCTGCTCTCATTCACTCCCACAACAACATAGAAGCCTCTTTATAATTTCTATTGATGGTTGACATCTAGTGGAACCCCTAGGCAGTGCAACATCATTCATATCTCAAGGGGATTTCATTGGGGACTCAGATTTCTGACTTTCTGTTTTGATTTCAACTCAGGATTTTGCCTGCCAATGTGAGTTATGTTATACTCACAGACATCATTCAAAGAGTTTTAGAAACTTCAGAGTGTTTTCTATCCAATACTAATAAGCAAATATTAGCAACAATGACTGAGGAGCAGGCCGTTTGATATGGGCACCTTTTCATCCAAGCTATTCAATACTGCCCCTGCAGCCATAAAAAGTTAAGAATGATGGAGGCCACTGTGTTCTTGGGGACCTTCAATGCTGCAGAATATTTTTGGTACCCTTCCCCAGATCTGTGCCTCGGCACAATCCTGTCTCGGAGCTCAACGGACAATTCCTTCAACCTCATGGCTTGGTTTTTGTTCTGACATACACTTTCAACTGTGGGACCTTATATAGACAGGTGTGTACCTTTCCAAATCATGTCCAATCAATTGAATTTACCACAGGGGGACTCCGAAACTATTTGTAGAAACATCTCAAGGATGATCAATGGAAACAGGATGCATCTGAGCTCAATTTCGAGTCTCATGGTGTAAAGGGTCTGAATACATAAGTTATTTCTTATTAGTATTTTTTAAATGTATTTTGCTAACATTTCTAAAAACCTGTTTTGGTTTTGTCATTATGGGGTATTGTGTGTAGCTTGATGAGGAAAAAACATACATTTAATCATACATTTAAGGTTGTAATGTAACATAATGCAGAAAAGTCAAGGGTCTGAATACTTTCTGAATGCACTGTAAATGTGCATGGAATTTTTCATGTTCTATCAACTACGAATTTAATGCTATCCTAACTTACTCCAAATTTACTTTGACTAATAAACGAAAATCAAGTCAACTTGACTTTTTATTAATATACTGTAACCTACTATTTATAGTTGAATCAATTTAGGTTTTAGTGGAGCTAACTACTATCCATTTTGAAATTACTTCATATTGTCAATTAATGTAACACTAACAAATTAAGTAGACATATAAACATTGACAAAACAACCCTAACACAAAAAAATGATGTAATAGATATTTCTGTCGGTATCATTATGCTCCCACCTGTCTCTTGCTCATGTGTGCACTTTTACGCCAGTTTCAACCCAACCAACAGACCACTTTAACTACAATGACATTCTCAGTAACAGTTACAAAAATATTTTACTTGTTACTTTTTACATGTGGTTCTGAATCTACCTTTGTTGTATGCACTAACTGAAGTCGCTCTGGATAAAACCATCTGCTAAATTACCAAAATGTAAATACAAAAAATAAACAGTTACAAAACATGCTGGTTATTATTATATTATATTATTATGTTGCCTCAGTAGATTTGACTCATTGGTATGAATTTCTAAATATAGTAAACACATAGTTCTACGCTCATTCAACTTGATTTCATAAGTTAAGACAATTTGATAAGTTGTAGTTGTCTAAACTTGACATTTTAGTCGACACAACTGTTGTGTTACTTCAGTTGTTTTGATTTCATGGTTGACCATTTCTAAGTTGACTAAACATTGTTTTTTGCTAACTCTACTTGTTTGAATTAGTTTTGGCATTTTGAATGAGCTGAAGTCTACTAAACTTACTTTTTTGTCATCTCATCAAATTTAGAAAAATATGTAACTTTTGACTGAATCTCAGTATTTTTTGTCACAGTGTGTGTGTGGCTAAGAGCATTTCATTATGTTCTCATCCTGATGGGATGTGGATAAGCATATTCAGGCCAGAGTTAACGGAAGCCATTCTTCTCAGGGAGTACATGGAGTGTAGTGGAGAAAGGTAGGAGAGAGGCTTGCGGCTTGAACTCAACTACAATGGTCGATAGAAATAGGAGAGCTATCTCAATTAAATGAATAGCTCACCCAAAGTACACAATTAGTTTCTTTACCCTCTAAGCAGTCTTACCTGGCTGCTGTCACTGAACGCTTACTTCAGCATTTTGTCCAAAAACCAAAGCAGGTCAATGTCTTACATGTTTAAATTGAATTCACAAATCATCCCAAAGTGTATTACATTGATTGTTTTAGCTCATCAAAGTTACTCTTTGCCTTAGCTCATCGAAGAAACATTAGCCTTAGCTGATCGCCACAGCACCACCTGTTGTCTTGGATGAATCAGCAGACAATAGAGCGCTCTTCTGGAGCAAAGCACCAGGACTAACTTGAATTCCTGCTTTCTAATCCCGCCTTTGAGAGCAGTTTTAATAAGTGATAGAGAGCTTGGGCATGGCAGTGCTTTAAGCTCCATCCATAATGTATTAGGCAAGCGGAGAGAAGTGGCACAGCAGTAAAAAGGAGAAATCATCTCACCATGCACAATGGCAGAATCCAATCTAGGTCTATTAACTCCAATAGGGTCTGGCTCCAGCAGATCCCTTCTCAGGCCACAGACGCTGTGAGACACATGAGACGAGACAGGATGTTGAATGGTGCCAGAGAGGATGGTGCGTTATTGCCACCAACAGCACTGGTGGTGAAATTACATTTAGAAATAGAAGCTACTAGCTAGCGGCTAGCTCGTAGCACAGACTAAAGATGTTAATTATCAGTATATTTCCTAGCTCTTCTAGCTAGCCGCTAGGCTACTAGCTAGCTACTCAGTGTAGCTAATTTATCAAGGTGACAGCTAAAGTACAAGCAACAGTGCTTGGCTGTAGTGATTTTTGGCATTAACATTGTTTCTAAAAGGATCTGAACTAAATTCATCCTGAACACATAGCTAGCTAGCTAACTCTCCCAACTTCGACCACTATGATACTAACGCAGTAACGCCCTGGACCAGAGCTATTGAGCCAACTGGTATGTGCGTATCACACTGACACCCTGGAACATGTTGTGAGTTAGGGTTGCATGTGCATATACCAACTGAGACGCAACAATACCATTTGAAACGCATGCACATTCGCGTTGCATTT
This sequence comes from Oncorhynchus clarkii lewisi, assembly GCF_045791955.1. Taxonomy (NCBI): domain Eukaryota; kingdom Metazoa; phylum Chordata; class Actinopteri; order Salmoniformes; family Salmonidae; genus Oncorhynchus; species Oncorhynchus clarkii. Next base: position 45,417,506 of record NC_092163.1, on the reverse strand, counting down.
CACAGATCAGGCAGCAACATCACACATAATCTGCAGCTGGAAGCTTCTCATTAGCTCAGGAACAATCCTATAAACTGAGAAGGGGCCTCCAGAAGGTTCTCCATAAAGGGGATCATTAAACCATTATGGAAATGAAACAGGACGCCCGAAGAACGTTAATATAAGAAGGCAAGGAGGTTTCACAGTGCTGCCTGGCTTATATGTCGGGACTTATAATAGTGTAAAATAATACTCTGAGTTCTGATAATATCTCTGTTTGTTTCATTGCTGTTTTAATACTTTTTGTATTTATTTTTATTTTTATAAACTATATATATATATATATTACAAATATTACCCCATATGAATGATATAATTATGTAGACTGGGTTTTGGCAGGGGTAGCACACAGAAGCATAAATGTGTATTTTTGTATACATTTGTATTCCGCACAAGGTTAAAGGAGGCACACAGTTTGTCAGTGGAGATAAATCCTAACAATCAAACCGGGAACTAGACAAAAAAAACTCCTAAGGACCAAGACACAATGTCGTGACGACTGTAGGTGACCATTTTGGGACATTCCGGCGACGTCCTAAGGACTACATTTTGTTTACCGTGTCCCCTCCAGTCATATGCTTTATCATTATAGATAGATCGTAACAAACAACCTAACAAGTACTAATTGAAGCAATTACACCCAAAGCGTCCCGTCTTCAATGGCAGAGCACAGAGGAAATGGCTGGGTGCAGGTGTTCAGCATTACTCATGTCATGACTGACTGCCCTTGGTGGTAGCACTCAATCTAGAAGTAAACAACATAGACAGTCACAGGCAAGGTTTAATCCCTTCTGTTTTAATGTCTTATAGGGGTTCCTTTGTGATGGACCCTCTGAGTCACCAAGTTCATGTTTGGCAGCATTTTACATTACAGCACTACATGTCACCAGTATTTCCACAAAATAGAGAAGTATTTTTTTTAAAGTAATGACATATTGCCAGGCAAATAATATAGTATTCAGTATTCTGTGCTGTAAAATGTAAAATGCTTTATTTGTTCATTATAATTATTATAGTTTTAGGACAGATGCAATAACATTAACACATTGAAATTTACAACAGGAATGTGCGATGCACCATAACATGTTGGCTTGCACCAATTTGCAAGGCCTGTCCCTAGATAGACAGTAAAATGACATGAAAAAACAGAAAAGAAGCATATACATACATGCACATACTGTACATGTATAGTTGAAGTCTGAAGTTTACATACACTTAAAACCCATTTTTCAACCACTCCACAAATTTCTTGCTAACAAACTATAGTTTTGGCAAGTCAGTTTGGACATCTATTTTGTGCATGACGAGTAATTTTTCCAACAATTGTTTACAGACAAGATTATTTCACTTATAATTCACTGTCTTACAATTCCAGTGGGTCAGACGTTTACATACACTAAGATGGCTGTGCCTTTAAACAGCTTGGAAAATTCCCCAAAATGATATCATGGCTTTAGAAGCTTCTGATATTCTAGTTGATATAATTTGAGTCAATTGGAGGTGTATCTGTGGATGTATTTCAAGACCTACCTTCAAACTCAGTGCCTCTTTGCTTGACATCATGGGAAAATCAGAAGAAATCAACGAAGACCTCAGAAGAAAAATTGTAGACCTCCACAAGTCTGGTTCATCCTTGGGAGCAATTTCCAATTTCCAATTTCGCCAGAAGGTACCACGTTCATCTGTACAAACAACAGTATGCTAGTATAAACACCATGGGACCACCAGGCGTCATACCGCTCAGGAAGGAGACGCGTTCTATTTCCTAGAGATGAACGTAAGGACCTTGTGAAGATGCTGGAGGGAAAAAAAAGTATCTATATTATTATCATATTGAAAGAGTGTGTGCGAGCAAGGAGGCCTACAAACCTGACTCAGTTACACCAACTCTGTCAGGAAGAGTGGGCCCAACGTATTGTATGTACAGTTGAAGTCGGAAGTTTACATACACTTTAGCCAACTACATTTAAACTCAGTTAAACTCTGTGAGTACGTTCAGACAGAACGCGTCTCCTTCCTGAGCGGTATGACCGCTGCGTGGTCCCATGGTGTTAATTATTGGTTACTATTGTTTGTACAGATTAATGTGGTACCTTCAGGCATTTGGAAATTGCTCCCAAGGATGAACTAAACTTGTGGAGGTCTACAATTTGTTTTCTGAGGTCTTGGTTGATTCCTTTTGATTTGATTCCTTAACTGATGTGAAATGGCTAGCTAGTTAGCAGTGGTGCGTGCTAATAGCGTTTCAATCGGTGACGTCACACGCTCTGAGACCTTGAAGTAGTGGTTCCCCTTGCTCTGCAAGGGCAGTGGCTTCTGTGGAGCGATGGGTAACAATGCTTCGTTGGTGTCAGTTGTCTACCTCCCTGGTTCGAGCCCGGCAAGGGGACGGACTAAAGTTATACTGTTACACAAGCAAAGTGGCACTGAGTTTGAAGGTAGGCCTTGAAATAGATCCACAGGTACACCTCCAAATGACTCAAATGATGTCAATTAGCCTATTAGAAGCTTCTAAAGCCATGACATCATTTTCTGGAATTTTCCAAGCTGTTTAAAGGCACAGTCAACTTAGTTTATGTAAACGTCTGACCCACTGGATTTGTGATACAGTGAATTATAAGTGAAATAATCTGTCTGTAAACAATTGTTGGAAAAATTACTTGTGTCATGCACAAAGTAAATGTCTTAATCGACTTGCCAGAACTATAGTTTTCTAACAAGAAATTTGTGGAGTGGTTGAAAAACGAGTTTTAATGACTCCAACCTAAGTGTATGTAAACTTCTGACTTCAACTACAAACAACAAAAACAAACAAAAACAACAACAAAAAGCTAAAACATACAGTTTTACAAACACAGACCTAGACTACGCTCAGCCCTGTCATGCTTGCTCCCGCTCCCACTCCCACCCACTGGCACTCGAGGCATCCAGGCTGCTTATCATTACGCACACCTGTCACCATCGTTACGCGCACCAGTGCTTCATTGGACTCACCTGGACTCCATCACATCATTGATTGCCTCCCATATATCTGTCACATTTTCATTCCCCTTTCTGCATTGATGTTGTTTTGTTTCTCTTGTCCAGACGCTGTTCTTGTTTAGTTTCATGTCTATTTATTATTAAATCCTCACCCTGTACTTGCTTCCCATCTCCCACCATCTCCCGTTACAAGCCCACCACTAAAAGAATCAGCCCGAAGGAGAATAGCCATTGCCGTCTAGTCCAGAACTTGCCATTATCGGTTTGCAGAAACCCTGTTAAAAGGTCTATAAGTGATCAAGTTTGCTGCAATTTAAGTCAGGTTTTTACATTTGAATTCATTGAGATTTTGTAAATTATTCATGTCACCTGGAAAGAAGTTCCAAAGACTTACTAATTTTGCAAAGAAGATTGACTGAGTGAGTGCTGTCCTACACATTGGAACTCCAAAAATGATGTACCTGCGGATTGGGATACAGTCAAAATTACAGAGAAATTGTAGCGAGAGTCCATGCATGAATAAAAAAATCTAAATTCCATTGACAAATGTACAAAATGGTCAAATCGTAAACAAATTGTGTTTCCTTAGCACATGACAGTGATGGTGCCTTTATCAACTTTTTTGTCTAGAATTTTCAGAGCACTATTGTAGAGTGGTTCTACAGACGTATTTCGTGTGATGTTTGCCTCAGTCCATGCTGTTATGCAGTAGGATGTTTGTGAAATTATCATTGTGTGTAAAAACTAAAGGGCAAAACGTTTATTATTCATCTAAAACCATTGTCTGTTTTCTGGAGCAAAAGCAAATCACAGAGGTCTTCTTGATATTCAATGTCAAGCATGAGTTATCAAGCCTTTCTACAATTAAAACCATATGTTCTGTCAACCCATCAGTAACCACAAGAAAACCTTTCTCCTGCCGCTAGACTACAGTGTCATCAGCATACATCTGAATACTAGCCCCTGGACATACCTCAGAAAGATAATGTATGTATAAATCAAAAATAATCTAACCTAGAACCAATCCTTGTGGGACAGCCATTCTGCTTTTCTGAGGTGTAGAACTGATGTTCCTTGAAAGTTCTGAGACCAGGAGGCTCTAACAGTGTCAAAAGCTTTGCTAAAATCAAGAAAAATAGCGCCAACTAATTGACTATTTTTCAAAGTTATTCATGATTTAATATACGGCAGAAAGTGGGACAATGACTCTCAAAGCATGTTAATGGGACAGAAAGAAAGTAAATATAAAAGTCCAACATCATTTCCAAGTCTCTCAGGAAAGTTGGTGTCATTACATAACCATACAGGGAAATGTAAAGGTCATTTCAAATGAATTAAGTTTAGATCTCACTTGAATTTTGTGATAAATTGTATGGAGTTGTTTCTGTACAATGGACAAACTCTATGGATTTCTTCTCAAACTGTTATACCAGTCATTATGCCATATCAGTGAAGTGCATAAGAATTTTTTTAAAACCTGAACAAAACTAAATTATTAGCAAGGATGGGGGCAGTGTACAGTTTATGATGATGGTAATGCATCAGGGAAAGTGGATAAATGAAGGAGGGGAGAGAAAATAGTTTTGAAAAAGAGATCTCCTAATAATAATTAGAGAAAAAGAGAGAGCCGTTAAGGAAAAGAGGAAATTACGTTAATTTAGTAAATCACGCCTCAAGACATTCTATCCCCCTTCATACTTTGACAGCGCAATTACATTTATTGAGAGTTTTAGGAAGCGCAAATACCCCCATCCTAAATGTCAGAGTTTGGGGTTGACGGCAGGAGGAAGGAGGGGAGGGGTTGACAAAAACACAGGCCTTATTTATGTCAGACAGTGATTAGATTAATACTCATTAGACACTATCTGTGTCTGCCTCCTTCCTGTCCCCCTGGGCACCACGACAACGGGAGCCATGGCAATTAAAACCAGGATGCTGTCAACCTCTATCACGGTGCCATGGTGTTTGCCCCCAGAGGCCATGTCTGATATCATTTTTAGTCTTCGTCGTCTTTCCCCGGCTGGTGCAGCATACATGGGCGTGAGAATATACTCAAACACACACACGGATGAAAACGAAATGTTTGACCACAGACCAGTCAGATGTGCGATTTAAACTCATCACAGTGATCTCTCTCTCTGCACAGGTCATATTTTTTTTGCTGGTTACCTTATCCAATTTTCCCAATTCAACCACCTCCAATTCCCAATGTTCATTGCTGTTTTAATACGCCAAACAAATACATTCAGTCACAAATCCCTAAATTTACCAACAGCCAATGCACAGTAAGTATATGCATGTAGAGTATATTTAGTATTTACATAACTTTCATGAACATCATGGTTTGACGTTGAGTAGCAACTTATATTGCATATATAAATAGATCACCCGACAATGTATCTATGTACGTATGAATTTCATTATGTATTTGTTTTCGAGTCGCAAGGAATCTTGTTAAAAATAATGATGACCGTAACATAATTAGGGATACAAAAAAAATCACCAGTGTTTCTCCCTCCACACCAACCCAACGTTGCTCTAATCATCATTAAAATTGAAGCATTTTGGCTGTCTTTTGGTGCTCCATTAACTTAGGGTTACGATCATTACGATAAAAGGAGATTAACGTAGCAGGCCCATCTTCTTCTGAATACAACATTTAAAAAAACTTCAGAGTGTCGTTGTTCAGGAAGGAAGGAAGGGAACTTTCTATGTGAGGCAGCTTTAATTATTCCTGTTGTCAGGCCCTGCCTTCCCCTCTGCTTTGGAGAAGACAAAACTCTTGAAATAGGGCCTCAGATGTTTGTTGCGAAATGGCTGCCGTGTGTCTTGTTGCTGTCTTGGATCCTGTGAGTCCCCCCGTCTCTCTCCGCACCCTAATTAACGTGGTGGTGTGGAAGTGTGGAGTTCTCTGCTGACTTTTCCTCATTTTTTACTCCATTCTCTCCATTTTATCTTCCAACTCCGCTCTCTGGCACCCTACCTCCACCCTTTATCTCTGTCTGAAGACACAGCAGCCCCCCCGCCCGTCCCGTTGGGGTTGTGACGCACGTTCTCTCATCTCCCGTGTTCTCAGGCAACAGTGAGTGAGGGAGGAGCAGGAAGGGGAGGAGGAGGGAGAGGAGATAGCGGGAGGAGGGAGATGAGGAGGTGGTGGTGTGAGTACACGGGGGCAGCAGGAAGACACCATGGGTAACCGTCTAACCAAAAACAAACAGACTGTATCCTGACAAGCTGCCATGGCTCTTGTCTGCCTTTTGTGGCTGACCGAGGTGTCGCGTGGATGGAATAACGGCGCTAAAACGTCCCGCCATGAACACAGCGCCTTGTCATTTTACCTCATCCCTTCTCCACTCTCAGGCACCATCACATCTCTGCCACCTGTCACAGAGCCAGCTCGGAGAGCGTCACCCCGGCCGAACCGTGACACGTCTCCTACCACAACCCCATTATTGCCTCCTGTCCGTTCCAGTTTATCAGAAGCACGTTCACTTCCCGTGCTTCAGACCAACCGGTGGCTCACTACAGCATCACTGTTCGGGCCTCAATTCAATTGAACCTATATTACAATGTTTATGCTGTCAGTGGCATGTAATCTCAAAACTATCTCATAAGAAATAAGTCATAAATTCGATGTCACCTAAAGTAACATATAACTAAATGTCAGCTACGTTTCTATAACTACAATGGTTAAATGTAACTATTTTACATCACTAATATGTCAGCTTGGGGGACATATAACTACAATGGTTACATATTCTAATGAGACCATGTTGAGACCATGTTGATAATAAATCGATTAGTTGATTCCATTAATTGAGTTTTTGTTGTTGTTGCATGGCTTATTGAAACTAAGTTCCAGTTGCCATATGCTCTGGTCACCATGGTCACATAACATACCCACTTCAGGACACTTCAGGACACCATTTTACTCAACCTTCAAATTCCCAACTAAACCCCTTTTGAAAGTATTTTCTCGGAAACATTCAACAGGGATTATGGGTAAACCAGCATTTCCTGGTGCAAATGAAAGTACATCATTTAAGGGCAATGCTCAGACAAAAGGAAAAATCCCACTCTAAGTGGAAGCCACCACAATACAGTAAATGAAAAAGGACAGCCCTTTCAAAACACAAGGCAGCCTGGAGCACTGTATGGGAAGCTTGGACATTTCAAAACACAAGGCGGCCTGGAGCACTGTATGGGAAGCTTGGACATTTCAAAACACAAGGCGGCCTGGAGCACTGTATGGGAAGCTTGGACATTTCATCAAAGCTTAAATGTGCTTTGTTGGTCTTACTTCATTTGTAGTTGACAGTCTTAGGCACCCCTAAGTCACTGCCAGTGAGTGAATTAGGTTTAAAGGCAGAGGCTCAGGCCTTGTCAATACTCATTAGCCTAGGACTTTGGCCCGGGGTGAGAACCTGGCTGCCACTGCTGTCAGGCCCAGTACCAGACAGTGACAATGGCATGCCACTTTTTACCTCAACACAAATGGTCCGTATCAGAAAGGTGGTCAGAGCGGCAAGATTTTTCTTCTCTCCTAGTGGCCACCACAAAACACAAATTTCCAATCTAACAAGGATTTAGCCTACTGTACAAGTAATTTCCGACTCTGTTAGAAAGCCACCACAAAACACACAAGCATGTTTTAACTGGGATTTAGCCTGCAAGTTATTTCAAACTCTTTTAGAAAGTTGACAAAACTTGAGAAAATATTCTTATTCCTTTGTAATAAACGTGTAACAATTGTTGCATTCACAGTGAAATACTTGTAGTGAAGTGAAGCAAGTTAAATTATTGCCAGGTAGTGATAGCTAAAGAGATGTGGGAAGAATAACTTTAGAGGGCAGAGTGGAGACGGGATGGGACTTCCCTTATCAGACCAGAAGTGCTGAAAGATATGGATCTCAGTCTATATCAGCTGCGAGGTGGTGGGTCCACTGGGGATCACAAGATCCCCTTCCCGCTTCAACAGACATAATTAGCATCGGGTTAGGCACTTGTTCTTTTGAAAGTCAGTGTTTTCTCTCTGCCTCTCCTTTACACCTCTCTCTCTCTCTCGCTCCCTCTCACTTCCCTCACTCTACTCCACTTTTTCCTCCATATGAGACCACGCAAAGCTCTGTTTGCCTGTGGAAATTGAAGCCAAAGTGTGCTCTCAAGACTCCATTATGAAAACAGCAAACGCTCCAGTGCTTTATTGATAAAGCATTACACTCCACATCGCATTATAGTATGGGGAAATATGTAGACCTCACCTCCCAACCGCACCCCCTCGCCCTTAGAGAAAGCATTATCTGGATTAAATGTCCTTATGCTACAATGACACCAACCGCCAAACTAGAAGGAGGCAAAAAACACCAAATGGCGCAGGCCAGCTGTGTGGGTAAAATACAGCGGGAGAAAACAGCTGTCCCAAGCTCTATCAAATGGAGAAAATAGACATATAAAACAAACAAACATACCTTATCCAATCTCTGAGAGAGAAGGAACGAGAGAGAAGGAGAGAGATGGGAAGAGCGAGAGAGAGGGGGAGAGAGCGAAAGTGGGAAAGTAATATCACACTGCGCCATGCGGCTAGGTATTTAAATGTGTTGTTGATGGCCCAATCTGGTTTCTCAGGGGGGACGTGATATTTAAAAGTGACACGGGTGACCCTCCACATTTGCAAAGTGTCATCATGCATCAATCGGCGAGGTGTATATCAAAGCTCCTCCTAATGGTGTGTGCATTGGGATTTATATTTCCAATTAAATCTGCAAATTATATGATTATCCACCGCGCTGCGCCGGGCCATTTTGGAAATGGCCTGCTCTGTTCATTTTGTTTTCTCCGAAGATAATAGTGCCAATGGCGAAACCTGCATGTGCAGAAAGAATATTAATGTTTTTCTCAGCAAGAAACACACATACCCAAGAACACACATTCCCTGAGGCTGCGATCTTTTTTCACTAATTGGACTTTTGACCAATCAGATCAGCTCTGAAAAAAGATCTGATGTGATTGGTCAAAAGACCAATTAGAGGAAAAACAATATAGGAATTGGGTTGCCTGTGTAAACGCAGTGAGATAAACACACATAACCAAGAGTGCACAAGCACACGCATACGCACACACCATTGGGATGAAAACACACACTGTTGTCTATTAGATATTTTGACTAATCCCAGAGTAATGAGACAGTACCTCTATGAATCCTTCTCAGCTGAGATCCAGCACCTGCCTCAACACATTAATTAGCTGGGAAAATTATATCAGCCTACCTGATAAACCAACATGTCGATCTGTCTGACAGAGCAAGGAGGCCCCTCAGATGACCGACAGGAGCTCTGCCTGCCTCTGCTCTTCACTCCCCCTTTCCTCGTTGCTGTAAATTATTGATTTTAACATGACAGCTATCGAAGAGACAGCCCGAATACAGACTGGAGAAGGAGGAAAAGGGGAAATATTTGCTATCGCTTGGCTATGCTTGACTGCCAAGACCACTTTCACCAGAAACTGTAACATCCCCCTCTCGGAAAGTTGAGCGAGGGATGGCTACCAAAGAAGGCTGATCAAATTCCTGAATTCCCGAGAGGGCGAGGTTACAGCATGGCATTACATCGCTGGGAAACATCCAAACTATCCAAACAATTATCCACCAAACTCATGTTTACCTAGCCAGAGTGGTCTATCATTTCTTCATAAAGGCATTCTGAATGAGAGATGGAAGAAGATAGAGAGTTAACAGATTGCCACCCTTCATACGATAAGCCCTGCAGCTGTAATACTAATACGCATTTCAATATCCCCGCCCGGCAACAGAGGTAGTCAGATTGTAACTTGTGACTTTGAGTATGGATTGCATAACAACACCTGGCTAATCCTCAACCTACAGGCACAGAAGCATATCTCCCTCTAATTAGATTTATTTGCTGCCTTTATGGGATCTGTCTTTACCCTTGGCATTTTGTGGGTCTGGTGAAAGATGTCACTACAACTGGAGCGGATTCCCACTGACATCCGCTGCCTACAAACGGAGGAGGAAGAGGAGGAGGACGATGGCGGAGCAGTGAACACACATCAAGGCTTGCACGCTTTGATCTCGTGTACATCTGAAACCAAGTGCAAACCAACCAGCATGGTGCTACTGCTTCTGCTGCTCTCCGTTGATCTGTAGTGAGCATGTGACGCTGATGACATTTGCTTCCAGAAAGATCTTCATAAGAATGAGATCAATTGGTTCTGGGATCCTTTAAGAGGTCCCGGTGAAGGTAGATGTACAGTGGTGTATAACTCTATCGTAATATACCTCTGCAAGTGAAGGTAGGTCAAATCAAATCACATTTTATTGGTCACATGGTTCAAAATTGAATCAAATCAAATAAAAAATTGTATTAGTCACATGCGCCGAATACCTTACAGTGAAATGCTTACCTACAAGACCCTAACCAACAATGCAGTTAAAAAAAATCTGAATAAGAAATAAAAGTAACAAGTAGTAGCAGCAGTAAAATAACAATATTGAGACTATATACATGGGGTACCGGTACAGAGTCAATTGAGGTAATATGTTCATGTAGGTAGAGTTATTAGATATTAACAGAGAGTAGCAGCGGCATTCAATATGGGGGGGGGGGGCAATGCATGTAGCCTGGGTAGCCATGGGTAGTCTTAGTTGATTACATGTTCAGGAGTCTTATGGCTTGGGGGTAGAAGCTGTTTAGAATCCTCTTGGACCTAGACTTGGCGCTCCGGTACCGCTTGCCGTGTGGTAGCAGAGAAAACAGTCTATGACTAGGGTGGCTCGAGTCTTTGACAATTTTTAGGGCCTTTGTAACAATATGCACTGAGAGTCGGGAAGCAAGTCCAGGGAGTGAGTGTTTTAACAAAATAAACATAATCCAAAACAAGAAAGACTAACAGCACACAGACAAGAAACTGAAACAGAAACAATGACACCTGGGGAAGGAACCAAAGGGAGTGACATATATAGGTAATCAGGGAAGTGATGGAGTCCAGGTGAGTCTGACGATGCGCAGGTGCACGTAACGATGGTGACAGGTGTGCGCCATAACGAGCAGCCTGGTCACCTAGAGGCCGGAGAGGGAGCACACCTGACAGTACCCACTCCCCGACGCGCGGCTCCAGAATGACAATCCGGAGCAGACCAATCACTTCTGCTGAGGTGCGGGAAACCTGTCAGTCCGGCTGAGATGCGGAAGCATGGCGGCAGCCGCAGCACACCAACCAAAGGGACGATCCCGGGGATCAGGAGCGGACCGGTCACCCCTGCTGATGCGTGGGAACCTGTCGCTGGCTGGGGCGCGGGAACCTGACAGACCGGCTGAGGCAGGGGAGCCTGGCGATCCGATTGAGGCATGAGAGCCTGATGAACCGGCGCAGGCAGGGGAGCCTGGCAATCTGTCTGAGGCATGAGAGCCTGTAGCGACTCCCGAACCCGTCACTCCCACCATATAACAACAAAAAAACACTCCCTGATACTTCCCTTAGGTGAGGTGTCATTCTGTAATGATATGCGCTGAGAGTCAGGGAGCAAGGTCAGGGAGTGAGTGTTTTGATAAAATAAACAATCCAAAACGAGAACCACTAACAGCACACAGACATGAAACTGAAACAGAAAAAATTACGCCTGGGGAAGGAACCAAAGGGAGTGACATACAGTGGGGAGAACAAGTATTTGATCACTGCCGATTTTGCAGGTTTTCCTACTTACAAAGCATGTAGAGGTCTGTAATTTTTTATCATGGGTACACTTCAACTGTGAGAGACGGAATCTAAAACAAAAATCCAGAAAATCACATTGTATGATTTTTAAGTAATTAATTAGCATTTTATTGCATAACATAAGTATTTGATATATCAGAAAAGCAGAACTTAATATTTGGTACAGAAAACTTTGTTTGCAATTACAGAGATCATATGTTTCCTGTAGTTCTTGACCAGGTTTGCACACACTGCAGCAGGAATTTTGGCCCACTCCTCCATACAGACCTTCTCCAGATCCTTCAGGTTTCAGGGCTGTTGCTGGGCAATACGGACTTTCAGCTCCCTCCAATGATTTTCTATTGGGTTCAGGTCTGGAGACTGGCTAGGCCACTCAAGGACCTTGAGATGCTTCTTACGGAGCCACTCCTTAGTTGCCCTGGCTGTGTGTTTCGGGTTGTTGTCATGCTGGAAGACGCTGCACAACCCATCTTCAATGCTCTTACTGAGGGAAGGAGGTTGTTGGCCAAGATCTCATGATAGATGGCCCCATCCATCCTCCCCTCAATACGGTGCAGTCGTCCTGTCCCCATTGCAGAAAAGCATTAGACCACAAAGCTCTATTTTTTTCTCATCAGACCACATGACCTTCTCCCATTCCTCCTCTGGATCATCCAGATGGTCATTGGCAAACTTCAGACGGGCCTGGACATGCGCTGGCTTGAGCAGGGGGACCTTGCGTGCGCTGCAGGACTTTAATCCATGACGGCGTACTGTGTTTGAGACTATGGTCCCAGCTCTCTTCAGGTCATTGACCAGGTCCTGCCGTGTAGTTCTTGGCTGATCCCTCACCTTCCTCATGATCATTGAGGCCCCACGAGGTGAGATCTTGCATGGAGCCCCAGACCGAGGGTGATTGACCGTCATCTTGAACTTCTTCCATTTTCTAATAATTGCGCCAACAGTTGTTGCCTTCTCACCAAGCTGCTTGCCTATTGTCCTGTAGCCCATCCCAGCCTTGTGCAGGTCTACAATTTAACCCGAATGTCCTTACACAGCTGTCTGGTCTTGGCCATTGTGGAGAGGTTGGAGTCTTTGATTGAGTGTTTGGACAAGTGTCTTTTATACAGGTAACGAGTTCAAACAGGTGCAGTTAATACAGGTAATGAGTGGAGAACAGGAGGGCTTCTTAAAGAAAAACTAACAGGTCTGTGAGAGCCGGAATTCTTACTGGTTGGTAGGTGATAAAATACTTATGTCATGCAATAAAATGCTAATAAATTACTTAAAAATCATACAATGTGATTTTCTGTATTTTTGTTTTAGAGTCCATCTCTCACAGTTGAAGTGTATCTATGATAAAAAATTACAGACCTCTACATGCTTTGTAAGTAGGAAAACCTGCAAAATCAGAACTGTATTCTCCCCACTGTATATAGGGCAGGTAAACAAGGAAGTGATGGAGTCCAGGTGAGTCTGATGATGCGCAGGTGCACGTAACGATGGTGACAGGTGTGCGCCATAATGAGCAGTCTGGTGACCTAGAGGCCGGAGAGGGAGCACATGTGACAGCCTTCCTCTGACACAGCCTGATATAGAGGTCCTGGATGGCAGGAAGATTAGCCCCAGTGATGTACTGGGCCGTACTCACTACCCTCTGTAGTGCCTTGCGGTCGGGGGCCGAGCAGTTGCCATACCAGTTAGTGATGCAACCAGTGCTCTCGATGGTGTAGCTGTACAACCTTTTGAGGATCTGAGGACCCATGCCAAACAATTTCAGTCTCCTGAGGGGGAATAGGTTTTGTTGTGCCCTCCTCACAACTGTCTTGGTGTACTTGGACCATGTTAGTTTGTTGGTGATGTGGACACCAAGGATCTTGAAGCTCTCAACCTGCTCCACTACAGCCTCGTCAATGAGAATGAGGGCATGCTCGGTCCTCCTTTTCCTGTAGTCCACAATAATCTCCTTTGTCTTGATCACGTTGAGGGAGAGGTTGTTGTCTTGGCACCACACGGCCAGATCTTTGACCTCCTCCCTATATGCTGTCTCGTCTTTGTCGGTGATCAGACCTACCACTGTTGAGTCATCGGTTAGCAGATGTTATTGCAAGTGTTGCGAAATGCTTGTAGTATATAGTCATATACCTCTGCAAGTGAAGGTCGATATAGTATACAGTCATATACCTCTGCAAGGTATACATAGTGGTACTTTATCTGATAGAAAGGGATGAGAAGTCAATCTAAATATAGACTCTTAGCTTACATTTGACACAAGTTTTGACAAATGAACTTCACATGTTGGTTCTCATGGGTCCTTTTACATGGAAATACAGCACATGCACACAAGCACACATAAGCAAACTCAGAGAGCAGTGAGAAAATCAGATGCTGGAAAAATATCAAACTGGAGGGCGGAGGAGGGGAAGGAGGTATGAGGCCAATGAAGTCTTGATAGCTTCAATTTTATGGTGAAGAAGAATTTGGAAATTCATCACAGTGGTGGCAGAGATCGCAGCAAACAGCTGTCTACCCCCGTCTCCAATTCGATATCGGCCACAGAAAAAAAAAAATCACTCACTGAGGCCTCGCTGTCTGCCTGACTTCCCAGACTCAAATGATCTTTTGCGTTGGGGATAAAAAAAATAAGCACATTTCCAAGGGGGCAAATTTCACACGTTGGCTGCGGATTAGAATCTTGCAGATGAACTCACTGGATTAGTGCTCTCCTTGTAGCCAGCACTGCATTTTTCGAGCTAATCTGTTCGGAGACATGGTGAATTGGAGAGAGAAAGCTCATCTTGCGAAACAGGCCAGGACGGCCAGGGTGGCCAGGGTGGTGCTCCAGATTCCATCACAATGTGCAGTGATAAGACACGACTCTTGGTGATTAAGTAGTTAAGGACCACAATGTCACTCTCTCTCCTCCTGTCGTAATAAATAGACCCACTGATGCTGTTATTACTATCAAACCATTTTATGTAGAGAAAGAGTTCGGCGCCGAGGGTGTGTAGTCAGTCAGGGTCTCAACTTACTGTTAGTAAGGATAATAGAATACAAAACGTGCAATTTTGAAATGTGGTGGTGCATCAGCAGTTTTCCTCCTGTTTTTTCAGTCACTGACAGTCACTCAATTAACCCATGTCAGCTAACATTTGATATATTACTAGGTAAGTTAGTCTAGTCAGCTATCTAAACCTTGTAGTGATTATGGCCCCCTTTGATTGTGTTAGTCATTCTCACTCAGATATCATATGAACATGGCATAAATTGGCAAAACTTGAATTGCAGGAAATGGTAAAATATGTAGAACTGCAAGAAATTAGCTTTAAAGCTGCAAACTGTTCTCTTCACCACCAAGAGGGGGACCACTAAAATGTTGCCAGGGAAGTGAGAGGGGCTCCCCAACCAAATCTCCGTAAAATACCAGAAACAGCCCTAAGCAGAGCTATACTGCGGAAGCATGAACAAGATTTGGTGCTCAATCTTGGGCCGTGTGTATGAGGTGCATATCAGAGCGTCGTCTCCAGGGTGCGGGATAATTGTTACTGAGGAGACAACAGCATCTCATAGAAAACAGGCCAATATTAATTTCTTCTGAGTGTCCCTGTCCTACCTCTTTCACGCTCTCTCTCATCTCTATTTCACTATCTTTCTCTCTCCATCTCGCTTTCATTCTCTCGCCGTCTCTGTTTCACTCTTTCTCGCCATCTTTCTTTTACTCTCTCTCTCTCCATCTCTCTTCCCCCTTCTCTTTCCCTCTGTCTCCATCTTTCCTTAACTCTCTCTCTCTCCATTTCTCTGTCACTCTTTCTTCCTCTCTCTTTAACTCTCTCTCCCTGTCTTTCATTCACTCTACCTCACTGTGTCTGCCTCGGCTGCCTTCTCTTTCGTGCATCTCCATGGGGATCGAGTGTCTAATTAAAGATGTCCTCCAGCTAGTTGTCCACTTAACACAGTCAATTAGGAACTGGAGTCTGTTTGTCTGTGTTTGTTGGGGTGTGAACCTCATTTTGGACAGGGTTACATATGTTTGTGTACTTTGGTGAACATACATGTGCGTGGGTGTGTGTCTGTGTTTCTTGTCTTCAGGGTGTGTGTGCCCATTTATGCTTATTGATGGTTAGGGAATGCAGTGCAATGCAGATCCTGGGGTGTGTTCTTAATAATTCACAAGATTATTTATTATCAGAGGCCAGCCCGGCCGACGGGCTGCTTTACATGGCCCTGCTTCGTGAAGTCAAATTAAATAAGCACATTCCTGCTCTGTTTGCTCCCTGGTGCATTCCGTCTTCCCGGCGCTAAGGGATCACTCTCTTCCTGCTGCTACTTCCGGAAGAGTTTATTTACCATTATCACTATTCAGGGAATCCATTTTTCATACGCAATTGATTTGATGGAAAAGAAAATATTCATATTTCTATCCAATTTAACTTTGTGCATAACCTCCTGAGAGACAAAAATGCAATGAAGTTGTTTTCATCTACTCAAATTTGTTTCAGTTGAGTGCGTTTGTTATCCAGATTAAGTGTGGGTATTTGGTGCAGTGCAATGCAAAGAATGTGTGGGGACATATCCTGGAACTGTTTTCCAACACGGTGTTGCTTTGTAGTCTCATTTTGTGAACCAGTTCCACTCTGGAAAGTCTACATTTTCACATATTTATAAAGTTGTTAGCCTTTTGAATACCTGCAAGCCTGTATCACTCACAAGCGGTCAGAGGAACACATTCTGGCATGAGTGCGTAGTTACATGTCACCCGCGCAGCCCTACGGGAGAGCCGTGCGTCAGCCGCAGCACCCCTGGCACTACTGTTGGTTGTGTCCAATTAACACCTGTGTGTGATTTTGACTCACACCACTACCTGTGGTAAGACACCTGTCCCATAACATGTTGGTGCTCAGGTGAGGCACATGTGGGAGGTTGTTTTGGTTGTTTGGCGACATACCTACTTTCTCAGTGGCATTTTTACAACACGTTACTGTTGTTTCTGTAAGGACAGTCACCAGGTGTAGTGGCCTATAATAAACATAGCATTTCACATATGGGATAGAGTGCCTGTACCTGGGTGCCAGTCTGTTTCTGCTATCATGCCAACTCCTTGTCACGACAAACAAACACATGCTTTGGCATAACAATGAGTGACAAGGAGTTGGCATGATAGCACAAACAGATCTGGGACCAGGCTAAGAGAGAACTGGACCTCATGTCATACATAGCACTGCTTAAACTTTGGTATTTATATTGGCATGTACAGTATAATTAATAGTGCCAGAGTTTGATAGAAAGCTTATCTTCCTCCGTCGTCCCTGGGCACATGGCTGTTAAGCATGTAATAATATTGTACCTGTACCGGCTAATGTTTTTAAACCAAGACATATCTTACACAGTTGTAGTCTATGCATGTCTGCAATGTTATGCATATAGTTTTGCATATAGTGGGACTCAGAGATGGCAAACGGTGGTGAAGTATGTGGTGAATTCTCAAAACTCATAGTGCAAAACTCGAAACTGGTAAGACTTGTATCACAGCCAGTCTTACATTAAAAAAAAATTAATTGTGCATTAATTTTGTATGTAGATGTCTTTCACCACAAAACCATGGATCCAAAATATAAGGTTACTGTGAAATATAATGAGTACAAATTGCCCCTCCGCCCACTTCGCTTCCCTTCATTGAAAGGGGCTCTGTTGTTTCATCGCCCACAATGCGTTCAGAGGATCACAGCCTTTTGGGACTGAAAAGTCCTACAGTATACTGTACTTATTGACCATGCCTCTGGCTCCGGTTCAACAATGCATGCTTCCAGTAGGATGCAGAGCCAACAATGGTTTGCATGCCCTGCTGAAGGACCCTACCATGCGGAATAGGTGGTTATGGTAGTGAGTATATCGGTAGCTAAACCATAGACTGCTAGTCATGTATCAGGTTATGTACACTGATCAAAAATATAAATGTGTAACAGGTTCTCACTCAAAAATATGTTGTATAAAGCTAACTTCATTATTCAATGATTTTAATTGTTTTCCTGCATCAAGGATAGCGTACACAGACGTTTCGGCTTTACAGCCTTATTCAGTGTGCACGTACAATGTTCTTTAATTCAAAACATCTGTAAGGAACAACAGATAAGCAGCAGGTGCTTCTAATCAGGGTCGCCACTCATCTGCCAATCAGGGATGTGGCTATTCTGGTCCGACTGTACACAAATTAGTTACAAAAAGATCCTGAATTATAAGGTATGGGAGAGGGCACGAAGTATTACTCAAAAATCAATCGCCCCAGGTGTCATCAATTAATGAAATAGCCCACCACAAAGGACATAAGGCAAAACCGTTCATAAATATGTGGGGCCAATTGATATACCATATGCAAAATCTGATATGGACAGTGTTCTTGTATAACAGTCTAAATGTGGCTTATAGGAAGGAGGTGAAATCGAATTATTTGTTTAAACCGAGTAGAGAAACAGAATTGTATTTATATATCTACATGGTTTGTCTTTGGAGTAATTTGTTGTCATAGTCACCTCCTCTAAGTGGTGGATGAACTTTTCCGATCCCGACGCAACGCAATTCATTAATAGAAGGATATTGTTCTAGAAAGTGTCTTGCAACTGGCGAGGTGATATCTTGAGGTCTAATAGTGGATTTATGTTCTCTGAGATGTACTTTCAAGGCACGGGATGTTTTTCCAATACATATCTTATTACAAGAACACCGTAACATATAAATAACTTCTTTAGGAGTGCAAGTTATACAAGACTTTATCTCATAGGTCCTAGAAGTCTGAGGGCATACAGAGCTAGTACATTTCCTTATGGAGGCGCAATATCAACAGGTGAAACATCCTTTTATGAATGCCTCTTTTCTCTCTCTGACCACATCTGAATGAACCGATATGTTTAATAGATTTCTTGATCGTTTATAGGTAAATAAAGGTGGAAGGCAGAATTTAAAGAGGAGTATGATGATAGTATATGCCAGTGCTTATTGACAATATACTTTAATTTTTTTTAACGAGGCAAGTCAGTTAAGAACAAATTCTTATTTACAATGATGTTCATTACAGCTTGATGCCATTACAGCTATCATTGAAAGTAAGTATATAGTTTACAGAAAACAGTTTCTTCTGTTTTTTCTGTTGGGTTTTATTAAGTAACTGGCTTTTGATCAAGCTTTTAACTTGTTGTTGAGCTTTATCAAGCCAAGTATCCTCTGAAGCGAAAAATGCTCAAGGAGAGAATTTGATTGTCTATCAAATCAAATCAAATTTTATTGGTCACATCCACATGGTTAGCAGATGTTAATGCGAGTGTAGCGAAATGCTTGTGCTTCTAGTTCCGACCGTGCAGTAATATCTAACAAGTAATCAAACAATTTCACAACAACTACCTTATACACACAAGTGTAGAGGAATGACTAAGAATATGTACATATAAATATATGGATGAGCGATGGCCAAACGGCATAGGCAAGATGCAGTAGATGGTATAGAATACAGTTTATACATATGAGGTGAGTAATGTAGGGGATGTAAACATTATATAAAGTGGCATTGTTTAAAGTGGCTAGTGATACATTTATTACATCCAAATGTTAATTATTAAAGTAACTAGAGATGAGTCAGTATGTTGGCAGCAGCCACTCAATGTTAGTGATGGGTGTTTATTAACAGTCTGATGGCCTTGAGATAGAAGCTGTTTTTCAGTCTCTCGGTCCCAGCTTTGATTCACCTGCACTGACCTTGCCTTCTGGATGATAGCCGGTTGAACAGGCAGTGGCTCGAGTGGTTGTTGTCCTTGATTATATTTTTGGCCTTCCTGTGACATCGTGTGGTGTAGGTGTCCTGGAGGGCAGTTAGTTTGCCCCCAATGATGCATTGTGCAGACCTCACCACCCAACTGCTCCGGTTGTGAGCGGAGTAGTTGCAATACCAGGCGGTGATTCAGCCCGACAGGATGCTATCGATTGTGCATCTGTAAAAGTTTGTGAGGGTTTTTGGTGACAAGACCAATTTCTTCAGCCTCCTGAGGTTGGTTTTCTTTTTGTAGTCCGTGATTGACTGTGGACCCTGCCACATACGTCTCGTGTCTAAGCCTTTGAATTGCGACTCTACTTTGTCTCTATACTGACGCTTAGCTTGTTTGATTGCCTTGCGGAGGGAATAGCTACACTGTTTTGTATTCGGTCATGTTTCCGGTCGACCATGCCATGATTAAAAGCAGTGGTTTACGCTTTCAGGTTTGCACGAATGCTGCATCAATCCACGGTTTCTGGTTGAGGACGGTTTTAATATTCACCGTGGGTACAACATCATCGATGCACTTGCTAATAAACTCACTCACGGAATCAGCGTATACATCAATATTGTTGTCTGAGGCTATTCGGAAAATATCCCAGTCCATGTGATTGAAGCAATCTTGAAGCGTGGAATCAGATTAGTCGGACTAGCGTTGAACAGACCAGAGCATAGGTGTTTCCTGTTTTAGTTTCTGTCTATAGGCTGGGAGCAACAAAATGGAGTCGTGGTCAGATTTGCCGAAAGGAGGGCGAGGGAGGCCTTGTATGCTTCGCGGAAGTTAGAGTAGCAATGATCCAGAATTTTGCCAGCCCAGGTCGCGCATTTGATATGCTGATAAACAAGGGAGCCTTGTTACGTCTGCAGCACCGTTGTTTTGGGTTGCCTACTGGGATCTGATCCATTGTCCTGGGTGATGGTCCAAACACAGGATCCGCTTCGGGAAAAGTCGTATTCCTGGTCGTAATGTTGGTAAGTTGACTCTGCTCTTATATCCAATAGTTCTTCCCGGCTGTATGTATTAAGACTTAAGATTTCCTTCGGTAACAGTGTAAGAAATAATACATGAAAAAACAAAATACTGCATAGTTTCCTAAGAACACAAAGCGAGGCGACCATCTCTGTTGGCGCCATCCTAACAGAAATTCTTCCTCTGTGTCACAGATGCGATGCAGTCTATGAAGTTGGCTTACTGCTACACCCTTTTTTTAGGAAGAAAGGATGGTAACTATCAGAATAGTACTTTTATCTGTAGGTTTTCTGTAAACTGTAATACTTAGAGGTTGTCCCTTCTTTGCATCATGTAGGCCTGCCTACATCTAAGAAATGTATAGAGTTAATGTTTTCCATAGTGAAGTAAATTGATTGTACTCTGGAGTTAATGTAGTTAAGAAATTAATTTAATTTAATTTCGGAATTCTTCCACATCATAAAGCGATCATCTACAGTAAATAGCCGTATAGCGGGTCCAATATTTAACATAATCTTTGTAAGGATTATTTTCATAAATAAAATCCAATTCAAATTTCCCAATAAAGAGATATGCGTAGTTAGGAGCTAATGGAGTTCCCATTGCAGTTCCAAAAGTCTGTAGATAGCAATATTTGTCAAATAGAAAATCGTTTTTTAGTAAGCACTAGTTAAGCAAGCTCAAGCGGTTGGAGAGGAAGAATTTGAGGGCCTCCGTTCCTCCATCATTTCGAATATTGGTATTGATAGTGATGAGACATAAAGAGTGACTAACCAATCTCGTTCACTAATAACTGGTATACTTTGTTATTTCATTAGAAAATCAGTGGTGTCTTTTAAATAAGATGGCAACTGTTTGACTAATAGATGAATGTGAAAGTATGCATAATGATGCAGTTTTTCTGTTTGGGAGCCAATAACTGAAATGATAGGTCTTAAAACCTTTCTAGGGCAGGTGTTCCACTAGAGGAACCCCTCCACAAAAGGAATGTTGGTAAGTTGACTTTGCTCTTATATCCTATAGTTCTTCCCGGCTGTATGTATTAAGACTTAAGATTTCCTTCGGTAACAGTGTAAGAAATAATACATGAAAAAACAAAATACTGCATAGTTTCCTAAGAACACAAAGCGAGGCGACCATCTCTGTTGGCGCCATCCTAACAGAAATTATTCCTCTGTGTCACAGATGAGATGCAGTCTATGAAGTTGGCTTACTGCTACACCCTTTTTTTAGGAAGAAAGGATGGTAACTATCAGAATAGTACTTTTATCTGTAGGTTTTCTGTAAACTGTAATACTTAGAGATTGTCCCTTCTTTGTATCGAAATGTATTGAAATGCATTTTTTTTTTAAATATGTAACTTTCACACATTATCAAGTCCAATACAGCAAATGAAAGATGCACATCTTGTTAATCTACCCATCGTGTCCGATTTAAAAGAATGCTTTACAGCGAAAGCACAACATATTAGAAATGTTGCGCTTGATCTTTCCCAGCTTGAACTTCAGTAGATCAGCTTGGAGGTTATCAATCTTGGTTTTGATCTTCAGCTGGAGTCTGTCCACTTCTTTTCGATTAAATGTCTGCTCAATGTCCCCTTTGCAATCATTGGTAGCTTGTTTTATAGCAGAAAGCTCTCTAGAGGAATGGTCAATGATGAGGAGCTTTAGGTCCAATGAGCAGTGATTCAGTATCTCGCATAAGTGTCTGCAGAATTCAGGGTCAGGTCTCCCTATGGGCGGCTCCTTTTGGATAAGTAAGCCTTGTGGGATTCTACTGTTCTTGTAGTATTCGCTGAGCGTTCTGGCATGGAGCTCGAAGCAAATTTCTCTCTCTTGTAGTTTTTTAAAATGTATTTCATACTCTTCCAGTGTTTCCTTTTCTGGGTCTATGGTGGTGGATAATTTTGTCCGCATCTCTTGTGCTGAATGTGAACGTACGGGCTCTCGCCTCAGTAAGCTTGCTAATAGTTTCAAAAGACATGGTTCAGAGTCAGGGGCTGCTGATGGATGGGAATGATAACTAATCAAGAGAGAACCATCGCGCACTCCCATAAGCTTGGCTGGTGCGTAAAGCAAACAAAGAGGTGTAATGGGTTCACACTCTACAATATGTCATAAAGCTTACTTTATTATTTATTGTTTTACATTTTGTTTACTGCATCAGGGATAGTGTACACAGACATTTCGGCTTTACAGCCTTATTCAGTGTTTAGGTACAATTTTCTTTCATTCAAACAGTATCTGTAAAGAACAACAGATAAGCAAAAGGTGCATCTAATCAAGGTCGCCACTCATCTGCCAATCAGGGATGTGATTTTTCTGGTCCACCTGTACACAAATTAGTCACAAAGAGATGTAGAATTGCAGGGTATGGGAGCGGGCACTGAACAAAAATATATAAGCAACATGTAAAATGTTGGTCCCATACCCTATAATTCTGTATCTCTTTGTATCTCATGAGCTGAAATAAAATATTCCAGAACTTTTCCATACCCACAAAAGCTTATTTATCTCAAATGTTCTGCACAAATTTGTTTACATCCCTGTAAGTGAACATTTCCCCAAGATAATCCATCCACATGACAGGTGTGGCATATCAAGAAGCTGATTAAACAGCATGATCATTACACAGGTACACCGTGTGCTGGGGACAATAAAAAACACTCTATAATGTGCAGTTTTGTCACACAACACAATGCCACAGATGTCTGAAGTTTTGAGGGAGTTGCGCAATTGGCATGCTGACTACAGGAATGTCCACCAGAGCTGGTGCCAGACAATTGAATGTTAATTTCTCTACCATAAGCTGCCTCCAACATCGTTTAACTTCTTGACGCACCCATCCCTTTAGCGGGATCATTTTCATCAACACCCGCTGAATTTGCAGCGCGCCATATTCAAATTAAATTACTAAAAATATTACATTTTCAAGAAATCATAAGTGCAATATAGTAAAACACAGCTTAGCTTGTTGTTAATCTACCTGGCATGTCAGATTTCAATACAGCTTTTCGGCAACAGCATAACAAGCATTCATGTAAGAACATCTCTCTCAGTAGACAAAATATTACAAACACTAGCAGCCAAGTAGATTGGTCACGAAAGTCAGAAAAGCAATAGATTAAATCGCTTACTTTGATGATCTTCGGATGTTTGCACTCACGAGACTCCCAGTTATACAATAAATGTTCCTTTTGGTCCATAAAGATTATTTTTATATCCAAAATACCTCCATTTGTTTGGCACGTTATGTTCAGAATCCACAGGCTCGATCGGTTACGACATCGCAAAAATTTCAAATAGTATCCGTAATGTCCACAGAAACATGTCAAACATTTTCTATAATCAATCCTCAGGTTGTTTTTAAAATATATAATCGATAATATATCAACCAGGACTGTCACTTTTTCAATAGGAGAGGGAGAGACAATGGCTGCCCCACTCTGTTGCGCAAGCAAAACTCTGCGAACACCCAGCTATACACTGACGCGATGTTATCTTTCTCGCTCATTTTTCAAAATAAAAGCCTGAAAATATGTCTGAAGACCGTTGAGGAAGCCATAGGAAAAGGAATCTGATTGATATCCCTTTAAATGGAGGCGAGGCATCCAATGGAACAGAGAGCTTTCAGGAAAAACAGCACTTCCTGGTTTGATTTTCCTCAGGTTTTCGCCTGCAATATCAGTTCTGTTATACTCACAGACAATATTTTGACAGTTTTGGAAACTGTAGAGTGTTTTCTATCCCAATCTGACAATTATATGCATATTCTAGTTTCTGGGTCTGAGAAATAGGCAGTTTCAAATGGGTACGTTTTTAAGCCAAAAACGAAAATCCTGCCCCCTACACTCAAGAAGTTAAGAGAATTTGGCAGTACGTCCAACCGGCCACACTACCGCAGCCCACGTGTAACCACGCCAGCCAAGGACCGCCACATCCGGCTTCTTCACCTGCGGGATCAATCAATGAATCAATCAAATGTATTAATAAAGCCCTTTTTACATTAGCAGATGTCACAAAGTGGTATACAGAAACCCAGCCTAAAATCCCAAACAGCAAGCAATGCAGATGTAGAAGCACGGTGGCTAGGAAAAACCCCCTACAAAGGCAGGAACCTATGAACAAACCTAGCGAGGAACCAGGCTATGAGGGGTGGCCAGTCCTCTGCTGTCTGTGCCGGGTAGAGATTATAACAGTACATGGCCAAGATGTTTAAACGTTCATAGATGACCAACTGGATTGAATAATAATAATCACAGTGGTTGTAGAGGGTCCAAAAGGTCAGCACCTCATGAGTAAATGTCAGTTGGCTTTTCATAGCCGAGCATTCGGAGAGAGAGAGTAGAAAACAGCAGGTCTGGGACAAGGTAGCACGTCCGGTGAACAGGTCAGGGTTCCATAGCTGCAGACAGAACAGTTGAAACTGGAGCAGTAGCACGACGAGGTAGACTGGGGACAGCAAGGAGTCATCAGGCCAGGTAGTACAGAGGCATGGTCATAGGGCTCAGGTCCTCTGGGAGAGGAGGGAGAGGGAGAGAGAGATAATTAGAGGGAGAATACTTAAATTCACACAGGACACCGGATAAGACAGGAGAATTACACCAGATAACAGACTGACCCAAGCCCCCAACACAAACTATTGCAGCATAGACACTAGAGGCTGACACAGGAGGGGAGACACTGTAGCCCCGTTCAACGATACCCCCGGACAAGGCCAACCAGGCAGGATATAACCCCACCCACTTTTCCAAACCACAGCCCCCACACCACTAGAGGGATATCTGCAGACCACCAACCTACTACTCTGAGACAAGGCTGAGTATAGCCCACAAAGATCTCCATCGCCCCCCAGAGGGGGCGAAAACACGGACAGGAAGATCATATCAGTGACTCAACACACTCAAGTGACGCTCCCCTTCGAGGGACAGGATGGAAGAGCACTGTCACAATCAACAACCTGATCCACACCCCTACCTTTTTTCAAGCTGTCTGTGACCAACAGATGCATATTTGTATTCCCAGTCATGTGAAATTAATAGTTTATAGCCTAATGATTTTTTTCTCGATTGAATGATTTCCTTATGTGAACTGTAACTCAGTAAAATCTTTAAAATTGTTGCCTGTTCCATTTGTATTTTAGTTCAGTGTATATTTTGAAAATCATAATCACTATCCTCGCATGCAAAGCTGACATTATCTACCTAGCTACCTAGCTAGTTGGCTAATGTTAGTCTACATCAATACAACTCAGATTTGGCATGGAAACCCACTAACATTTCAAAAGGAGGCAAGTTCATGTCTCCTGATGAACTTTAGATGCAGAATATCTTTAACCAGTTAACTAAGATTGAGGAGACCACTGTATTTTAGCTAGATAACATTAGAATTGATAGCTATTTTTTATGAACTTTGCTAGTTAAAGTAATGGCAACATCGCCATCTCTTTAAACTTCTTCAGGACCAGTGGGTACTCTGCGGAACATTGAGCTAACATAGGCTAATGCGATTAGCACGAGGTTGTAGTTGACAAGAACATTTTGCAGGACATAGACATATCTGATATTGGCAGAAATCTTAAATTCTTGTTCATCTAACTGCTGCACTGTCCAATTTACAGTACCTATTACAGTGAAAGAATACCGTGCTATTGTTTGAGGAGAGTGCACAGTTTTGAACATGAAAAGTTATTAATAAACCAATTAGGCACATTTGGGCAGTCTTGATACAAAATCTTGAACAGAAATGCAATGGTTCATTGGATCAGTATAAAACTTTGCACATATACTGTTGCCATCTAGTGGACATAATCTAAATTGCACCTGGGCTGGAATAATTAATGATAGCATTTCTCTTGCATTTTGAAAGATGGTACAAAAAAAATACAAAAGAACGGTTGTTGTTTTCTTTGTACTATCTTTTACCAGATCTATTGTGTTATATTCTCCTACATTCCTTTCACATTTCCACAAACTTCAAAGTGTTTCCTTTCAAATGGTACCAATAATATGCATATCCTTGCTTCACGGCCTGAGTTACAGGCAGTTAAATTTGGGTATTTCATTTTAGGTAAAAATTGAAAAAAAGGGTCCGATCCTGAAGATTAAAGTACATTTGACGACATCATAATATGGAAAAATGGTTTCCTGCTAAATATTTACCTACTTTTGCAATGTCATCGCATTTTCATGAAACTATAAGTTAGTGTATTTTAGACTAAACAGTCACATTAGCCTCCAAGGTGCAACACATGTCTAGGGCACATATAACTATTGGATGCAGCTATGTTAGTACTAGCTAACTCATGTCTGACTACAACAGTGTACTACAAGCAACAACAAACCCAAACCAATCCAGGGCCATAGCAAAACATGTCACAGTTGGTTACATAGTGTAACGGCGTCACCGGCCCGAATCCAATCTGGTGACAGTTTACATCAGTTTACATCTGTAAAGCATGGAATTAGCTTCCAAGCGAGATTCCGTTATTTCTCAAGCTATGTTTATAATTGAGGGATGATGACTATTGTTGACCCTGTTTTTCTGTTAGACAAAGTGCACAGTTGGGTGTCAGACTGATCCCCTGGTCATAAACAGATGGCGGGACCTATCAGAAGGAGCAAAGGTGGGTATCATGACATGTCAGAAAATGTAATTGCAATGGTTTATAGCGGCCTCAAAATAATTTTATTCACTTGCTATTTTTTTACAGCTTGTCAGGCAATACCTCAGAATAAAAGTGTGCCATGCGACACAAGTACCCTTGACACCACCTCTGCTGTTACCAGAGTCTCCATGGAGGTTGCCATGGATGCCATGGCGCCGTGAGGTCGCCTAGGCAGAGAGCTCCTGTACATTTTGTAAATATTGAAATAATTTTAAAGTGTTTTTTTGTAACACTTTTAAAACTTTAGATTTTTTATTAACCTCTGTTTTGATGACATAAATATGATGGTCTTCAATGTCAGTTACAGGACTTGTTAAATACACTTGTTTGCCTTGGCTAGCTAGCTAGCTGGATGGCTAATGTTTGCATTTAAATAATGCATCAGAAGCTGGAGTGTTTTTGTTTCACCTGCCGGTTGGAAGGTGGAGACTGCGGTGTCTATGATGTCAGGAGGAACTGGGAACGTTGAACAAAGCAATGAGCCCTGATGAAGAGCTCCTGGCTTGTCTGACAGACTGATTTTCTCCCTGTCTGTGCTGTACCATCGATGCACCCTCCGCTCAAGCCATACTGACTTTTCCAAACTCTCTCAACTCCATCTGTTTTCCATCTTTAATTTGTTTTTCATTAATGAATGATCACAATGGAATTAAGTTTCAAAACGTGTTTGTGTTATCCTCAGTGTTATTTTAAACTGCATTATATCCACGTGTGGATGTATTGTGTTTTTCTTTAATTGTCAAATAAATCACATCATATCTCCCTCGACTCCTATGTAAAGAACACGCCATCATGAGGCCTCTGATAGCAGTGCCAAATACTGCCACAGCTTCATCAACAATGACAGATAATGTGTGTAATGTGAAAAGTTGTATCAAAAAATACCCAGCTTAATAAACTAGTAGGCTAATTCCCCAGCCAAGCAGATACAACTGCAGTAGTAGACTAATTTTGGTTGTGAAGTACATTAGTGAAAAGCTTTGTCCTTTCTTAAGAACAAAATGCAATTTACCACTTGGTTGTATGTTATATCACTCTGTCACTGGCCCTACCAGTCAATACCACCTCATAAGATTGGCTGCTGCAGTTGTTCGAGAAATGTCCAGTTTACGGCCGTACATACAGCATAGAGAAGACGAGCAAAGGGGGCCCTCCTGCAGACATGCCCTTTCTGTGAGCATTCCCATGAATGGAACAGTCAGCCACATGCTGGCAAGTATCCAGCCAGCACCTGTCAGCAGCAACAGCTTTCACAGGCTCATCATTTGTACAAATACAGAAGGTAACCCACTTCATTACTTTGACACATTTGATAACCCAATTGTAAAACATAATTTATGTAAACTGACGTTATTTGTTGCTTATTGTCTACTTATTAGATATAATGTCCAGGGCATAACCTAGTCTGGTGGAACTAGCCTGATCGCGGTGTTCACTATTCTATTTCACTTCACATTTTATGACATCTGAAGTGAAATAAAAATGTGAACACAGCGATTAGGCTGGTTTCACCAGTATGTTTGTATGTTACCGACCAGTATCTTTGATGAGGTGCCAGAAGCTGATCTATGCTGCAATGCCCATCAATAGGGCTCTGGCAAAGACCTCACCTCCAGCCTCACTTCTTACCTGCTCACCAACGGTCGTCGATGGGGAGAACAGAATTAGCTAGGTTTAGTCTGACCTGTTCAAACTTCAACATAGTTTCTGTTTGTGTGTCAGATATCACCTATTCTAACAGTAATAGAACAGTGACTGTGTGTATGTGTTCACAGATACCTCCATTGAACCTGCACTTGGGATGGAGCAAATCCCATTACATTTTCACATGGAAATAGCTTTTGATTTCTATGATATAGCCTACAGTAGCCTATATGTGGTGTTCAATGCAGGCCTACATTGCATACAACTTTTAAAAACGTTTTTACATTATGAAGGGCTTGACATTAATAAATTGTGTTTTACTTGGTCTGTAACCCCATTGGCCAAATACGTGACTGTAAATTGCATTGTATTGTGTTGTATGATGCAAGAAATCACTTTACAAAATACAATGAATTATTATTACCAGAGAATTAGATGATGTAGGCTACCCCTCTGGCTATTGGCATATTTGCATACTCAAGACTGTCTCAAAATACAACACTGCCCCTTTAATTAAGAGGTAAGCTTTTTAGCTAACTGGATTTTCAAAGACAGCTTGAATTGTAGCCTACAATACATGTTTTGTACTCTTGTAGGAAGCAGTAAATCCCCATCGCTGACCTATACTTATCTATAACTGGTCTGATAGCTCGCTAACTAGCCAAGATATCAACAACATTTTGTGAACATGCACAGCTCTGCTCTCTGATCTGAAAAGCCATTCAGTCACTGGTGATTGAAAGACCGCTCGTGGGCTACCCCAGCCGATATAATTCTACTTCGTTGGGCTATGGCTCTTCCTACAACATCACAGACTCAATCTTGCAAAGTTATTTTTGCTTTGGTTTGTTGCGTTGAAAAGGGGCTGATGTAACGTTGATTTGATTACAGATGAAAAGTTGATCTATTTAATGCAAACTAACGGGGCGAACTCAGTGAAGTTCAATCTCTTGTGTCTCTGCATGGCATTTCTTCTACGTGGCAGCCCTGGAGGAGGTACGTGGCCAAGCAAGCGCGCAACTTGACTATCACCAAGCTCTGCTAGCCAGCTGCTGCCCGCTTGGCTAAACACAAGGTCAGCACAGGCTTTAGCCTACACACAGAACTGGATTAGCTGACCATTTTGAGATGGTGAGTCAGGAGGGGAGAAGTCCTCAACTTCAAAACTTTGTTCTCTCCATAGCAAAGCTAGCTTAGCTTACCTCCCCATACTCGCTACTGCACTTGTTTTATGATTGAATGGGACAGACATACCAAAGAAACACCCACATCAAACCTCACCCCCAAGACTACTCTGGATAGCCTGCTGTCATGGCCGCGAGCATTTCTTAATAGCCATTGATGAAAAACTATGCCGGGAAGTGTAGTTGGTCCCACAGTTGACAGTGCATGTCAGAGCAAAAACCATGCCATGAGGTCGAAGGAATTGTCCGTAGAGCTCCGAGACAGGATTGTGTCGAGGCACAGATCTGGTGAACGGTAACAAAAAATGTCTTCGACATTGAAGGTCCCCAAGACCACAGTGGCCTCCATCATTCTTACATGGAATAGGTTTGTAACCAGCAAGACTCTTCCTAGAGCTGGCCGCCAGGCCAAACTGAAAAATCGGGGGAGAAGGGCCTTAGTCAGGGAGGTGACCAAGAACCCGATAGTCACTCTGACAGAGCTCCAGAGTTCCAGAAAGACAACCATCTCTTCAGTACTCCACCAATCAGGCCTGTATGGTAGAGTGGCTAGACAGAAGCCACTCCTCAGTAAAAGACACATGACAGCCCGCTTGGAGTTTGCCAAAAGGCACCTAAAGGACTGTCAGACCATGAGAAACAAGAGTCTCTTGTCTGATGACACCAAGACTGAACTCTTTGGCCTGAATGCTTAGCGTCATGTCTAGAGGAAACCTGGCACCATCCCTACGGAGAAGCATGGTGGTCGCAGAATGATGGTCGCAGCATGGCGGTGGCAACATCATGCTGTGGGGATGTTTTTCAGCGGCAGGAACTGGGAGACTAGTCAAGATAGAGGGAAAGATGAGAAAAAAAAGATGGGAAAAAAAAGATAGAGGGAAAGATGAACGGAGCAAAGTACAGAGAGATCCTTGATGAAAACCTGCTCCAGAGTGCTCAGGGCATCAGACTGTGGTGAAGGTTTACCTTCCAGCAGGACAACGACCCTAAGTCCACTGCCAAGACAACGCAGGAGTGGCTTCGGGACAAGTCTCTGAATGTCCTTGAGTGGGTCAGCCAGAGCCCGGACTAGAACCCAATCAAACATCTCTGGAGAGACCTGAAGATAGCTGTGCCGCGACGCTCCCATCTTACCTGACAGAGCTTGAGAGGATCTGCAGAGAAAAATGGGAGAAACTCCCCAAATACAGGTGTCATACCCAAGAAGACATGAGGCTTTAATCACTGCCAAAAGTGCTTCAAAAAAGTACTGAATAAAGGGTCTGAATACTTATGTATAAAATTGCAAAAATGTCTTAACCTGTTTTTGCAACGTAACAAAATGTGGGAATGGTCAAGGGGTCTGAAAACTTTTCCCAATTAACTGTATGGGTATATTATAGTACATTACACTGTTTTGACACTAAGCAATACACTTGCACTACCCAATAAAACTGACTGAATATCAAATTTCTATCATTTCTATCCCATTTGTGATCAAAAGTGTGATCATTGAAGACATCTTTTTCACAATGTAATCAAATGAAAAAAAATGTAAGAAAC
The DNA here is from genome assembly GCF_045791955.1 of Oncorhynchus clarkii lewisi. Classification (NCBI taxonomy): domain Eukaryota; kingdom Metazoa; phylum Chordata; class Actinopteri; order Salmoniformes; family Salmonidae; genus Oncorhynchus; species Oncorhynchus clarkii. The sequence goes on along the minus strand of NC_092163.1, from coordinate 45,385,972 downwards.
ATGATGCTTAGCAGGCACTAGTTTGCATCAAGCTTCTCTTGAGCACTTGCACTGCACCAAATACCCTAGTTTCACTCATAATGATCCTCACACCTCTGAAGACTTTCCATGCCAGTCCGAAGAACAGGTGTTTTATCTCTGAACACTCAAAAGCTGGTTTCTCCACCTCGACTGTTAGATCAGGGGAACCGTGGGGTGTTAAAACAACACTCGGTGGAGACTACAGATCTTGACTTCCAACGTGTTCAGCCTGAGACATGCCATTAAGTTATTTTGACACATGCCCTCATACCTCACCATTGTTACAACCCCCCCCCCCCTTTATTGTTACAGCCCCCCCCCCCCCCATTGCACAACCAGATGTTCTGGGTAGCACTGAGGTGGAGGTTATTAAAAATGCATCCAGGTCCTCTGGGTCTGTCTTCACATCAGACGTCATGCCTTCAGTTGCCCCCGCAAATCGCTACTTCTCTTCATCAAAGACTTATTTTGAATACAATACGTTATTCTGCCCAATGAACAAACAGCCTTGAACATCGGAATCTAAAAAAAGCACACTAAAATCTGTGGAACAAGTCTCAACTTTTCAGAAATAGTTGTACTGTATTTAAAATGTATGCATCGGTTTACATTTATAAACTAACCTGTCTCTGGCAATGCTTTTTTATATTCCGTTCCTTTGGTATTTTGGTATGTTATTAGGATCCCCATTAGCTGTAGCAAAAGCAACAGCTACTCTTCCTGGAGTCCACACAAAACATGACACATGACATAATGCAGAACATCAATAAACAAGAACAGCTCAAGGACAGAACTACATACATTTTTTTTAAAGGCACACGTAGCCTACATACCAATGCATACACACAAACTATCGAGGTCAAATAGGGGAGAGGCGGTGTGGCGTGAGGTGTTGCTTTATCTGTTTAAAAAAAACAGGTTTGCTGTGTATTTGAGCAATATGAGATGGAAGGAAGTTCCATGCAATTTGGATTTGAGGACTGTGAAAAGACCCCTGGTGGTATGTCTGGTGGGGTATGTGTGTGTGTCAGAACTGTGTGTAAGTTGACTATGCAAACAATTTCCAACACATTAATGTTTCTTATAAAAAGAAGAAGTGATGCAGTCAGTCTCTCCTCAACTCATAGCCAAGAGAGACTGGCATGCATAGTATTTATATCAGCCCTCTGATTACAATGAAGAGCAAAACGTGGAGCTCTGTTAATGATCGGCATCCCATCAACGGGACAGTTGCAAATCATGCAGAGCGTTATGTCAAAATTGCAGATTTTAGAGAAACAACAAATGTCGATACATACAGTGGGGCAAAAAATTATTTAGTCAGCCACCAATTGTGCAAGTTCTCCCACTTAAAAAGATGAGAGAGGCCTGTAATTTTCATCATAGGTACACTTCAAGTATGACAGACAAAATGAGAAAAAAAATCCAGAAAATCACATTGTAGGATTTTTAATGAATTTATTTGCAAATTATGGTGGAAAATAATAACAGAACTGATATTGCAGGCGAAAGCCTGGCGAAAGACTCTTATTTAGAAAGCTCTGCGTTCCTATGCGTCCCTATTGAGCAGTGAATGAGATATTATATTCCTTTTTTATGGCTTCCCTAATGTGTCTAGTGTCACAATACATAGTTTCGGGCTTTTATTTAGAAAAATGAGCCTGAACGTCAACATTGCGTCAGTAGTCAGCTGGAGTCTTTCAGAGTGTTTTGTGCGTAAGAGACAAATGCGGTCATTGTTTCTCTCTTTCCTACTAAGAAGCCACCTGTCCCGGTTGATATATTATCGAATAGATATTTGAAAAACACCTTGAGGATTGATTATAAACCATGTTTGCCATGTTTCTGTCGATATTATGGAGCTAATTTGGAATATTTTTAGACGTTGTCGTGACCGTAATTTCCGGTCGAATTCTCAGCCAAAGTTATTTTGGCTACAAAAATAATATTTTTGTAAAAAAGGAACATTTGCTATCTAACTGGGAGTCTTGTGAGTGAAAACATCCGAAGCTCATCAAAGGTAAACCATTTAATTTGATTGCTTTTCTAATTTTCGTGACCAGGTTGCCCGCTGCTAGCTAGGCATAATGCTATGCTAGGCTATCGATAAACTTACACAAATGCTTGTCTTGCTTTGGCTGTAAAGCATATTTTGAAAATCTGAGATGACAGGGTGATTAACAAAAGGCTAAACTGTGTTTCAATATATTTCACTTGTGATTTCCTGAATATGAATATTTTCTAGTAATATTTATGTCCGTTGCGTTATGCTAATTAGTGTCAGTTGATGACAACGCTCCCGGATCCGCGATGGGTAGTTACTCGCTCTAATTCTCTCCCTTTTTCTCTCTTTCCTTTCTTTCTTTCTTTCTTTCTCTTGGAAGACCTGCACCCTAGGACCATGTCTCAGGACTACCTTGACTGATGACCCCTTGCTGTCCCCAGTCTACCTGGTCGTGCTGCTGCTCCAGTTTCAACTGTTCTGCCTGCGGCTATGGAACCCTGACCTGATCACCAGGCGTGCTACCTGCCCCAGACCTGCTGTTTTCAACTCTCTAGAGACATCAGGAACGGTAGAGATACTCTGAATGATCGGCTATGAAAAGCCAACTGACATTTACTCGTGAGGTGCTGACCTGTTGCACCCTCTACAAGCACTGTGATTATTATTACTTGACCCTGATGGTCATCTATGAACATCTGAACATGTTGGCCATGTTATGTTATAATCTCCACCCGGCACAGCCAGAAGAGGACTGGCCACCCCTCATAGCCTGGTTCCTCTCTAGGTTTCTTCCTAGGTTCTGGCCTTTCTAGGGAGTTTTTCCTAGCTACTGTGCTTCTACACCTGCATTGCTTGCTCTTTGGGCTTTTAGACTGGGTTTCTATACAGCACTTTGTGACATCAGCTGATCTAAGAAGGGCTTTATAGATACATTTGATTGATTGATTGTTTGAGGAGAGCTCCTAACAACAAAACACTTTTTTTCACCGCGGCAGGTTTGATAAATTCACCTCTGAAGGTGAAATGTGTACTTACATTCTGAGATCTTGCTCTGATTTATCACCCAAAGGGTCCCAGAGATAACATGAAGTGTTGTTTTGTTAGATAAAATTATTTTTCATATCCTAAAAAGGTCCATAAAGCATGCACAATCAATTTTGTGTTTCCACTCGTTCAATTTGCAAAGAAAGGAATCTGTGAAAATCTCACCCTAAACGTTGTTTCAACAAGTCAAATCATGTTCGTATTTGTTCCTCAGAGATCCTAGAAGGTAACAAGACTTCACTATTTCATTAGGGCTGTACTATATCCTATATCCTATATTTGTTCAGAGAGTGACGCCTTCATGGCACGCCGATGACACGTGCGGCCATCACTTGAACAACTGTTTCTTTGTCAAATAAGCTCCAATCGGGGTCAAACAAAGCTAGCTAGATAGCCAATGAGCTGGGCTTTACGGGAGTATCCGGAAACCATGTATATTTTGTAAAATGTAGCTACTAACCTTGTATGACACCATGCCTTTTTATTTTGGACAACAATTATAAGGATATTCAGAGTTATGAAGTTATGAAAACTGGTTGTTTTGCAAATGTTGAACTTATAATATGGCTACTAATACTTGGAAAGCTAAATTAAAGTCCAAGTATACAGATTTGATGATATTCTTGCAGAAAAATGTAATATGAATACAAATGTCTCCTTCACGATTAGCCCACATAGTACCTGGGGACTTCACACTAAACGTTTTGTAGTTCACTCATACTTCAAGATATCCATCTGAAACTTTGCACATACACTGCTGCCATCGTGTGGACACTATCGGAATTACAACAAGAGTGATGGCTAGAACTGTGACCTTTCTCTTGCATTTCAAAGATGGTGGTATAAAACAATTGTTGTTTTTTTCTTTGTATTTTCTTCTACCAGATCTATTGTGTTATATTATCCTACGTTCAATTCACATTTCCACAAAGTTCAAAGTGCTTCCTTTCAAATGGTACCAAGAATATGCATATCCTTGCTTCAGGGCCTGAGCTACAGGCAGTTAGGCGAAAATTGAAAGAAAGGGGCCTATCCCTATGAAGATTGAATGATTTGTACCAAAAACAAGTTAGTTTTTGAGATTTTCACGACCAGTTTATTACTGGGCAGCCATTCCAAAATAGACTGCAACTCTTTGTTAAGACTTTCAGTGACTTCATTAGCTGTGGTTGCTGATGGGTATATGGTTGAATCATCAGAATACATGGACACACATGCTTTGTTTAATGCCAGTAGCAGGTCATTGATCTGTCTGGGGTGTCCTACAACCTATGTCTCTCTCTTTCAGTCCAACACTGATTTGTAGCGGCATCTGAGGGGTCAGCGTGGTGTAGGAGCAAAGGTTAAATGCATCAAAATTGTCAAATGTAGAACTACAGTATGTTACAGAAAATCTATTTCTTTATGGGAATACTCACCTTCAAAATCTTTCATGCTCCACTCGCCATCTCTTTACCTTAATCTCAGCTGACTGACCAGCAGACCGTACACAGGTGTTGTGTGGACTGTTCATCCTGAGACATGACCAAGAACATTTTTATGCGTGATTTTTGCACCACTATTTCATGCATGTTTTAGAATGTTAGGATAACCATCTAACTAACTCACCCTCCAAATACACCTCTGCTGTTTTCAACCAAGATCTCAGAGATCACTGCCTCATTGCCTGTATCCGTAATGGGTCTGCGAGCAAACGACCACCCCTCATCAATGTCAAACGCTCCCGAAAACACTTCTGCGAGCAGGCCTTTCTAATCGACCTGGCCGGGGTATCCTGGAACGACATTGACCTCATCCCGACAGTAGAGGATGCCTGGTTATTCTTTAAAAGTGCCTTCCTCACCATCTTAAATAGACATGCCCCGTTCAAAAAATGTAGAACTAGGAATAGATATAGCCCTTGGTTCACTCCAGTCCTGTCTGCCCTTGACCAGCACAAAAACATCCTGTGGCGTTCTTCATTAGCATCGAATAGCCCCCGTGATATGCAACTTTTCAGGGAAGTTAGGAACCAATATACACAGGCAGTTAGGAAAGCTAAGGCTAGCTTTTTTAAACAGAAATTTGCTTCCTGCAGTACAAACTCAAAAAAGTTCTGGGACACTATAAAGTTCATGGAGAATAAGAGCACCTCATCCCAGCTACCCACTGCTCTGAGGCTAGGAAACACTGTTACAACCGACAAATCCACTATAATTGAGAATTTCAATAAGCATTTCTCTGCGGCTGGCCATGCTTTCCACCTGGCTACCCCTACCCCGGTCAACTGCCCGGCACCCTCCACAGCAACCCACCCAAGCCCCCACCATTTCTCCTTCACCCATATCCAGATAGCTGATGTTCTGAAAGAGCTACAAAATCTGGACCCCTACAAATCAGCCGGGTTAGACAATCTGGACCCTCTCTTTCTTAAATTATCTGTCGAAATTGTTGCAACCCCTATTACTAGCCTGTTCAACCTCTCTTTCGTATCGTCTGAGATTCCCAAAGATTGGAAAGCTGCCGCGGTCATCCACTTCTTCAAAGGGGGAGACACTCTAGACCCAAACTGCTTCAGACTTACTGTATCTTTCAGCCATTGTGTTGCAGTCCAGCATCTGATTCAGCCTGGCCATGACATCAGTTGTTGGAAATCCATGCCCTCATGATGCATCATTCCCTCACACAAAGAGACCCCTAGCGGGCTCGGGCGTCCGATGAACTAATTGTATCAATGAAAAAAATAAACGGTCAATAGACACTTGTCTCCTTGGTGCATTTTACTAGGTTTGGTTAGGTAGCTAGTGAACATTAGCCAACTATACTTTGGTAACTTGCTAGGTAGCTAGCTTTGCTTGCCAGCTAACTAGAATATTAGCTTGTTCTAGTCTAAACAGTAATGTGCAATTTCTTAGTCCTACAACTAAAATCCATGTAAAATGATAATGTTAACTACAATGTTTGTTAACTGACTAGTAATGTTAATTGTTGTCTATATTGGCTGTAGTAATTTGACTAATTTGACTATGCTAGCTAGCAGAGATAGCTATGCTACAACGCTAGTTAGCTAGATTGCTTTTTTTTATACAAATAATTTCCATGGCTTGGTGTGATGAGTAGAAATTCCGGGAGTGTTTCATTGCTAGCTAGCTACAGGAATATATTTTTCATGACCTCCACCGGTTTTAATGTCTATAGGTATTACAGAGTTTTCAAATCGTATTCATTTGATTGGTCATTTTCAACCGTTATGCCCTCACTTCCGGTTTTATTAGTTTACTTTTTTATTATTTACTTTTCAATCACTATGCCTATCTGAGATATCTACTGCAGCCCTCATCCTCCACATACAATACCCATTCTACCAGTCACATTACGTTAAAGATCCCCAAAGCACACACATCTGTGGGTAGCTCGTCTTTTCAGTTCGCTGCAGCTGGCGACTGGAATGAGCTGCAAAAAACATTAAAACACTCAATCATGGACACTTTTACTGACAGTTGTGGCTGCTTTGCGTGATATATTGCTGTCTCTACCTTCTTGCCTTTGTGCTGCTGTCTGTGCCCAATAATATTTGTACTATGTTTTGTGCTGCTACCATGTTGTGCTGCTGCCATGTTGTGTTGCTACCATATGGTGTTGCTAACTTGCTGTGTTGTCATGTGTTGCTGCCATGCTATGTTGTTGTCTCTCTTTATGTAGTGTTGTGGTCTCTCGTTGTGATGTGTGTTTTGTCCTATGTTTTTATTTTTCATCCCAGCCCCTGTACCTGCAGGAGGCCTTTTTACTTTTGGTAGGCCGTCATTGTAAATAATAATTTGTTCTTAACGGACTTGCCTAGTTAAATAAAGGTTAAATATAATAAAATACTATTCTCACGCATTTCATTGGCTGATGTGTTTGTACCAGTGTGTCATGAAGCTACACATTCTTTATTGCCGGGCCTATAAGACCCCTCTTTATTTTCAATGTCATTCAATTAGAAACTTTTATTAGAAAAGTATTTTGTTAGTGCGATGTTTTTAACTTTCATGCAGCCTACTTGGGATTTCACCACCACCTTTTTTTTACTGTTCAACAACACAGATTCAGGTGAAGCTCACAAAGGTTGCACCAAATGTCGACAGACATTTCAATGGAATGGGGTGAAGTAGCAGATTACTCCATCATGCACTGGACAGAAAACCATGCACTGCAACGACAGAAAGAAGTTCACTAAATGCAAGGGAGTATGGGGACACAGGTGAAGACCAAGGCTGAGAGCAAAACTGAAACTGGTGACAGATTCTCTGAGCTATTTAAATTTCCAAATGTCATGCAAATAGACATGCATAATCCGTAATCCTTTATTGGGGACAGGAAAACATGTTTTACAATCTGGAAGAATATTGGTGTTCTGGATGATGGAATACCAAGAAAATTCCTGCTTAATGTTGATGCACTGAAAGCACCTGCAGACATGGGCCAACTACCCGCTAAAAAACTCATCAAGGTTTTCTAATTTCAATGCACAAGAATTGAAAAATTGCGTTTAGTCCCTATTCGCTCTTAATTTATTATGCCCATTATGATTGCTGGACCGATTTTGTTAAAGCCCTTACAATCTCATGTACAAGGTGTATCACAGTGGACTGGTTCGGAGAGGCTCATCACCAATTGCAACAGTTCCGTGAGAGCTTTGCAAGGTTGTATGGAAAACACTATTGCACACCGAATGTCCACCTCCATAGCCACTTGAAGAAATGCTTTCCATTTGAGCAAGATCATAGGTAAACAGGAGACCAACAATCACAGCATCTCAGTTCAGTTAATCCGAAAAGTTTTAACTACCCAATAGGAAAACCTTCCTTACAGTAAGTTGCACTTTTACCATCAGAACAGCCTCAATTAATGTGGGTATGAACTACAAGGTGTGGAAGGCATTCCACAGGGATGCTGGTCCATGTTGAATCCAATGCGTCCCACAGGTGTGTCAAGTTGGCTGTGATACACACAGAAACTGCTGAGCATGAAAGAGCCAGCATTTGCAATTCTAGACACACTCAAACTGGTGAGCACCTACTACCATACCCAGTTTAAAGGCACTTAAATATTTTGTCTTGCCCAGTCACCCTCTGAATGGCACACATACACAATCCATGTCTCAATGTCTCCTCCCCTTCATCAATAAGGGATCATAGCTTTCACCTGGATTCACCAGGTCAATCTACAGTATGTAATGGAAATGTTTTGTACACTCCGTCTACAGTATATCATACTTTTTATGTTTTTACTTTACAGACAGAGTTCAAGTATTGAGTTCTATAAATCTGTTTACATGTAAAATATACAGGTTTACCAAATGTTTAAGTGAACTTCAATTAAGAGCAATCAAATTAAGTAATAGTAAAATGTATTTTAACTGAAGAGAAGAGAATCATATCAAAAGTAATGTGAGCATTAAATTGTGAAAGGCAATTATTTTATATCAACTTGTATTTCAATATGAAACATATTTCTAGATGAAACGGATACATTTTGGTGAAACAGTGACTGTATGATTTTGTGTGTTGTACCCAGTCAGTTGAAAATGTGCTTAGTGCCACAGAGTGCCACAGAACTGATGTTACAGGCGAAACCCAGATAAAAATCCAACCAGGAAGTGCCGCATTTTTTGAAACCGCCTCATGCCAATGACTCCTTATATGGCTGTGAATGAGCTACGAATGAGCTTACGTTTTCCACGTATTCCCCAAGGTGTCTACAGCATTGTGACGTCTTTTTACGCATTTCCATTGAAGAATAGCCGTAAGGGACCATATATAGCAAGTGGTCACATGATGTCTCCCGCAGAAAATCTTGCGTAAAATACTGAGGTAGCCATTTTTCCAATCGCTTCTTATGAGAAACCAATTGCCTCGACGGATATATTATCGAATATATATGTTAAAAACACCTTGAGGATGGATCCTAAACAACATTTGCCGTGTTTCTGTCGATATTATGTCGTTCATTTTGAAAAAAGTTTGGCGTTGTAGTGGTAGCATTTCCGGTCGATTTCTCAGCCAAGCATGATGAACAAACGGGAGCTATTTTGCCTACAAAAATAATCTTTTTGGAAAAAAGGAACATTTGCTATCTAACTGGGAGTCTCCTGAATGAAAGCATCCGAAGTTCTTCAAAGGTAAATTATTTAATTTGGTTGCTTTTCTTATTTTCGTGAAAATGTTGCCTGCTGCCAGCAGAGCCTAGCATAGCATTATGCCATGATAAACTTACACAAATGCTTGTCTAGCGTTGGCTGTAACGCATATTTTGAAAATCTGAGATGACAGTGTTGTTAACAAAAGGCTAAGCTTGTGTTTGAATATATTTATTTCATTTAATTTGCGATTTTCATGAATAGGAAAAGTTACTAGGGGTATTTATGTCCGCTGCGTTATGCTAATTCGTTTGAGGCTATGATTACGATCCCGGATCCGGGATTGCTCGTCACAAGACAAACTATAGTTTTGGCAAGTTGGTTAGGACATCTACTTTGTGCATGACACAAGTCATTTTTCCAAAAATTGTTTACAGACAGATTATTTCACTTATAATTCACTGTATCACAATTCCAGTGGGTCAGAGGTTTACATACACTAAGTTGACTGTGCCTTTAAACAGCTTGGGAAATTCTCGAAAATTATGTCACGGCTTTAGAAGCTTCTGATAGGCTAATTGGCATCATTTGAGTCAATTTGGAGGTGTACCTGTGGATGTATTTCAAGGCCTACCTTCAAACACAGTGCCTCTTTGCCTGATATCATGGGAAAATCAAAAGAAATCAGCCAAGACTTCAGAAGAAAAATTGTAGACCTCCACAAGTCTGGTTCATCCTTGGGAGCAATTTCCAAACGCCTGAAGGTTCCACGTTCATCTGTACAAACAATAGTACGCAAGTATAAACACCATGGGACCATGCAGCCGTTATACCGCTCAGGAAGGAGACACTTTCGGTCTCCTAGAGATGAACATACTTTGGTGCAAAAAGTGCAAATCAATCCCAGAACAGCAAAGGACCTTGTGAAGATGCTGGAGGAAACAGGTACAAAAGTATCTATGTCCACAGTAAAACGAGTCCTATATAGACACAACCTGAAAGTCCGCTCAACACGGAAGAAGCCACTGCTCCAAAACCGCCATAAAAAAAGCCAGACTACAGTTTGCAACTGCACAGGTGGACAAAGATTGTGCTTTTTGAAGAGATGTCCTCTGGTCTGATGAACGGAAAATAGAACTGTTTGGCCATAATGACCAATGTTATGTTTGGAGGAAAAAGGTGGACGCTTGCAAGCCGAAGAACACCATCTCAACCATGAAGCACGGGGGTGGTAGCATCATGTTGTGGGGGTGCTTTGGTGCAGGAGGGAAAGCTGAAATAAATCATTCTCTCTACTATTTCACATTCTTAAAATAAAGTGGTGATCCTAACTGACCTAAAACAGGGAATTTTGACTAGGATTAAATGTCAGGAATTGTGAAAAACTGAGTTTAAATGTACTTAGCTAAGGTGTATGTAAACTCCCGACTTCAACAGTAAAGTATTTTCACCAGATAGAGAGAGATTGTATTTGTGTGCCCTCTTCTCAGTCCCTGCTCCACAGTCGTGCTGGCCTGCACTGACCCTTTTGACCCAATGTCCCTGGCATGCCTCCAGATAGATGGGTACTGTAGGCTATCTTTCTAACCCACCCCGTTTAGTAACACTCTACACTATAGCCCAGATCACCGACGAGAAGATAGCTGTGAACAAAAATATGTCCTTTCAGTCAATCCAGTCCTTTTAGATGAATAATAGGGCTTCTCCAGGAGACACTGTTACTCCCAATATTTGCATTTATTTTGAAAACCTCTCATCGAGATGTCCATAACAGGAAGGTGATAATTAATATAGGTTTCAACCGGAATATACAGGTAAATTATTGGTCAAATATGAGCAAAAGGACTGTATAAAATAAATAATGTTAATACTGATCTATACTGTATACTCATACAATTGCTCAGAGAAAGAGATTTTGTTGAACAAATAATATATTTTTTCCAAAAAAGATAAGGGTAAAAATGTTGGCACCCTTGTTTTCAATACTTTCCAATACTGTACCACACCTTGTGAGGATTATGGCACTGAGGTGTGGCGTGGCATTATTTTCTATATATGCATCTGGGAAAATCCAGATGGAAGAAGTGGTCAGTAAGTGATTTTTTTTAACCTGTATGCCAAAACATACAGAAGATAAAGGAGCTCAAAGTTGACCTATTTAGCATACCCCACCTGTCACACCCGGATCTGTTTCACCTGTCTTTATGTTTGTCTCCAACCCCTTCCAGGTGTCGCCCATCTTCCTCATTATCCCTAGTGTATTCATATCTGTGTTCTCAGTTTGTCTGTTGCCAGTTCTTTTTGTTTTGTCAAGCCCAACAGTGGTTTTTCCTGTGCCCCTGTCTATCTCTCGTTCCTTTTTTCTAGCTTTCCCGGTTCTTGACCATTCTGCTTGCCCTGAGCCTGCCTGCCGTTCTGTACATTTTGGACTCTCCTCTGTACAACTGACCTCTGCCTACCCCCATTTTTTGATTAAACTTTTATTACTTCGAAACTGTCTGCATCTGGGTCTTCTCCTGAGCCTTGACAGTACGAACTGGCCATGACGGACCCAGCAGATTCTGACCAGCTCAGCCACACTGTCCCCTCCCAAGGAGCCACCATTGGAAGGCACGAAGAGTTGCTTTGTGGTGTTATGGAAGGGTTCCAGATCTTGGACGATCGCCATGACCACGCATTGAACACTTTGTTGGCGCATTTCCTCAGGTTGTCTGTCAGGCAGCCTATCACGACGGTAACCTCCCAGCCCCTCAGTATGCCTCCCCGGCCACGCTGGTTTCACGAGAGCCCCACTTATCTCCCCCGGAACGCTTCGCTGGAGAGTCGAGGAACCTGTCTGGCATTTCTCGCATAGTGTTCTCTCATCATCAAGCTGCAGCCCTCCTCCTTCCCTTCTGACCGCTCGAAGATAGTGTACCTCATTTTGCTGATGTCTGGAAGTGTGGGAACAACAGTTGGCCATATGCTTCAGTCTGGAGGAGTGTGGCGGAGGTGAAGAAGGCTTTTGATTTGACATTGTCCGGGAGAGGCTGCCCGAAAGATGCTCCCGCAGTGTGGCAGACTATGCAGTGGATTTCCGCACTTTTGCAGCTGAGAGTGCCTAGAACCCGGTGTCGCTGTTCAATGCGTTCCTGCACGGAGTATTGGAGGAGGTTAAGGACAAACTAGCAGCCTACCGACAGATCTTTACTCGCTCATTGCCTTTGCCATCCAGATCAATGGGCGGCTACAGGAGCGCAGGAAGGAGAGGGGGGTCCGATTCCACTCGCCCACCAAAGGATTCCACCTCACCTCCGAGGCATCCCAGAAGTCCTCGACGTCTCCATTGTCGAGAGGACTTGAGGTTACCAGAGTTCCCCCGAGAGTCTCTGAAGTCTGCCGAATCACCTCTTCCTCAGCCGATGCAACTAGGCAGAGGTAGGCTGTCCCCAGCTGAACGTCTGTACTGGCTTCACACGAAGAGTTGCCTGTATCGCGGGACTACTGGTAATTTCGTGTCCTGTCCACTAAAAGACCAGGCTCACCAGTAGGGACGAGTACTCTGGTGGGTCATACGAAGAACTTTTCCTCTCCCCTTACTCGCACCCCTTTCTATGCCATCCTGCTGACGGGGGAACCAGTCTAAATCTCTCCAGGTACTCATCGACTCTGGGGCCGATGAGAGTTTTATAGACGCTACCCTGGTGTCCGAGCTGGGCATCCCCACTCAGCCCCTCTCCATTCCCATGGACGTTAAGAGTGCTGGATGGCGCTCTACAAGCTGGGTCACCCACAGTACCACTCCCATCAACCTATGAGTGTCAGGGAACCACAGCTAGGCTATCCAATTCATGCTAATTAAGTCTCATCATGTTCCCGTGGTATTGGGATTTTCTTGGCTCCAGCAACACAATCCCCTTATTGACTGGACTGCTGGTGCCATCATGGGCTGGAGCCCATTCCGCCACGACCATTGCCTGACATATTGAACCGGTTCGTCTTCGTCTACCTTTACGACATCTTAGTTTTCTCCCACTCAGACCAAGAACACGTGCTCCACGTCCGACAAGTCCTCCATCACCTTCTGGAGAACCAGCATTTATTGAAAGCAAAGAAACGCGAATACCATCACTCCAACATCCCCTTCCTTGGTTATATCATCGCTGCAGGAAATGTACAGATGGATTGTGGGAAGGTGGTGGATTAGCTCCAGAGTGCAGCTGCAACGTTTCCTGGAATTTGCCAACTGTTATCACAGCTTTATCTGGGGCTACAGCAGCCTGTCTGCACTCACCTCTCCCAAGGTTCCGTTCACGTGGTCCCCAGCTGCTGACCGGGCATTCCGGGACCTTAAACACCTCTTCACCACAGCTCCCATCTTGACCCATCCCGTCAGTTCCTGGTGGAGGCCGATGCTTCGGATGGCAGAAGGCTGGGACAGGACAGCCCCCTCTCCGACAAATATACTCATTAAAATATTTTCTATATCTGTGCAGTGATGATTTCCATTAATTTAATTAAAAACATGAAAACGAAATGCTACTTAAAATCTAAGCATATTATATAAGTCACTCCAAAGAGAGAAGAGTCTACTCAATTGGAGTCATTAGGATCTAATATTCTACACTTCTTGCCTGCTGCAAATTTTGCTGGTATGCGCTCAGGTAAGGTTATTTTCTTCAGTTACTAATAAGTAAGCACTGTAAATGTTTAGCTAATAGCAATATAAATGACTCTGTTTACGATGTATGTAATGTTAGCTTACTATAGAACCAGTGACACAATTCTCATAGCTACTTCTTAGGTAGCCAGAGCAAGGTTAGCTAGCTAGCTAATAGTATAGTGTTCTAACTAGCTTGATGTGATTGCCAAAATCTGCCGCATTTCACAATCAAATCTATGATGGAGAAATTTCCATTATTTTAACAACAGTTTTTTGATAACATGTTTTGTCTGCGCATTTGTTGGATGATACGTGACCGATGGCTAGCGATCTTGTTTGTGTTACTAGCTAACGTAACCTAGACTAGCTAGCTAACTTGTAAAGTTTTATTTATTTATTTTCTCGCTAACTTAACTGGTAAGTAGCTATTTAGCTAATGTAAGAGGAGCGGCACATAGCCTAGTGGTTACAGAGTTGGGCCAGTAACCGAAAGGTTTCTAGATCAAATCCCCGACCTGACAAGCTAGAAATCTGTTGTTCTGCCCCTGAACAACAGTTAACCATTGTCCCTAGGCTGTCTTTGTCATGGCCTGATCTGGTTCACCTGTCTTTGTGATAGTCTCCACCCACCTCCAGGTGTAACCTGTTTTCCTCATTGGTCCATGGGTACTTATTCCTGTGTTCCCTGCTTGTGTGTTGCCAGTTCGTTTTGTTTTTCACGTCAACCAGCACTTATTGTCAATTATCCTGCTTTTTCCTTCTCTCTGTTTTACTAGTCCTCCCGATTCTTACCCTTGCCTGTCTGGACTCTGATCCTGCCTTCCTTACCATTCCGCCTGCCCTGACCTTGAGCCTGCCTGCCACTCTGTACCTTCTGGACTCTGACCTGGTCCACAACCATTATCTTCTCTACCCCTTGGATTATAATAAATATCAGAGACTCAAACATCTGCCCCCGGTGTCTGCATCTGGGTCTCGCCTTGTGCCCTTATAGTCATTGTAAATAAGAATTTGTTCTTTACTGACTTGCCTAGTTAAATAAAGGTACAATATAAAAGAGCACTTGTGCTAGCTAGACAACTTTCTAAGATAGGATAACATTAGATAATTTAGGTTTGTCTGCCCATGTGTATTATAGCGAGCTAGCTAGTAATGTATCAATGTCCACAACTCCGAACTGGTGGGGTGTGATCGTGTGTCAGCCATTGATTGCTAACTTATGTTAACTAATAGCTAGGTAATGTAATGGCTGAAGTTTTAATTTCTCTCGTTTAATTTTTTTTTTTATATCTTGAGCGAGCGGTCGCTCTGGCAGAAAACCAATGTAGTGATCTGACTTTTTCAAACACAGTTTTGCTTTATTTTCTATGTTTACATTTGACTATTTCGTATAGATCTAGCTAGCTTATAAAACCAATAATTTAGCGAAATGGTGACTGTTTGTTAAGTGGTCCATGTATCCGAGTCTTTGGCATGGATGAATATGTAAGTAATTAATACATTTTGTGACACACACTTCATAGCTACTTGTTGCAGGGTCTTGATAAAATGTGTTAATGGTTATGGTTAATCATCTATATTCTTCTTTTAACAGATGTCCGTCACCGCCCAGAGAATATAATTAGTAACAGACAAAGAAGAACAACACAATGGTGATCAAATCAAGGATGACCAAGACATTTGCACACCGAAGACAGGAAGTCATCAACCAGTGTCCCAGTGTTGAAGACATGGAAGACAGATGGCCTGCTCTGTTTGAAGCCTCTAAGGTGAGTCAACAGCCAAAAAATACAATAACAAATGAAATGTATTTTATGGTCCTTGCTTGACGATATTTCAGTATTTGTCTTTTAGATAAATGAAGAATTCCAGAGGCTTACCACAACATTTTGAGCCAAGGTTTATGGCCATGTTGGACCTGGACACCCCTAAACTGCTGTACTTATTCCACGTTAACACAGATTGCGAGTCATGCTGGATGTCCTAACAAGGCAAAAATCATTGTTTTATATTTAGCTGGCTGATGTTCTGTGCTGCAATTTAAGCCACAGGCCCTGCTCTGCTACCCAAGCATTGTACACCTTTTAGTAATATAGGACACTTGGATCAGTGAATGCATTGATTTCACTCCTTCACATGCACAGATTCAATGCAATGAGAACAGTGATTGTTTTCTACGTTAGGGAGAGATGTGAGTTCAGTGAGGAATTTTTGTTCAGTGTTACTGAGCAATGAGCAATTAATGGTATGTGGTTTGTGTTGAATACCTAATTTCAGAACTCATTGACAAGAAGTGTTTTTACGTTGCTTGATTGACTACCTGGCTGAAGACGGAGGGGACCTCATTAAAGACTACCATGTGGGGGCAATAAAGCAATTTCTGACCTGAATATTATAGTGTGTGTGTGTGTGTGTGTGTGTGTGTGTGTGTGTGTGTGAGAGAATGTTCACTGCATTCTGATAAAAATAAAGGCATCTCGTAATACACCTTGATTTAAATTTGTATGTAAAATTTCTTCCCCAAATATAAAGAATGTCTGTAGTTTAGTGATATTTTTTTTTAAAGGATGATGAAGGGGGTGATGTCCTGCAGGACCTTGCACAACACGTAATGAATATCTGTGTGATCAAGAATGAGAATTCCATGGCGAGTGATGGTCCAGAGGAGATAGGCATCATCCTAGAGGGTCTAGGCAGTGTCGCATAGGCTTGTGTCATTCTTCTTGGCATGACATATGCTCTGAATCTCAGCTACCCCAAAAACCTGCAGTGCACGTTCGAGGCATTCCAGAAAATGTTGGACTGCTCAAAGCGCACAGTCAAGATGACAGCCCTCAAGAACAAATTACTGTCTTAAGCAGAACGACAGCCCAGAGGACAATTGTCACAGACTGAATGTCAGGGTTACTTTGTAACACCTACGGAGTTACACACTGAGGAGCCTCTGGAACTCTTCTCTCCCTTCATTTGTTCTGGTAGCAGGTCAGGAATGGTGTCTCCTACCACAGGCCTTCCTATTGTTGTTGAAGCCGCCTGGGGTACAGAATCTGTGCTGGGACCAGGCTCTACCTTCCGGGGTATGGTCACCGAGAGGCGGGGCTCTGGCACATTGCGATCTGGGACCACGTCCACGATTGCCCTGCTGCAAGGATAATAGGCTAAATAAGTTAGAGGTTAAGGAAGACACATTTATTCTTCAAGGTGTGATTTAAAGATTCAGTGCCACAGTATTTTAGTTGTGTTTTGTGTACACATATACAAAATAGGTGTTTGTAGTTAAGGATATCATTGTAAAATGTAATGTCAATTTTGTTCCTATATGGTTGATGTTTGAAATACGGACATTTGAAACAGTTTTACAATTTTAAGGTTTCATCAAGGTACCAACATTTTACCACAGGTATTTTGAAAATTCTACCAGGGTCTGTCTGCACAGTATGGTTGGAATGACATCACAATGCTACCTGCATCACTGATAGTCTACCTGCAAGCTGGCACCCCTAAGGGGTCCCCGTGTTGAGGATCAGCGTAGCAGATGCGTTGTTGCCTACCCTCAGCACCTGGGGATGGCCCATCAGGAAGTCCAGGATCCAGCTGCAGGGGGAGGTATTCAGTCCCAAGTCCTGAGCTTAGAGATGAGCTTGGTGTTGGTGACTATGGTGTTGAAAAATGAGCTTTAGTCAATGAACAGCATATTCACATAGGTGTTCCTCTTGTCCAGTTAGAGAGGGCCGTGTTGAGTGCATTGGGTCATCTATGAATCTGTTTGGGTGGTATGCAAATTGGGGTGGGTCCAGGGTGTCTGGGATGATGGTGTTGATGTTAGCCAAAACCAGCCTTTTTTAGGCATTTCATTGCTACAGATGTGAGTGCTATGGGGTGATAGTGATTTAGACAGGTTACCTTGGTGCTCTTGGTCACAAGCACTATGGTGGTCTGCTTGAAACATGTAGGTATTACAAATGTCAGTAAAGAAACGTGCCAACTGGTCAGCGGATGCCCTGAGTACGCGTCCCGGTAATCAGTGTGGCCCAGAGACCTTGTGAATGTTAACCTATTTAAAGGTTTTACTCACGTCGTCTATGGAGCACGAGATCACAAAGTCGTCCAGAACAGCTGGTGCTCTCATGCATGATTCAGTGTTGCTTGCCTCAAATCAAGCATCAATTAATTTAGCTTGTCTGGTAGGCTTGCATCACTGGCTAGCTCGTGGCTGGTTTTCCCTTCGTAATCCGTGATAGTTTGCAAGCCCTGCTACTCTGATGAGCATCGGAGCCAGTGTAGGAGGATTCAATCTAAGTCCTGTATTGACATTTTGATATTTTGATGGTTTTCCAGAGGTCATAGCGGGATGTCTTATAAGCATTCGGATTAGTGTCCCACTTCTTGAACGTAGCAGCTCTAGCCTTTAGCCTGTAATAGGATGTTGGCTGTAATCCATGGCTTTCGTTTGGGATATGTACGTACTACGGTCACTGTGGGGATGACATCGTCGATGCTCCTATTAACGAAGCCGGTGACTGATGTGGTAAACTCCTCAATGTTATCGGATGAATCCCGGAACATACTTGATTCTGTGCTAGCGAAACATTCATGTAGCTTAGCATCTGCTTAATCGGAACACTTCCGTATTGAGTTTTTGCTTGTAAGCAGCAATCAGGAGGATAGTAATGGACAGATTTGCCAAATGGAGGGCGATATTTGTATACATTTCTGTGTGCGCAGGTGACATGCTGGTAAAAGTGAGGTAAAACATATTTCAGTTTCCCTGTGTTAAAATCACCGGCCACTAGGAGCACCGCCTCTAGATGTGCATTTTCTTGTTTGCTCATGGCCCTATACAGCTACTTTAGTGCGGTCTTAGTGTCAGCATTGGTTTGTGGTGATAAATATGCATCTACAAAAAATATAGTTGAAAACTCTCTTGGTAAATAGTATGGTCTTCAGTTTATCATGAGGTATTCTAACTCAGGTGAGTAAAATCTCGAGACATATTCAAGAAAATGTTGTGTATAAACCAATGGCGCCCCACAACACAAAAACCTTTGATGATAAAAAAATTGAATCTAACATAATAATAAAACATTTAAAAAATACCCAAATTATAAAATAGTTTGACAGCCCTGTTTGTAAGCTTTTAAATTACATAGATCTCAACCTTTTATATTTTCCAGTGATGAGGACATGTATGTCTCATGGTATTGTGGGGTCTGCAAAATGCGTCAACTTTGAGTACCTTTATGAAAACTCTCTTGGTAAATAGTAGGCTGAAATAGGAGGCTGAAACTTGGTCGCAAGTGGACCTTCCAGCATAACAATAACACCAAGTACAAGCCAACATCCACAAAGAAATAGTTAATTTGCCACAAAATCAGCAATTTGCAACGGCCATCTCTGTCTCCAGATTGAAAACCTGTGTAAGCCGAATTGAAAACCTGTGGTTTGAATTGAAGAGGGCAGTCCATAAGCGCAGACAAAGGATATGACGTACCTTGAAGGATTCTGTATGGAGGAATGGTTTGAGATTCCTCCCAATGTGTTCTTCAATCTCATAAAACGCTTATCCTCGCAACGCAATCATCAAGTTTGTGGACGACACAACAGTGGTAGGCTTGATTACCAACAACGACGAGACGGCCTACAGGGAGGAGGTGAGGGCCCTCGGAGTGTGGTGTCAGGAAAATAACCTCACACTCAACAAAACTAAGGAGATGATTGTGGACTTCAGGAAACAGCAGAGGGAACACCCCTCTATCCACATCGATGGAACAGTAGTGGAGAGGGTAGTAAGTTTTAAGTTCTCGGTGTACACATCACCGGACAAACTGAATTGCTCCACCCACACAGACAGCATCGTGAAGAAAGCGCAGCAGCGCCTCTTCAACCTCAGGAGGCTGAAGAAATTTGGCTTGTCACCAAAAGCACTCACAAACTTCTACAGATGCACAATCGAGAGCATCCTGTCGGGCTGTATCACCGCCTGGTGCGGCAACTGCTCCGCCCACAACCGTAAGGCTCTCCAGAGGGTAGTGAGGTCTGCACAACGCATCACCGGGGGCAAACTACCTGCCCTCCAGGACACCTACACCACCCGATGTCACAGGAAGGCCATAAAGATCGTCAAGGACAACAACCACCCGAGCCACTGCCTGTTCACCCCGCTATCGTCCAGAAGGCGAGGTCAGTACAGGTGCATCAAAGCTGGGACCGAGAGACTGAAAAACAGCTTCTATCTCAAGGCCATCAGACTGTTAAACAGCCACCACTAACATTGAGTGGCTGCTGCCAACACACTGACTCAACTCCAGCCACTTTAATAATGGGAATTGATGGGAATTTATGTAAAATATATCACTAGCCACTTTAAACAATGCTACTTAATATAATGTTTACATACCCTACATTATTTATCTCATATGTATACGTATATACTGTACTCTATATCATCTACTGCATCTTTATGTAATACATGTATCACTAGCCACTTTAAACTATGCCACTTTGTTTACATACTCATCTCATATGTATATACTGTACTCGATACCATCTCCTGCATCTTGCCTATGCCGCTCTGTACCATCACTCAGTCATATATCTTTATGTACATATTCTTTATCCCTTTACACTTATGTGTATAAGGTAGTAGTTTTGGAATTGTTAGCTAGATTACTCGTTGGTTATTACTGCATTGTTGGAACTAGAAGCACAAGCATTTCGCTACACTCGCATTAACATCTGCTAACCATGTGTATGTGACAAATAAAATTGGATTTGATTTGTGATGTATTTTAATGTAATTTAAACAGGGTGCCTATCTTTTTGAAAAAAAATATGATTACTTGTTAAACAAATTACTTGTTAAACAACTCTTTCTCTGAGCAATTGTAAGAAAATAAAATAATTTAACAAATATTTTGAGCATACAATAAATCTCAATATTTGTATTATTTATTTTATATAATATTTTTTGCTCATCTTTATCAAGGATGCAAACAATTTTGGACCTGACTGTATATGTGATGCAATTTCTTGTCTGATGCATTCCACACTTGTTTTGAAATGGGTTCCGCACAGAATAGCTTGAAGTTGCTTATTTGTGCTGTCAAAAAGACCGCCCCAATCCAAGAATCCCTCATGCTTCTCTAATCCTGACTATGTCTCCTACGCTCTGCTCCCTCTGATGGACGGGTAGAGATGATGGTTACGTCCCAAATGGCACCCTATTCCATTTCTACGTTTACACACTCATTTTGAAATAAGTTCCCTTTTTCCCGAAATGGCACCCTATTCCATTTATAGTGCACTAATTTTGACTAGAGTATAAGGTGCCATTTGGGACGCATTCTGTGAGTGACAGGCTGCACGTTGTCAGAGCATGTCCGGCTGGGCCCATCCGCCCGGCGACAGACAGACAGCCTGGGATGAATCATTTAAGGTGGCGGATGCAGCGCTACAGAGCTGCGTTTTCTGGACTATTAACTACAAAAGAAGCATTAGGCAGATGAGCGAGACTCAAGCTACATCTCTGGCGGTCGGCGCCAGAGGCAACAGACACGAGGGGAAGGCATCAGAGGATGGAGACATAGCAATAACGACACAGGGGTGAACTTGTCAGACAACCCAGACAGATCTGAAAACGAGACCAATAAGTTGGCGGACAATGGTGCTGTTTGGATGAATATAAAGAAGCCTCCACCACAGGAAGTATAAAAACATAGCCTGCATCCCAAATGGCACCCTTACAAAAAAATAGGATGCCATTTGGGACTAGACCTTTGTATTTATATTTCCTGTGGTGGAGGCTTCTTTATAGACAAATGTATGGGGAGCAATTTGAAAGTATCACCTGGAAGACATTAGTAGTATCTTTTGTATTTGACCTAAACTGAACAAAGGACTGAGTATGCTAACGATGTACGAGTTTGATTTTATGATTTTGCTTTTGTAAAAAAAAAGAAATGCATACACAAAAGGGATTGCCACTATTACAGTCCTACTCCAATGTATAAAACCAGAGATATACTAGGATGCACATACGGTAGTTTTATAAACATTTTTATACACACTTTTTAGCCCAGAGCATGTCTTTTTCCTTCATAGTTATCATTTCATGCCATTATCCTTGGCCCTCCCTCTCTGGTGGCTCACACATGGTGTTGCAGGACCATGACCCTGGCCCTATGGGTTTCTGAAGCTTGTTTAGCTTTGGTGGTGGGCGATGAGGTATGATGTATGGGAATGTTAGTGTGTGTGTGTGTGTGTGGTATCTGTAGGTATGTGTAGAGTGTGTGTAGGTGGATAGAGTGTGTGTAGATAGATTGTGTGTGCGTGTGTGCGTGCATGCGTGCAGTGTGTGGGGAAAAGATGCCTGTGGGACCTGCCTCTCAGACCTGCCTCTCAGAGTAATTGAAAAATGTGACCTGGAAAATGTTTGCCCAGCGGAGCATGAAAGGTACCTTCCACGGCATGCGGTGGCTAGCGTCTCTCTCACCTGGCCCCTGACTGGGAGAGTCCCGGCAATGCTGAGAGCCCGCCTTAAGAGCCACTTTATCCCCACGGCAACCCAGCTCATGCATTATTCACCAGGGCTAAATAAGACGGGATTGGCTAAAAAACAACAAAGGAATTCAGCCCGGAATTCCCACCTTAGGTGTAGATCTTGGAAGTTTGACCTCGACAAGGGTATTCTAAAGAGAGTTTTGAATATGTGTGATTGTCTGTTTTGTGTGCAGATGTGGATGTCCGTTTGTAAATGTGTGTACAGTATGTGCGTATGTGTTTTTTTTAAGTGTAAGGGTTGACACTGAAGAAGGTTGACAGTGAAAAACAGGGATATATTCTGATATTTTAACACAAGGTGAACAGAATGACAGACAATTCACATAACTAAGTTTCTTTCCTTTCCTTACACTTTTCAGAAGTATAATGAGTATACCAAACATTAGGAACACCTTCCTAACACTGAGTTGCCCTCAGAACAGCCTCAATTCGTTGGGGCATGGACTGTACAAGGTGTTGAAAGCGTTACACAGGGATGCTGTGCCATGTTGTCTCCAATGCTTCCCACAGTTGTGTCAAGTTGGCTGGATGTCCTTTGGGTGGTGGATCATTCTTGACACACACGAGAAAAAGTGGAACGTGAAAAACCCAGCAGTGTTGCAGTTTTTGACACAAGCGGGTGTGCTTGGCACCTACTACCATATCAATTCAAAGGCACTTAAATATTTTGTCTTGCCCATTCACCCTTTGATTGGCACACATACACAATCCATGTCTCAAATGTCTCAAGGCTTAAAAATCCTTCTTTAACCTGTTTCCTCCCCTTCATCTTTCCGATTAAAGCGGATTTTCCAAGTGACATCCATAAGGGATCATAGCTTTCACCTGAATTCACTTGGTCAATCTATGTCATAGAAAGAGCAGGTGTTCTTAATGTGTTGAATACTAAGTGTAAAGATTAATTATAAATACAGGAAAACAAATCATGGTGTGAGTTGATCTTGTAAGGCCGCCCCCGAAGTGACTATTCTTATCAACATTCTGTCCAAAAGGTTTTATTGTCTTCTCAGGAATTGAGCCTTTTCTGTGTTGATTTCACCAATCCCCATCGTCACACCTCTGAGAAGCAGAGGTTCTGTTGTGATTACATCATGGAGGTCTGATATCTGATTGGAGATTAACTTTACAGTAATTCTATTGGTCATCAACTCAGATTTTTGAATTGTCTTTATGGACACAGATTAACAGTTTAATAGGCTGATTGCTTAGTCTTATTATGAGTTGCATGTGAAGTAGTGTGTATATATAATATGTATATACACGACATGACCAAAAGTATGTGGACACCTGCTCATCGAACATCTCATTCCAAAATCATGGGCATTAATATGGAGTTGGCCCACCCTTTGCTGCTATAACAACCGCTACTCTTCTGGAAAGGCTTTGAACTAGATGTTGGAACATTGCTGCAGGGACTTGCTTCCATTCAGCCACAAGAGTTGATGGCACTAATGTTGGACGATTATGCCTGGCTCACAGTTGGCGTTCCAATTCATCCCAAAGGTGTTCAATGGGGTTGAAGTCAGGGCTCTGTGCCGGCCAGTTAAGTTCTTCTACAACAATCTCAACAAACAATTTCTGTATGGACTTCGCATAAATTTGACGAACTGACTTGTTGGAAAGGTGGCATCCTATGACGGTGCCACGTTGTAAGTCACTGAGCACTTCAGTAAGGCCATTCTACTGCATATATTTGTTATGGAGGTTGCATGGCTGTGTGCTCTATTTTATACAACTGTCAGCAACAGGTGTGGCTGAAATGGCTGAATCCACTAATACGAAGGGGTGTCCACATATTTTTGTATATATAGTCTATATAATATTGCTGCCCACAACAATCTGAAATGCAAATGTATTCTAAATTATGTCAAAGTACCACCTAACCTGTTTTTGTTTAAGTGGAAATAACTCACATTTACTATTTCGTCCACAATAGTCACAGCAGTCATATCCCTGAGAGGAGGAGTGGGAAGCAACGACCACAGTTTGAAGCATCAGCAGATCTCACTGCAATTAATGTGGTGAATGACTGCAATCAAAAAATCACGCCTAAGGTCCTCTGGGTCATTTTCATTACCCACAATAATTGTTTCAACTAATCTAATTACCAAAAGGGAGCTTTTCCACGTTTTTTATAAAAGACAAAGCAATGTCAAACACACGGCCGAAGCTTGGAGGGGGCACTCAAGAGTGGTGGGGAGAGAGAGAGAGGATGGGGAAAGAGAGAGAGAGAGAGAGAGAGAGAGAGAGAGAGAGAGAGAGAGAGAGAGAGAGAGAGAGAGAGAGAGAGAGAGATCACTGTGATGAGTTTAAATCCCACATCCCCAAAAGCATCTTAAGGCTAAGTTCATCATTATAGAACCTTCACAGGAGCATCGTTAAATCTCTGAGCTGTTTCCCAAAACCATGGTTATTAATGTTGCACTTGAAAATGCTCTTAATCTAACGACTGCCTCAGACCACTCGGAGAACTGCTAACTTCGTCGTTAGATGTTATTTTGCCCTCCCGTGTCATGTTATACATAGAAGTTCTTGGCCAAACATAGAATCACATGGTTAATCCGTCTTTCTATGACCATTTGACCACCGATAACTGCAGAATAAAGTTGACTACAAAAATAGTTGCCAATGTCTCTGCAACTGATACAAAAACAAGTGATGTATAAAAAATGGTTAAAATGAAAACCAAGATGACTGCATTAAAATATAGATAGCCTACAGTAGTTCATTCATATTGAAATACATTTCATGTTCAGTCATTTGAGTTATATTTTGCTCCTGGTAGGCTACTGTCTGTAATTTGTCTCAATATATACCTTGATGTCAAGCCTAACGTGCGCAATGATTTGCCAAATCGGTGAATTAGTGCATTTTTTAAAACATTTTTTAAAATGTATTGACAAAGAAATACAGATATCTAAATGACCTAATTTACATAAGTATTGGCACCCCTGAGTTAATACATGTTAGAATAACCTTTAACAGCGATTACAGCTGTGAGTCTTTCTGGGTAAGTATCTAAGAGCTTTACACACCTGGATTGTACAATATTTGCCTATTATTATTTTCCAAATTCTTCAAGCATTGTCAAATTGGTTGTTGATAATTGCTAGACAACCATTTTCAGGTCTTGCCATAGATTTTCAATTAGATTAATAGTCAAAACTTTAACTCAGCCACTCAGGAATGTTCACTGTCTTCTTGGTAAGCAACCCCAGTGTATATTTGGCCTTGTGTTTTAGGCTATTGTCCTGTTGAAAGTTGAATTAATCTCCCAGCGTCTGGTTGAAAGCAGACTGAACCAGGTTTTCCTCTAGGATTTTGTTTGTGCTTAGCTCCATTCTGTTTCTTTTTAATCCTGAAAAACTCCCCAGTCCTTAATGATTTTTAAGCATACCCATAACATATTGCAGCCGCCACTATGCTTGAAAATATGGAGAGTGGTACTCAGTAATGTATTCTATTGGTTTTGCCCCAAACATAACACTTTGTATTCACGACAAAAAGTTAATCGCTTTGACACATTTGTTTCAGAATTCCTTTAGTGCCTTGTTGCAAACATGGTGCATGTTTTGGAATATTTGTATTCTGTACAGGCTTCCTTCTTTTCACTCTGCCAATTAGGTTAGTGTGGTGGAGTAACAACAATGTTGTTGATCCATTCTCCAATCACAGCCATTAAACTCTGTAACTTTTTTAAAGTCACCATTGCCCTCATGGTAAAATCCCTGAGCGGTTTCCTTCCTCTCTGGCAACTGAGTTAGGAAGGATGCCATTATCTTTGTAGTGGCTGGGTGTATTTGATACACCATCCAAAGAGTAATGAATAACTTCACCATGCTCAAAGAGATATTCAATGTTGGCGGACATTGCTCATTCACACACACACATATATATATATATATTAGTTTTATTCCATTCCTTTACTTGATTTGTGTGTATTAGGTAGTTATGGAATTGTTAGATTACTTGTTAGATATTACTGCACTGTCGGAACTAGAAGCACCAGCATTTCGCTACACTCGCAATAACATCTGCAAACCATGTATATGTGACCAATAAAATTTGATTTAATATGTGCGGGGTACAGAGATGAGGTAGTCATTCAAAAATCATCTTAAACACTATTATTGCAACCTAAATCCATGCAACTTATTACATGACATGATAAGTAAATTTTTACTACTGAACTTACACTACATGACCAAAAGTATGTGGACACCTGCTTGTCGAACATCTCATTCCAAAATCATGAGCATTAATATGGAGTTGGCCCCCCCTTTGCTGCTATAACAGCCTCAACAGCATTAGTGAGGTCGGGCACTGATGTTGGATGATTAGGCCTGGCTTGCAGTCAACATTCTAATTCATCCCAAAGGTGTTCAATGGAGTTGAGGTCAGGGCTCTGTGCAGGTCAGTCAAGTTCTTCCACACGGATCTTGACAAAACAATTCTGTATAGCTCTTCAGTATTGTTATTTATCTTACCTTTATTTAACTAGGCAAGTCAGTTAAGAAGAAATTCTTATTTTCAATGATGGCCTGCGGAATGTGGAAACGGGGTGTGAATACTTTCTGAAGGCATTGTATTTTGTGTATACCAGATGCCAATTGGCATGTGTCTTTATCTCAACCTAACGGCTGGTGGTCAAGCAAAGAACACACTGATGTCTCTCTCTCTCTCTGTCTCTCTCTCTCTATCTCTCTCTCTCTCTCTCTCTCTCTCTCTCTCTCTCTCTCCCTTGGTGACTAAAGTGGATGGCCTCTCTCCTCTCAGAAGACAGTTGTTCTCCTTGCATCATGAATATTTAGGATCAACTCATTGTGACAACACTCCATCCCCCAACCCCCCATGAGGGGCTAGCGTTGGTCTCCAAATGCGCTCTTGTGAGCTCCTTGAGGGAGAAAGATTATTAAGAAGCCATTGACATTGAGAGAAACCAAACCATTGAAGACTCTTTGGTATTGACTTTGAAGACACTTGATTTTTGGAAACCCATGAAGAGTAATGTAGATGACCAGAGCATACTAATATTAGGATCACTACATACTGTAGCCCCGAACTTCTGCCGTAGGTTATCCTGGTCCAAAAATGGCCGATATCTGTCATAGGAAGTTCACATTTTAAGTCTATCCCCACCAAGCTAGGACATCAGATCAACAAACACCAATTTGTGTTGATATTTCGATATAGTCAAAAATTATTAATTAAATGTCAAATAAACCAAACCTGTAAAACCCCATAAAAATTACAAGTCAACCTCATTAACTTTGCCCCAGTCCAAACAGTGAGCAGTGTAGAAAGGTATCCAAAGGCAAGACAGTGAGAATGCTACATTGCCAGCCTGATCTCAATCACGAGATTTGATCTGATCTACGTTAGTTAAACGTCACTGAGGAGGTGAGATTACTTCCTGCCCGCCCGACACTTCCACTCTGAAGGTCAACGATGTCACCAAAGCCATTAAGAGCCATGCAGCTCACAAATGAATCCCCTTCCACTGAAATATTATAGCTAACTGACAGTGGTTTCAGTAGGTGAAATATTTAAAGTGTGCATTGTGTAGATTGCAAACGCAACACTCTTTAGTCCTAACCACTTTTATAAAGTCAATTGGGTGCTGAATCAGAATCAGAGTACTCATCTACACATGTAATATTATGTGAATTTCTCGAATATGCCTCTACATATTCATTGCATGTACTGGACAATGGTATTTGGTAATGCTGTGTGTTTCTACAACACTGGGAAGTTTCATGCCAGCAGTGCAGAGGCAAAAACAGTCTAAATGTGATGGTCAGCCTATTAAAGCTTCTAAGCGAACGCTTGTGGCTCAGGAAAAGGATTATGGTTAATTATTTAGGCACTGTAAGAGACGGACTACACTTCAAGTCTTTAATGAGCACATTTTGCATCTTATATTCATTAAGTTGATGCATGTGTGTGAATGTTACAAAGTGAGACGCACAAACTGGGGGTGTTATGCTTGAGGATATTCAAAGTTGTATCAATCACCTCAATCAAGGTGAACGTCTGTCTTTTCCCGGCTCTTTAGCTCCGTCTTTGTCAGTGTGATTAAGGTGAAACACCTACAGTACTACGCCATCAAAGCCTTTGTGCCCATTTGAATTAAACACGGTCCTTATTTATCATGGAAACATGGGTTGTGTTTGGAATGTGCTAACTGTTTTGTGGAGACACTAACACTGCTTTTGGAAAAGACTGCACACGGTTCATGAAACTCAACGAGAGTTCCAAACTCTTACGTAAGCGGTCATTGGTACCGCCGTCATCAGCTTCTGGGAAGTTCTTACCTCAGCCGCACCAGATAAAAAGACAACCAAGACTGTATCAGTAGCTTTATAAATGAGACTAGACTAAATACAGGCTAGTAAACACTGTGAATCTAATTAAAAGATAATGTTGGCCATTTTGTCACGGATGCTCCTACAAATAGTGGGGCATATTTTCCAGTGATGGTGCTCTACTTGTGTTGAAACCATTTCTCTCTGCTCTTGGCCATATCTTCGAGCAAGGGGCTATCGTATCGCACCACATGCAGTGGTGTGTTTTATAGTTATACCTTTTTGCATTGGGCCATGTTTATCTGTGAAAGACTGTGTACCATGAAAGTAGTCTCACTAGACAGACGTGTTACCTCCCATAATGTACCAATGTTACAGCATACACGTCTGTGCTTACGCTACATTCACAACATTTCGTCATTCCGTAAAAACCAGCATATGACTGGGAAAAATCCACTTGAACTGCCTTCCAACTGGTAATTACTAATGGGAAACTCTTCTTTCATCCCAGTGCTCTGAGTTTCCCACTTCCACTTCCACATAATTTGTCAACAAAACGACAGCAAGCATGGTAGCATCTTCAGCAGTTGTTGTTTATGGTAAGAACAAAATACAAATTGTTGATACAAAGTGTATTCTGTTCCTCTTCCTTTTGATTAAGAAAGTGAAATCGCATGCTTATTGCTTTTAAGGCCTTATTATGTTCTGTGGGAAAAGCAATTCTTATTTTGGTGTGTCTACATAATTTGGTGCGCGCATCCCTTGAACTGAGTTAAAGAAGCTAGCTAGCTAGTGAGCAAAACAGCCTGACAAAATTGACACTCTACAGCACTTCAAACTAGTTTCCAAGTTGTATTTCCAAGGAAAACTTGGTGTAGGCTAATTCAGAAAGGGAGACCAACACCTGCACATTCTGATCTTCATCAGTGGAAGGGGAAAGAAATCTGATCGTTTAAATGGGAGTGGTATGAACAACAAGACTGGCTGTGAGGCTGCACTACCAGTAACCATCTGTACTGTTTCCCCTGCTTGCTCTTCTCAACCAGGGACAACAGAAGGCTGCTACTGCGACCTCAACAACCTGACCAATGCCCTCATCAAACACGAAAAATCGTCAACTCAAATCCAACACCAGATCACTGAAAACTTTGGGGAACACATAGGCTACCTTTGCTGAAAAATATGAAAGGCTAGCTAGACACTTGGAGACGTCCACTGTGTGGAAGATCAAACAGAATACAGAATGATTTGATTGGGACAGACAAATGGACTCAATTTATAAGTAAAGGTAGGCCTAATGCAATTTCCTTTGCAATTTGCGGGTTAGGCTACTGAATACCTGTATATTAGCCTATTTAAACTTGTAAAACGTAAACAGAACCGTATTTATTCTATATCTGTATGTAATAATATTTCACATAATCATATTATTATGTGTTTCTGTGTGTGTGTTTGTGTGTGTGTGTGTGTGTGTGTGTGTGTGTGTGTGTGTGTGTGTGTGTGTGTGTGTGTGTGTGTGTGTGTGTGTGTTTGTGCGTGCAAAATATGTAAATCCAATGTGAAAGGCTTTGGAGTTTGAGTTGCGATCGATTTCGATGAAATGTGTCCATATATTTTAGTGCCATCTATCGGTTGTAACTGTGGATGTCTACATCAGTCTATGGCTGAGCTGAGTCGAGGAGTGTAATTTTGTCTGATGATATGAAATATGTGGCCTATCACTTGTGTTTATCTTGGCTACATTGGTTTTTAAATCTACATTTGGTGAAAATTGTTTGGTTAAGAAATGTCACGTCATGCTGGTTCTGGATCTGGATTTGGATTTTATATTAATAACAAGAATAATTTGGTGGGTGGTTATATTAATCCTGTTTCACACAAATACAAGTGTATAATAGCCCCGTGCCTAACAAGCCACCGATCTCACCACACGTCACTGGTATTGCCACTGGCTATAATCAGGGGTGTCACTTGGGTACGGCAGACCAACAATTTAAAGTAAAGTAGGCAACAAAAAAAAGTATGAAATAATTCCAATCCTGATTAAAATGCAATGCATGTTTGCATTAAATGGACGGCTTTAGGACCATGAAGAGCATTGCTCCGAGAGCAGCTGCCAGCCTGCGTGCCTTTTCTGTCATTTTTAGAAAGCAGAGCAGAGACCGTGCCATTTGCTTTGCCACTCAGCCGTCTAGGCAGTGCTACAATTGCTTTGAATTTGATGCTGGTATTTAAACTCAGGCTTGTAAAACCTTGTAATCTGATAGGCAGGGGTTAATTTAATTGGGAATTGGGAAGTGGGAAACCTTTTTGGTGACCATTAGAAACCAAAAAACGATTTTATTGCTATTCAATTATAGGTTGTGATAGCTGTAGGCATAATTGTTATTTGAATTCATTTGCCCAGTAGACTAGTGCAGTTTTTGGTTCCATGCGGGCCTATTGGTATTAAAATAAACATAACTGAACAGCTTGCTAATTAGAGCATTTCCCCAAAAATACATATCCTGTTTTTGGCTTCAAAGACAATTGTAGGCTATAACAATTACTTAGTTGGTCTAACTTTTTTGAACTTCTTGCGGTGGGCCTAATTCATCATCATCTTCTATCTGCATCCCTAATCACTACCTGTAGCCTACCTGTATAATGAATAGCTGTATAATGTATACCAGTATAATGAATTTCCACCCCTTACTGTACCAGTTTTGCTTGTCCATCTTTCTGAATTAAAATTAGATATTCTAACAGATCCATCTTGCTGGAATAACATAATTCAATATGTATACGTTATTTAGCAACAGTGTGGATGGATGTAGGGCTGTTTGTTTTCCTAATATTGAGTTGCACCCCTTTTTTACCATCAGAACAGCTTCAAATGATCAGGGCATGGACTCAACAAGGTGTCGAAAGCTTTCCACAGGGATGCTGGCCCATGTCGACTCCAATGCTTTCCACAGTTGTGTCAAGTTGGCTGGATGTCCTTTGGGTGGTGGACCATTGTTGATACACAGGGGAAACTGTTGAGCGTGAAAAACCCAGCAGTGTTGCAGTTCTTGACACAAACCGGTGCGCCTGGTACCTACTAGCATATTTTGTCTTGCCCATTCACCCTATGAATGACACACATATACAATCCATGTCTCAATTGTCTAAAGGCTTAAAAATCATTCTTTAACCTGTCTCCTCTTCTTCATCTATACTGATTAAAGTGGATTTAGCAAGTGACATCAAGAAGGAATCATAGCTATCCCCTCAATTCAC
Source organism: Oncorhynchus clarkii lewisi (assembly GCF_045791955.1). NCBI lineage: Eukaryota > Metazoa > Chordata > Actinopteri > Salmoniformes > Salmonidae > Oncorhynchus > Oncorhynchus clarkii. Next base: position 45,354,035 of record NC_092163.1, on the reverse strand, counting down.
CTGGTCAGTCTATGTCATGGAAAGCGCAGGTGTTCTTAATGTTTTTAATTCTCAGTGTATAATGAATGAGCACCCAGATAGTGCAACTGCTATAAGACAATAATATCAGAGACAAGCTTTCCCCGGGGAAAAAAGTATTGCGGTGACAACTAATGGCTGGGGTCACCTTTGTGAGTTTTTTTATTGTGTAAAAATGCAATCCCACACATACTTTATCATACCCTAGGTTTAGCTGAACTGACGCTACTGGCTAGAATGTAAACGCAACGCCAATGGGATTTACATTTTAACTTGAGGAAACTCAAAATGCATGATCAAATCAAAAATCAAATCAAATGTTATTTGTCACATGGGCCGAATACAACAGGTAGACCTTACAGTGAAATGCTTACTTACAAGCCCTTAACCAAAAAAAAAAAAAAAATCCAAAAAAATAAATAAATAACAAATAACTATAGAGCAGCAGTTAAATAACAATACCCTTATATACAGGGGGTACCGGTACAGAGTTAATGTGGAGGTTATATACAGGGGGTACCGGTACAGAGTTAATGTGGAGGTTATATACAGGGGGTACCGGTACAGAGTCAATGTGGAGGTTATATACAGGGGGTACCGGTACAGAGTCAATGTGGAGGTTATATACAGGGGGTACCGGTACAGAGTCAATGTGGAGGTTATATACAGGGGGTACCGGTACAGAGTCAATGTGGAGGTTATATACAGGGGGTACCGGTACAGAGTCAATGTGGAGGCTATATACAGGGGGTACCGGTACAGTCAATGTGGAAGCTATATACAGGGGGTACCGGTATAGAGTCAATGTGGAAGCTATATACAGGGGGTACCGGTTCAGAGTCAATGTGGAGGCTATATACAGGGGGTACCGGTACAGAGTCAATGTGGAGGCTATATACAGGGGATACCGGTACAGAGTCAATGTGGAGGCTATATACAGGGGGTACCAGTACAGAGTCAATGTGGAGGCTATATACAGGGGTACCGGTACAGAGTCAATGTGGAGGTTATATACAGGGGTACCGGTACAGAGTCAATGTGGAGGCTATATACAGGGGGTACCGGTACAGAGTCAATGTGGAGGTTATATACAGGGGGTACCGGTATAGAGTCAATGTGGAAGCTATATACAGGGGGTACTGGTTCAGAGTCAATGTGGAGGCTATATACAGGGGTACCGGTACAGAGTCAATGTGGAGATTATATACAGGGGGTACCGGTACAGAGTCAATGTGGAGGTTATATACAGGGAGTACCGGTACAGAGTCAATGTAGAGGTTATATACAGGGGGTACCGGTACAGAGTCAATGTGGAGGTTATATACAGGGGGTACCGGTACAGAGTCAATGTGCAGGGGCACCGGTTAGTCGAGGTAATTGAGGTAATATGTACATGTAGGTAGAATTATTAAGGTGACTATGCATAGATAATACAGAGAGTAGCAACAGAGTAAAATAGGGGGGGGGATGCAAATAGTCTGGGTAGCCATTTGATTAAATGTTCAGGATGGCTTATGGCTTGGGGGTAGAAGCTGTTTAGAAACCTCCTGGACCTAGACTTGGAACTCCAGTACCGCTTGAGGGAGTCTTTGACAATTTTTAGGGCTTTCTTCTGACACCACCTGGTATAGAGGTCCTGGATGGTAGGAAGCTTGGCCCCAGTGATGTACTGGGTCGTATGCACGACCCTCTGTAGTGCCACATCTGATGATGTGGCAAGTGATGCTTTGCTTCTTAAATAACAGTGCAACAGTGGACTAACAGTGGACTAATGAAACAAATACCAAAATATATATTTTTTAGATTTTTCCCTAAATAAGAGCTTAACTTGCCTCAGGGGAAGTTCCTTATCCCCCTAGAGTTGTTGTCCACTTCCCCGTGGAAATCGAATTAGGATTATACCAAAATCCCCATAAAAATCTGTCAGTTTAAGCTAGAGTTATCTGTTTTTGCATAGGATGCATCTCTGGAGCGGTAGGTAGCCTAGTGGTTAGAGCGTTGGATTTATATCTGAAAGGTTGCAAGTTCAAATCCCTGAGCTGACAAGGTAAAAATCTGTCATCCTGCCCCTGAACAAGGCAGTTCACCAGTTAACAAGGCAGACTGTCCCTAGGCTGTCATTGAAAATAAGAATTTGTTCTTAACTGACTTGCCTAGTAAAATAAAGGTAAAAAAAATACATTTGCTGAAGTTGCTCTTCTGCATCTGCAGTGAAGGGTCACAGAGCTAGAGCAGTGTTTGTCAGACCATGAGACATCCTGAAAATCACTCTTCTCACAAAAAGAGGAGACTCTCGTGCACATGAAGGTGTTCTCTGTTTTGCTCTACGACCCTCACTAGCGTCTTGGGACGCATCTGAAGTCGGTACAGCCGGTCTGCCAACTTCTGTCTGTGGCGTCCGAACAGTTTGGGTTACATACTACACCCCCTCTCCTCCACCCCTCTGAGGAAAGGTGAGGCTCTCACAAACACGTTGGGTGTTTCACTCTAGGATGCCGACAGGCCTCTCAAGACTTGTCTGAAGGTGTGTCACGCCCTGACCATAGAGAGCCCTTGTTTCTCTATGGTGTAGTAGGTCAGGGCGTGACTAGGGGGTATTCTAGTTTATAATTTCTATGCTGTGTTCTACTTTATATTTTCTATGTTGGTGTTTTGTATGATTCCCAATTAGAGGCAGCTGGTAATTGTTGTCTCTAATTGGGGATCATATTTAAGTAGCTATTTTTCCCACCTGTGTTTGTGGGATGTTGTTTTGTGTTTGTGCATGTGCACCAGGGAGTCACGTTTAGTTGTTCGTTTATTGATATATTTTGTTTTGTTTAAGTTTCTCTTTGAATTAAATATGTGGAACTCAACATCCTCTGCACCTTGGTCTCGTTCTTACGACAGCCGTGACAAGGTGCCCTGGTACTAGTTGAATTATACAGTATATGGAGACTGAGGGCCAAAAATAAGAGGTTAAATACATGTAAAAAATACACAAAATGTTTCCTGATCTTATATCTCTCAGATATAGGACAGACACTTTAGAACAAACTTCCTTTAGATTTTATTTGGGGACTATCTGTTGTTCTATGTAATGAATGTGTTATTCAATTCCTTTGAAACGGCTAATAGCAGTAAGGTCAAACACATTTTCATCAAATATATATTTTTATATATATTTAATATAATATATAATTCAAAATCAAGTAGCTAAACGATCCTTGGTATTACCTTCTTAAACAATTCCATACACAGTTGAAGTCGGAAGTTTACAAACACCTCGGTTGGAGTCATTAAAACTCGCTTTTTTATTGCACAAATGTCTTGTTAACAAACTATACGAAGGTTTGTAGAAACGGACCAAAGCGCAGCGGATGTTGAGCTCCACATAATTTTAATGATACTTAACAAAGACAAAAACAAATAAACTAACAACGAACCATGACTACAGAGGTGCTATGTGCACAACCTGAGGGTTTATTTTAAACATCGTTTGACATGTTTCTATGAACTTTTATTGTACTTTTTTAAAATTTTCGTCTGGATGTTGAGAGCTCCCATTGTGCCTTTGGATTGCTGAACTAAACGCACCAACAAAACGTTTTTTTGGACATAAAGAGGGACATTATCGAACAAAACAAACATTTATTGTCTAACATGGAGACCTAGGAGTGCGACCAGATGAAGATCATCAAAGGTAAGTGATTAATTTTAACGGTTTTCTGACTTCTGACTTTTGTGACACCTGTCCTTGGTTGGAAAATGGCTGTATGGTTTTCTGTGGCTAGGCGGTGACCTAAGATAATCGCTGTAAATACTTTTTGAAATCTGACACTGTGGTTGGATTTACAAGAAGTTTATCTTTAAAATGGTGTATAATACTTGTATGTTTGAGTAATTGTAATTATGGGATTTCTGTAGTTTTGACTTTGGCACCCTGCAATTTCACTTGATGTTGTCGAGGTGGAACGCTACCGTCCCACTGGTGCCAGACAGGTTAATTGATTAATTGATTAACCCTTAATCTGGTGTTATAACCACTTGCATTGGTACAGTACACTACAACCAAACTCAATGCAATTTCACAGCAAGGGTTGTACTTTTGACAGTTTAACAATCAAAATACACTATTACCCGTGCAGCAACTGCCCAATGAAACTGTTGATTGAATCCCCACAACCCGTATACTTTATGAGAACTTGAAAGAACAGGAGGGACAACTGACATCCTTCAGAAGTGGGTTCATTGTTGTTTACTGACTTCAAAGGGCCCAGTAACCATTATGGCAGCCATTGATATCAGCTGCTTTGATTCCTGAGGATTTCTAAAGGAATACTGCGCAAAAATCCCCCAAGGTATAACTTGTCTATTCAGCCATTTCTACAGTACATGTACATTAATTCAATCAAGTTACCATTAGTTACCAAATAGCCGACATTATGCTTTTACAATGTTACTGTATGTCCTTGGTTTTCCCTTATGACAGACGTTTCAAGAAAAGTTTTCTGGAAGTATGTCAAATCCTGGCAATCTGAAAACATCATACTCTCAAGTCTGAGTCACACAGGACGTTGTTAGTCTGAGATGCTACCTCTACCTCTATATGCACCAAATGTGTGTTTTTTTTTCCGTTTTCTGTGTGTGTGTGTGTGTGTGCCTGTTGCAGTGTCAGCCCACCCTGGAAAATGACATTAAAATAAAATTAATCCGTGCCCTGACCCACAATTTGTCTAGCAGTTGAGCTGTGAATAAAATCTGATTGGCAATAATTTTGCTTTACAGTTGATAGACCATAACACGCAACCCCCAATCACCTATCCACCCACCTCTCACCTATCTCTTGCCCCCTTGAACGATTCCTATCCTTCCTTCCCCTCCTCCCCCAGCCTTATCACAGTGTGTGTTGATCTGAGAGTGAAATATTGCTGATACAGACCAGGGGTCATTGAGCCGAACACTGTGATGATGGGTAAGTGGGCGGTGGAGAGGTGGGGGGAGGTTATATGGAGCGCTAGGGGCTGATGGTAATTTTAAATGCCAATGTCGACTGCTGATCTAAGAGGCTGCTGGGGTGGATGGTAGACAGGGAGGGGTGTAGGGATAGAGAAAGGTGGAGGGAGAAAGAGGGGTGGGTGGAGAGAGAGGGGTGGATGGTGGATGGTGTATAGTGTTGATGGAGGGAGAGAGAGACGAAGGAGTAGGTCTTGACAGGGTTGCTATGTCAGCAGTTGTCACTCCCCTTCTCCCCTGTTGTCATTCCGGTCTGTTTTTTATTATTCAGTTGCATTTCTAGGGACTGTATGAGAATTGAAAAGCGTAGTCACTTCCTGTCTTTAGCTACATGTACACCATGGCCCTGGTGTCTTTATGTGTCTGTAACATCTCAGTTTAGCTTAGAACAAAAATGGACTGAACCAGAAAATGGTTAAAGCAGGTTGCACTCAGACCTACGTTGCTGTAAAGATTGATGTTTTTTTTTATGGAAGAAAAGTAAGCATAGCTAAGCAATGTCAAAAATACAACCGTATATCCATGTGGAGGATAAGTTCCACATTATGACCAGGTGCCCATTAGAGAAAAGACAGTCTCTCGTTAGTTATCTTCAGGTATTTGTCTTCCCGACCCATGAAAATGACAATAGAAGAAGCAGAGGGGGTAAATATGATAAAGGGAATGATAGAGGGAGGGTGGAAGAAAGAAAAAAAGATAGAGCCAAAGACTAGCAGGCTGCGGTGGGGCTTAGACAGGTTGATGTAGCTTCAGCAATGAACATCTCATAAAAAGTGCTATCCTTAGGCCTTAGGAAGATATTCTATCTCTGCTTGCTAACGGCCAAGCCTAAAATCACCCGCTCCATCAAAGTCAGACCCACCCCTAATAGATACGCAGCACAGGGAAAACAGAACAAACAAATAAGAGTAAGAGCACTCCCACCATTACTCTGTATGTGCAGAATGTGTGAAGAACTTACTTTTAATTGGAGATTTAGTGTTGCGGTAATGCAAGGCAAGCATTCAGTGAAGGATGGACTCTGCATGTGAAAGGTAGACCAATGTGGATCTTTAAAGAAATTCTCTTAAAGGTCCTTTATTATTACTAAGTCTAATCATTTGTGTAAGTCGTATAATGTGTAACATGCCTTAGAGTATTGCCAATGAAGTTAACTTACATGATATAACTTACCCTTGCATAACTACATTTTGTATCATTCAATCAAGTCCTTGGTCACTTATTCATTAATTGCCTCCCACAAGGTTTGAAAGCATAGTGACTTTATGTAGCATTGTCAGTAACATTTTTGTTCATGACGTCTTGAATGTCTTATACTTTAAGAGTTTTAAGAGTAAGCCATGAAATTGAGTGGGTACTTAGCATCAGTTTCTGTCTCATCTTGAAGGTAGCTTTGCCATCATTGATCACATGGTAACGGGGGCACTTTTGGCCCATAACTGTAGTAGTTTTCAAGTTGCCGCTAGCACATGGCATCAGCCAAGGCCTTAGAGGAAATAGCTTCAGATGTCATTTACTTTACTGTTCTCTTCTTATCTTTTTCATTTCTTCCCCTTCCCTGTTCCCATATCTTTTCATGATGTTTGCTGTCATTGGCAGTGGCTTGAGTAGCCGCACGGCTGAAATATTGATATCCCTTCTTTCTCCTTTTTTCATCGCCCCCTCTCCTGTCGCATCAGAGGGCTCAAGCTGACACATGACTGGCCTACTTCTCTGGCAGCTCATTCCGCTTCGTTCTCCCTCTCTTGCGCTGTCTCTCTTCCTCTCTCACCCCCCCCCCCCCCCCCCCGCAACTTGATTCTGACGTTTATTCTGTTGGTCTGCCACGGAGCCTTCGACAGCCAAACTCCTCTTTATGGGAGAGGGTTTCCCTCCGTTTGCTCTGTTCTTCTTTCCATCCATCAAACCTGAGGGGGCCCTGTTCAGACAATGTGTCGGCTGCATCGCTAGCTCACCGATATCTCATTCACGGTGACAACACATAAATAACTATAAACTTTGACTATTAGAGGGGTCACTGCAAAGTGAGTCTTTTTCAAGCAAAGATTTGACACTGGCTTGGAGAGAAAACCAGTCTTCCACTGCAAACAGTGAGGTGCCACTAGCTAGAAAACAACATATAAAAGCCTAACACTAGCGAGAAATAACCTTTAAAAGCCTAACAGTAGCGTGGAACCAACCATTAAAAGCCTAACACTAGTGAGAAACAACCTATAAAAGCCTAACACTAGCGAGAAACCAAATCTTAAAAGCCTAACACTACATAGAAACCAACCCTTAAAAGTCTAACACTAGCGAGAAACCAAACCTTAAAAGCCAAACACTAGCGAGAAACCGACCTATAAAAGTCTAACTCTAGCTAGAAATTACCCTTAGAAGCCTAACACTAGCGAGAAACCAACCCTTGAAAGCCCAACACTAACAAGAAACCAACCCTTAAAAGCCTAACACTAGCAAGAAACCGACCATTAAAAGCCTAACACTATCGAGAAACCGACCCTTAAAAGCCTAACACTACCTAGAAACAAACCCTTAAAAACCTAACACTGGCTAAAAACCAACCGATTAAAGCCTAACACTAGCTAGAAACAACCCTTAAAAGTTTAACACTAGCAAGAAACAAACCTTAAAAGCCTAACACTTGCAAGAAACAACCTTTAAAATCCTAACACTAGCGAGAAACCGAACCTTAAAAGCCAAACACTAGTGAGAAACCGACCCTTAAAAGCCAAACACTAGCTAGAAACCAACCCATAAAAGTCTAACACTAGCTAGAAACAACCCTTAAAAGTCTAACACTAGCAAGAAACAAACCTTAAAAGCCTAACACTAGCAAGAAACAACCTTTAAAATCCTAACACTAGCGAGAAACCGAACCTTAAAAGCCAAACACTAGTGAGAAACCGACCTTTAAAAGCCAAAAACTAGCTAGAAACCAACCCATAAAAGTCTAACTCTAGCAAGAAACCCACCCTTAAAAGCCAAACACTCGATAGAAACAACCCTTAGAAGCCTAACAGTAGCGTGAAAAAACCCTTAAAAGCCTAACACTAGCGAGAAACCGACCTTTAAAAGCCTATCACTAGCGAGATACCGACCATTAAAAACCTAACACTAGCTAGAAACCAACCCTTAAAAACATAACACTAGCTAGAAACCAACCCTTAACTAGAAACCAACCCTTAAAAGCCCAACACTAGCTAGAAACAACCCTTAAAAGCCTTACACTAGCAATAAACCAATCCTTAAAAGCCTAACACTAGCTAGAAACCAACCCTTAAAAGCCTAACACCAGCAAAAAAAACCTCTTAAAATCCTAACACTAGCTTGAAACCGACCCTTGAAAGCCTAACACTAGCAAGAAACTGGCCCTTAAAAGCCTAACACTAGTGAGAAATCGACCCTTAAAAGCCTAACACTAGCTAGAAATCAATCCTTAAAAGCCTAATGTTAGCTAGAAACCAACCCTTGAAAGCCGAACACTAGCTAGAAATCAACCCTTAAAAGCCTAATGTTAGCTAGAAACCAACCCTTGAAAGCCTAACACTTGCTAGAAAACAACTGATAAAAGCCTAACACTAGCGAGAAACAACCCTTAAAGCCTAACACTAGCGTGAAATCAACCCTTAAAAGCCTAACGTTAGCTAGAAACCAACCCTTGAAAGCCTAACACTAGCTAGAAACAACCCTTAAAATCCTTACACTAGCGAGAAACCAACTCTTAAAAGCCTAACACTAGCAAGAAACCAACCCTTAAAAGCCTAACACTACTGAGAAATGAACCACAAAAACCCAAGGACACTCACTCCTCCTTCATGCAACTATACATGATTACAAAATGTGCAGCTCACCCATTAATGATACCCACCTAACAGATGCCAAAATACGTGAGCTTTAGGGAATATTAGCATTGTAACTTTACAGGCAGTCATCAGCTGTAAACAAATGCACCTGTTTCTGTGTACTACCTTGGCTATATTGCTTCTGACAACACATTGACTTGGCAGGGCAAACCCACTTTGCCCTGGTATATCTCTGGTATATCATAAAAATAAATCACATTTTTCACATTTTTGAACTCATTCAGAAGTTTTTACCTGATTAAGAACAATAACATTTGTAATTCATGTTGAAAGTTATTTATATTCCTAATACTTAAAGCTGCAATATGTAACTTTTTGGGCGACTCGACCAAACTCTCACTGAAAAGCAAGTCCAAGAAGCGATATATTTCTGTGTGCATTATTTCTATGCTTCCTGTTCTTAAGTTTTGTTTTTGTATCTTTTATTTTTGGTTTTGTACAACAGGTTCTGTCACATACATTGAAATTAGACAAACTATTACAATTTTAGCAACCAGGAAATGGTGGAGCGATTTCTGCATAGTGCACCTTTAAGTTGAAAATGATACTGTCGCTGCTTCCTGTTGACAACACATATTGATAAATAGCCCAATGTCAAAACACAGTTTTAAAGTTTCCAAATCAATAACCAATATGCATAAACAGTTTGTGATATGTTGAAAATATAAATATAAAATGTACTATCTACACATAGATGTGCAACAATAGTAATCATATTACTTTTTCAACTTTTTTTATGAACACCTATAAAATGCACACACACCAAAAACCTGGTTAATTTGTCAAGTGGCAATAAATCAGTCATCGATTGGAAGGGGGATATGCGCTGTTGAAACTATCACAACTAAGAAACCAGACTGGATATATTTTTACATCACTGGTTAGAGAGAGGATAATCTGCAGAACACAGTCAGCTACATTTTGGAATGCTGCATTTTTATAATGAGGTCACCAAAACAGAAAGAGGAACGCAACCAGTGGCGACCCGCCATTCAGGGCAGGTGGGGCAGAGCCCATTTAAAAAAAATATATATATATATTGAGTAAGGCTTCTAAAATGCATGTGTTTCAGCCTACAGTAGCTCAGTGCTTTCTGTTGGGGTGGGGTGTAGGGGTTGGTAACGTATTTTCCAGTGAAAAATATGGTGCGCAGGGGTTGGTAATGTTCTCTAGTTGCGCCGTGATTGGCTCAGTGTTCTGTCAGTCATGGGGAGACTACATCACCGCAAAATCTACGCAGAGAGCTCTAAAATTCAAGCCCCATAGAGGTACATTTGGAAGTGCCCATCCAAGAAGGCTCAAGGTCATTGGCCACAGATAAAATTAAGTCAAATCACATTATATCATACTTTCAAAATCTTAGCTACCAAGCTAGACAAGCAGTCATCATGAATCAAGTTGACAATCTACTGGAAAATCTTTTTTAATCTTTGTCATATGAAGATAAATTATAGATAAAACATATCAGTGCTCATCGGCCATTGGACATAAACTTTACACAACAGGTTGGAAATCGCAAATTCAACAAAGAGTGGTTTGGAAGGAATCAGTGGCTCACTGCAAGCATTGCAAAGCAATCATTAGACTGCTATTCAGTGGAGTGAGTGTGTGGTCCAAGTCTGTGTTTAAGGGTCTCCTTTCCAAGCTTAAAAGGATAAACATTCACGTGCAACACCATAGGCCAGAAAAGGTTGAATACATTGGCCATGCTGTCAATCCAGCATGACTTCTACCACGTTCAAAACAACCTTGAAACTCAGAACTGGGAAGTCTCAGACTTCAGTGAGTTCAAGACAACTGGGAACTGAAAAAAAACAAGCTCCAACTGTGAAAATACGTTCTGAACGGTCATCCAACTCGGAATTACAAGTGGGGATCTCGGGCCTCTTTCTAGAGCTCTAACCTGAAGATCACTGACATCATGATTCAACCTTGTATTTTTCAGAGTTCATAGTTGTCTTGAAAGCACCATGAATCCAGAGAATGTCAGACTTTGATGACAAAGTTTGATGATAATATTTGCCCAAGGAAAGGACTGCCATGCCACCTTCCTGTTCAATTGAGCACAGCACAACAAGGTAAGTCAAAAAAACGTATTGAATGCTGCTGCATAAATGATGTAATATGCCAGGGAGATATGTATACTGTATTTAAGAAAGTAATACTAAGTGTATGTTGTGTAGTAAGCTGTTAGTAGGTCATGTGCCTCAACCTAATAATTTGGTTCCTTTCCCTCTCATAACTTAGCTTACTGTTCTGACTTGGTCGTGCACATGTAGCCTAAAGCCTGTTTTAGAGAAATGTAATCATGGGATACTGTAAGAGCTTTCATTGTCTGCTTATAGGCCCCCTTTAGTTATCCTACAGTTCTGACTTGGTGTACAGGGAGAATACTGTAAGAATGACCCATGTTCTGAATACTGTTGCTGTACATGTCAAAAGTGCTGAAAAAAATTATATATTGACTAAGTCCATTTTAGCTCGCTCATTAATGTCTTACTTGAAAATACGGATCGCCTCCTATCTGCTCTTTATCCTCTTATGCCATAGTTTGTACATCTCAATTGTCAGTAGAAACTGCATTTGTTTAAGCAAGCCAGCCATATCAGCTACACTACCGGTCACCAGTTTTAGAACACCTACTCATTCAAAGGTTTTTCTTTATTTTACAATTTTCTACATTGTAGAATAGAGCGTGCAAAGCTGTCATCAAGGCAAAGGGTGACTATTTGAAGAATCTCAAATATAAAATATATTTTGATTTGTTTAACACTTTGTTGGTTACTACATGATTCCATATGTGTTATTTCATAGTTTTGATGTCTTCACTATTATTCTACAATGTAGAAAATAGTACAAATGAATAATGTATACATCACTGGTTAGAGTACAATTTGTAGAAGATCGCTAGCTACATTTTGAAGGGTTGCCTTTTGATTCAAGTGGGTCACCAACACGATAAGTGCAACACAACACTTTTTTTTAAATGAATGACTTCCATCGATATCACACTGAAATCAATAGAACAGGGGCAAACGTTTGTGGTGTAGAGCTGTTTTAACTAACACAATTGAAAGGCCACACTAAAACATGGAATAATCGATACATGGTTGATTGGATGAGAATGTGTAGAAGGATTCTATCTACACTGAGTATACAACACATTATGAACACCTGCTTTTTCATGACCAGGTGAAAGTTTTGGTCCCTTATTGATGTCACTTGTTAAATCCACTTCAATCAGTGTTTATGAAGGGGAGGAGACAGGTTAAAGAAGGATTTTTAAGCCTTTAAGCCTTTAATTAAGACAATTGAGACATGGATTGTGAATGTGTGCCATTCAGAGGGTAAATGGCCAAGACACAATATTTAAGTGCCTTTGAACTGGGTATGGTACTGTAGTAGGTGGCAGACGCACCGGTTTGTGTCAAGAACTGCCACACTGCTGTATTTTTCATGCTCAACAGTTTCCCTGTGTGTATCAAGAAGGACATCCAGCCAACATCCAGCCACCATCCAAAGGACATCCAGCCAACTTTACGCAACTGTGGTAAGCATTGGAGTCAACATGGGGCAGAATCCCTATGAATGCTTTCGACACCTTGTAGAGTCCATGCCCAGACGCACTGAGGCTGCTCTGAGAGCAGAATGCGGTGCAACAATATTGAAAGGTGTTCCGAATGTTTTGTTCCTAATGCAAGCTACACATTTTTGCTCCTCGTCACAACAATCAGTGGTGGAAACCCAGGTTTCTTTTGCCACTTGTTCAGTAGTCACCTTGCCCCGGCCTGATGACATGGTCACCTTGCTGCATTCCCATAGGTAGGAATCAATTCACTTTCTTAACATACATTTTCTCAAACTCAGATCATTCTAGTGTTGAAAGCAACGTTTCACTTCCACTCATGTTTGGAGGATCTATGGTAATCCCGACCAAGGGTACATGTTCAATTTCAGAAACGTCTATCTGTCCTGCAAGTAGACTTGCCAACTGTAATCGTACCCTGTCCAAGACCTTCCTCATCCACAAGATTTGAATGTCCTAGATCAGTTGGCCTTTAAATGGACATTAAAACATTTAAAACTTCACATTCATCATCTCCAGCACCACCCCAACATCAACATATATGAAAATGGCACCTCTCTATATTTTGTAGGAAAACAAGAGGGAAAAAAGTGTTTCCAACGACAGCATCAACCAATTAGTTGAAAATTATGCCTGCTCATAATGGGTTAAAATCACAATGCACACCAATGATGTCATTGGGAACACATGTCCCTATCTTTTTTTCAACTAAACATAGAAACCAGCCATTTATATTTAGTATGTTGATGTTGGGGTGGTGCTGGAGATGATGAAATCTCCCTTTATTATTTTTTGGGGCCAGGAATAAGCAAACCTCATTCCTCGCCTCAAAGTTGTTCCCATTTAACAAGGCCTGAGTTACTCCTGACAGAGCTGGATCCAAATGTTGGGCAGCAGATATAGTATGCCGCATTGGAGACTCCTTAGACGAGGAAGGGGAGGACCATCCTCCTCAGTGATTTTAATTAAAATTTAAATAGTGAAACATTAAAAAAGGTTTATATATTTTTTTAGCTATACTAAGTAAATTCACATCACAAAATAATTAAAACACTGTTTTGCAGTGTAGCCTCAGCAGCACTCTGTATGGTAGCATCATACTGTAGCCAGAGGACTTCAATACAAAACCGAGGAGGCTCATGGTTCTCACCCCCTTCCATAGACTTACACAGTAAGTATGACTTTCACTTAGCTAGGGAATGCAGCTAGCTAATTTAACCTACTCAAACACACAGCTCAAACAAATAGTCAGGGATGCAATGTTAGCTAGCTGGCTATGGCTATCCAACACCTGAACTCTTTCAAGTCAAGAAAAGCTTTTGGTTTTATTAATGCTTTGCCACCGGGGCTGCCGGTGTTACTGCTAAACTACTTTCTGACTCTACACTGTATTGCATGATTGTAGCGGGTTTACTAACAAGTTAGTTCCAATAGCTATGTTGACTATGACATGACAATGATTTTTTATATTTTTATTATTTTTTATTTAACCTTTATTTAAGTTCTCATTTACAACTGTGACCTGGCCAAGATAAAGCAAAACAGTGCGACACAAACAACAACACAGAGTTACACATGGAATAAACAAACGTACAGTCAATAACACAATAGATAAAGTCTATATACAGTGTGTGCAAATGGCGTGAGGAGGTAAGGCAATAAATAGGCCATAGTAGTGAAGTAATTACAATTTAGCAAATTAACACTGGAGTGATAGATGTGCAGATGATGATGTGCAAGTAGAAATACTGTTGTGCAAAAGAGCTAAAAAGGAAATAAAATCAAAATGGGGATGAGGTAGGTAGATTAGATGGGCTATTTACAGATGGGCTGTGTACAGCTTCAGCGATCGGTAAGCTGCTCAGATGGATGATGCTTAAAGTTACTGAGGGAGATATAAGTCTCCAACTTCAGAATTTTTTGCAATTCGCTCCAGTCATTGGCAGCAGAGAACTGGAGGGAAAGGCGGCCAAAGGAGGTGTTGGCTTTGGGGATGACCAGTGAGATATACCTGCTGGAGCGCGTGCTATGGGTGGTATATTTATAGCTTCACCGAGCAATGACTTATAGATGACCTGCAGCCAGTGGGTCTGGCGACGAATATGTAGCAAAGGCCAGCCAACGAGAGCATACAGGTCGCAGTGGTGGGTGGTATATGGGGCTTTGGTGACAAAACGGATGGCACTGTGATAGACTGCATCCAGTTTGATGAGTAGAGTGTTGGACGCTATTTTGTAAATGACATCGCCGAAGTCGAGGATCGGTAGGATAGTCAGTTTTACGAGGGTATGTTTGGCAGTGTAAGTGAAGGAGGCTTTGTTGCGAAATAGAAAGCCGATTCTAGATTTAATTTTGGATTGGAGATGTTTAATATGAGTCTGGAAGGAGAGTTTACAGTCTAGCCAGACACCTAGGTATTTCTAGTTGTCCATATATTCTAATTCAGAACCGTCCAGAGTATTGATGCTAGTCTAGCAGGTGGGTGCGGGCAGCGATCGGTTGAAAAGCATGCATTTTGTTTTACTAGCGTTTAAGAGCAGTTGGAGGCCACGGAAGGAGTGTTGTATGGCATTGAAGGTTTTTTGGAGGTTTGTTACCACAGTGTCCAAAGAATGGCCAGATGTATACAGAATTGTGTCGTCTGCGTAGAGGTGGATCAGGGAATCACCCGCAGCAAGAGCGACATCGTTGATATATACAGAGAAAAGAGTCGCCTTGAAAATTGAACCCTGTGGTACCCCCATAGAGACTGCCAGAGATCTGGACAACAGGCCCTCCGATTTGACACACTGAACTCTATCTGAGAAGTAGTTGGAGAACCAGGCGAGGCAGTAATTTGAGAAACTAAGGCTGTTGAGTCTGCCGATAAGAACACAGTGATTTACAGAGTCGAAAGCCTTGGCCAGGTCGATGAAGACGGCTGCACAGTACTGCCTTTTATCGATGGCAGTAATGATATCGTTTAGTACATTGAGCATAGCTGAGGTGCACCTGTGACCTGCTCGGAACCCGGATTGCACAGCGGAGAAGGTACGGTGGGATTCTAAATGGTCAGTGATCTGTTTGTTAACTTGGCTTTCGAAGACTTTAGAAAGGCAGGGCAGGATGGATATAGGTCTATAACAGTTTAGGTCTAGAGTGTCATCCCTTTCGAAGAGGGGGATGACCGCGGCAGCTTTCCAATCTCTAGGGATCTCGGACGATACGAAAGAGAGGTTCAACAGCCTGGTATTATAAGTTTTCAACGATAATTTTAGAAAGAGAGGGTCCAGATTGTCTAGCCCAGCTGATTTGTATGGGGCCAGGTTTTGCAGCTCTTTCAGAACATCTGCTATCTGGATTTAGGTGAAGGAGAAGGTGGGGAGGCTTGGGCAAGTAGCTGCGGAGGGTGCGGAGCTGTTGGCCAGGGTTGGGGTTGCCAGAAGGAAAGCATGGCCAGCCATAGAGAAATGCTTATTGAAATTATCTATTATCATGGATTTATCGGTGACAGTGGTTCCTATCCTCAGTGCAGTAGTCAACTGGGAGGAGGTGCTCTTATTCTCCATGGACTTTACAGTGTTCCAAACTTTTTGGGGTTAAGCTACATGATGCAAATTTCTGTTTGAAAAAGCTAGCCTTTGCTTTCTTAACTGACTGCATGTATTGGTTCCTGACTTCCCTGAAAAGTTGCATATCACGGGGACTATTCGATGCTAGTGCAGTCCACCACAGCATGTTTTTTGTGCTGGTCGAGGGCAGTCAGGTCTGGAGTGAACCAAGGGCTATATCTGTTCTTAGTTCTACATATTTTAAAAGGGGCATGCTTATTTAAGATGGTGAGGAAATTACTTTTAAAGAATGACCAGGCATCCTCTACTGACGGGATGAGTTCAATATCCTTCCAGGATACTCGGGCCAGATCGATTAGAAAGGCCTCCTTGCAGCAGTGTTTAGGGAGCATTAGGGAACGATGTAGGCTACGGTCATGACACGCAGGTTTGGCTTGGAAAGTTGTTGTCGCCTGGTCACAGACAGCTGATCTGTTGTTCACTGAAGTCCACAAGCGAAGGAAAACGTGAGAGGAGGAGAGTGTGTAGATAGTTGCTAGAAGGAATTAAATATAAAACGAGCAAAGTGATCATGCTGTTTTTATGTGGCTACTATGATAGTGAACTGTGTTTGCGTGTGATCAGGGGTTTATTCATTCTGCCGATTCTGTTGAAAAGAAATTATTAAACGGAAACAAAATGGGGATAAACATACCTGAATTTGTCCAATAGAATCTCTTATTTGCAACTGTTGGACTAATGATTACACCCTAGATCAGCTAGATGCAGGCAAGAGTGTGCAAGGCGGTATTGAATGTGTCACCGTCTGTCACCTTGATTACTCCAAATTCTTTCGACCTGTGCACCTACATTGAAAACGTGATTTTAAAGGCTAGGTTGTAGAAACCTCATGATGGGTACAGGGAAAATTGTAGTATCATGTACAGTAGTAGCCTAAACCTATTGATGTTCCATTGAGCTGGGTGAATGGAATATGAACTGATAGTCATCCAATATGCTGCAATAGAAATAAGGCAATGCTCATAAAAACAGTTATCATCCTCCCTCATCTTAAACGGCACCGACCGCCACTGGTATGCCTTGCACTTACCCTTACATCATTCATCCCTTTTCCCTGCCATTTCTGCAACCCATTCGGGAAAATCTCCCTACCTGTCCTAACTGGTTCGAATGACTTATGGAGTTGATAGCCCCAACGTTCCAACAACATCTCCACACAAACTACGCCTAATGCTCTTGCTCTGCGTTTACTTTTTCTGTGAAGTGTGTAATGCCACTTGTTCGTGTAACCATTGCTTTATCTTAGTGAAATTTGAACATCTAGACCTTCATTGTTTCCCAGTTTCTAGGTTGGTTTCACAATATTTGCCCTCATTCTTTGATTCCCATGAACTTTTCCCATGGAAATGTCATTTTAGCACCTTTCCTTCAAAGGAATATTATTGATTACCCTTCCCCCAATACCATGGCATACAGACATCCCATATCTAACGTCTCCAAATTGTTAACATGTGTGTTTGATTCATGCGGTAATTCCCTATTCCCAGGTCTAAATTCATGCCTTTTTGCTTCACAGTATTCTGTTGCACAAACTCTTTTCATCACTGGGCGTGTGACATCCGTGTCATCGTTTAGAGGCCAAATTAAATGCTTCTAATAATAAGGATATTGATAATTACGTCATGCGCCGTTAGCTGGATCTGAGTATTTAGTAAGGTCTTGTTCCTTAGAATTCACCCAATCCCATATTCCCCATTTACTGATATAAGGTAAAGCATAGTGTTGCCCTGCTTGTAATGTTGTGTTTCCATTTACCCTGATAGTTTGAGGGGTCCACAGTGCTTGGCTTACTCCTCATATCCCAATTAGTATCAACCATTTCAGTGCCGTGGTCTTTCAGCTCCACTTTTGAGTTGATTGGGGTAACTAACCACTTCCTGATGACTCCAGAATGGTGCAGATTTGCTTGCAACTGAAGAATGGTTCACTTAGAGTGTGGTAGTCCTCTCCAGAAAAACAATAGAGAAGTCATTATGGAAGTCTCCATAATCCTCCTATCCCTTTCACCTTTTCTGCCTTTGCCCCCAACCACCATCCAAAACTAATTGCGGCACAGTTCTCATCTGTTTCTTCACTTATATCAACATTACATGGTTTGATCTGGGACCAGTGCTTCCACCTTTCACTGCCAATACCCTTTCCTCCTACACATTCGCTTGTGTCTGTTGTGAGTAGGACATCAAAAGGCCGGTCCCACCTAGCTTCCAAGCTTTTTAGGGGCAGTAGTTTTATCATTACAAAGCTACTTACTTCTGGAATATCAGGTTTCTCATTGGAGAAGTGGTTATTATCCCACATATGCTGTGCCTGTCTAGCATGTTTGTTACTGGCTCTTACTGATTTGTCTAGTACTTCAAGATAATGTCTACATTCTCCCTAGAACAGGAGTTCTCCTGCTCCGGCCTCCCCCTTTGTACGAATCAATGAGCGGTCAGGATATGCTGACAAAGTCTTGATTCCTGTAACAGTGATTTTCTTTGGAAGCTGCTGTAAGATTCTTACTCATTCAGTGGCCTGCAACATCCTTCACCTGAAATCCTCTGACCGAGGTAAACCACCTTTTCAATGTCAATCCCCCTTTTCGAACAGTTTGATTCGCCCAGCCCAACTTATATGTCTCACCTGGGTCAATTCCCAGTATCAGTGTGGACTGATGAGCTGGACTGAGTCCGTCTATTAATGAATCCAATAACTGTTGATCATCTCTGTCGGGCGCTATTGCAGAACATTGTGGCCATTTTTCATAGGCCTCCCATTTTCTGAGAGCGTACTCATCAAGGGCTTTTGATTGATGAGAGATACAGTTGTGAATGGGATTGTTCCTATGCCTATGCTGTCCTGGACCTGTTTTGGAATTTGTCAGAAGATTCCCAAAAGGACAGAAGCGTACCATCAATGTCTTTCAAATCTGTTGTCCAATTGGTTGTGATCATTGTCAGTGGCAGTGTTTCCCATTATCTCTTGGGGTCTTAATCTTGACAATTACATTTCATCTTTAAGGGTCATCTGGTGGGCTTCAATTAAAGACTCTAGTTCTCACCAGAAGCTTTTGTTAGGATCCTGTCTCTTCAATGGAGGCTGAGCTGCCAGAATAGCCTGTCTTTCTCCCTGGGTGTGAATGCTTTTTCTTCCGTTGTCTCTATCTGAAATTGAGGTTCTTCCGGCCTTGATCTCCACTTCTTGTTCTTTTCCTGTGAGCCTTGTTCTGACATTGCATTCAGGTTTCTGAATTGGGTGGTTACCAGTGCAACTTTCCTTGGAGCTGTTTGCATTTTGTTCTGCATTATTCTTCCTTTAGGGCCTCTTGACCCATATTCTTGGCTGACATCTGATGGGTTTTCCTCCACTGGTGTCAGTGGCAGTTAGGTATACAACTGTCCAATAATATATGGGGTGGAGCAGATGCCGCAGATGATGAAGCTACTGTACTTGCAGTGGTGGAAAAAGTATCCAATTGTCATACAAGTAAAGACACCTTAATAGAAAATGACTCAAGTAAAAGTGAAAGTCACCCAGTAAAATACTACTTCAGTAAAAGTCTAAAAGTATTTGGTTTTAAATATATTTAAGTATGTAATGTAATTGCTAAAATATACTTAAGTATTAAAAGTAAAAGTAAACGTATCAATCATTTCAAATTCCCTATATTAAGCAAACCAGACGCACCATTTTTTAAATTTATTTTTATTTACAGATAGCCAGGGGCACATTCCAACACTCAGGCATAATTTACAAACGAAGCATTTGTGTTTAATGAGTCCACCAGATCAGAGGCAGTAGAGATGAACAGCTATGTCCTCTTGATAAGTGCATGAATTTGACACATTTTCTGTCCTGTTTGTCATTCAAAATGTAACAAGTGCTTTTGGATGTCAGGGAAAATGTATGGAGTAAAAAGTACATCATTTTCTTTAGGAATGTAGTGAAGTAAAAGTAAAAGTTGTAAAAAATATAAATAGTAAAGTAAAGTACAGATATCCCAAAAAACTACTTAAGTTTTACTTTAAATATTTTTACTTAAGTACTTTACACAACTATGTACTTGTGACAAAATCTTCCCATCACTATAAAGACTCAAAACACCACCATTGTGTACCATGAACCATGAAAAGTAGTGCACTTAAGCTGAGATCTGGTGTTTGGAGGGTGTTTGAATGTAAAACCAATGTAAGTGTTATAATACACTGAATGTATTTCAAAACAGATTGGAAGTATTCTGGGCCACCCAAAGTGGTTCTTCAATCTGAGTAGTTGTGTTGTTAAGAGAGTGTTGTGAAAACACTTTTTGGTGTTTCAGTGCATGTAAAAGGAAGAATCCAAACATAAACTGTTTTTGCAGACTGTGTCTCTCATATAATCAAATGTTTCTAAATTGCAAATGGTTTATAGCGTAAATATTGATTGATTATAAATATACATATACTTTTCTGGTAAGATTCTAATTGAAGAAGACACTGGGAATTGAATACTTTGCCTAGGGTAGACTTTGACACTAATTATAGGCTAGAGTTGGCAGACAACTTTGTGAGATTTACACTGATCACATGGGGCCCGATTCAGACTTGAGATAAGTAAACTTAACATGGACTGAAGGAAAAATTGACTACAGTCATAATTTTTTAAATTCCACATTAAATCAACTTATCTCACGTTTGAGAATGTGTTTTTTTTGTGTGAAATTCCAATTCCAAGACAAATGTTTAGATTAAAGGCAAAATGTGAACTTCAAACACTGCACTTTTGTACTGTTCAGAATTCCCCCCAGTCTGAGGTATAGAGATGGAGGGAGGGCATTTGTGGGCAGGTGTGCGCTCTATCAAACTCTCTGTTCATGTATAAAAACAGGCAAGTTTGCAGGTGCCTCCTTGGTGTGATCACACCAAACACTCAGCGGTAACTCTCCAAAACAATCCAAGAAAGAATGTGTCAATGAAAACGTGAGTACACAATATTATCACATTAAAAAAGGAAACTGAAAAGGAATTCACTCATTCAGAACATTTTGTTTCTGTATAAGTAAAACAGCTATTAAAACATCTATTTTGATTAGTTGATAAGATGTCTTGATTCTGCATGTGGTTGCTAATTGACACATGTCACTGTTTGCACCTGTCGTGCACTTGTTTTATATGCTAATTAAGGCTTGCTTTTGAGTTAATACTGCTGACTTGTTTGCCTACTAGCTTTGAGTTGTATTTACTGTTTAATGTACAGTTGAATTCGGAAGTTTACATACACCTTAGCCAAATGCATTTAAACTCAGTTTTTCACCATTTCTGACATTTAATCCTAGCAAAAATTCCCTGTTTTAGGTCAGTTAGGATCACCACTTTACTATAAGAATGTGGAATGTGAAAAATAGTAGAGTGATTTATTTCTTTCATCACATTCCCAGTGGGTCAGAAGTTTACATAAACTCAATTAGTATTTGTTATCATTGCCTTTAGATTGTTTAACTTTGGTCAAATGTTTTGGGTAGCCTTCCACAAGCTTCCCACAATAAGTTGGGTGAATTTTGGACCATTCCTCCTGACAGAGCTGGTGTAACTGATTCAGGTTTGTAGGCCTCCTTGCTCTCCCAAGCTTTTTCAGTTCTGCCCACACATTTTCTATAGGATTGAGGTCATTGCTTTGTGATGGCCACTCCAATACCTTGACTTCGTTGTCCTTTAAGCCATTTTGCCACAACTTTGGAAGTATGCTTAGGGTCATTGTCCATTTGGAAGACCCATTTGCGAACAAACTTTAACGTCTTAATGTATAGGGGACACTTGCGTCCCACTTGGCCAAAAGCCAGGGAAAATGCAGCGCTGCAAATTCCAATAAAATTATATAAAAACCAAACTTTCATTAAATCACACATGTAAGATACTCAATTAAAGCGATACTCGTTGTGAATCCAGCCAACATGTCAGATTTTAAAAAGGCTTTTCGGCGAAAGCATAAGAAGCTGATCTGATGATAGCACAACAGTAAACAAAGAGAGTAGCATATTTCAAACCTGCAGGCGTTACACAAAATGCAGAAATAAAATATAAAACATGTCTTACCTTTGAGCTTCTTTTGTTGGCACTCCAATATGTCCCATAAACATCAGAATTAGTCCTTTTGTTCGATTTATTCCGTCCATATATATTCAAAATGTCCATTTATTTGGCGCTTTTGATTTAGAAAAAAACTGCTTCCAACTTGCACAACGTCACTTCACAATATCTCAAAAGTTGCCTGTATTGGCCAAAACATTTCAAACTACTTTTGTAATACAACTTTAGGTATTTTTAAACGTTATTAATCGATCAAATTTAAGACGGGTTTATCTGTGTTCAATACAGGAAGACAACAAACCAACGCTACTTTTCAAGTCTTGCGCAACTCTCAACAGTGTTACGCAGTTCCTATATGGCCGTACTTCTTCATTGCACAAAGGAATAACCTCAACCAAATTCCAAAGACTGGTGACATCCAGTGGAAGCGGTAGGAACTGAAAACAAGTGCCTAAGAAATATTGTTTCCCAATGAGAATTCACTGAACAGACAGAGACCTCGAAAAAAACAATTTTTAACGGTTAGTCCTCGGGGTTTTGCCTGCTACATAAGTTATGTTATACTCACAGACATGATTCAAACAGTTTTCGAAACTTCATAGTGTTTTCTATCCAAATCTACTAATAATATGCATATCTTATATTCTTGGCATGAGTAGCAGGAAGGTGAAATTGGGCACGCTATTTATGCAAAAGTGAAAATTCTGCCCCCTACACCTTAAGAAGTTAACTTCCTGACTGATGTCATGAGGTGTTGCTTCAATATATCCACATCATTGTCCTTCCTCATGATGCCATCTATTTTGTGAAGTGCACCAGTCCCTCTTGCACCAAAGCAGCCCCACAACATGATGCTGCCACCCCCGTTCTTCACAGTTGGGATGGTGTTCTTCAGCTTGCAAGCAACCCCCTTTTCCCCTCCAAACATTACGATGGTCATTATGGCAAAACAGTTCTATTTTTGTTTCATCAGACCAGAGGACATTACTCCAAAAAGTACCGTCTTTGTCCCCATGTGCAGTTGCAAACCGTAGACTGGCTTTTTTAACTTCTTGGTGACAGGGGGCAGTATTTTCACGTCCGGATGAAATGCATGCCCAAATTCAACTGCCTGCTACTCATCCCCAGACGATAAGATATGCATAGTAGTAGGTTTGGATAGAAGTTTCTCTGAAGTTTCTAAAACTGTTTGAATCATGTCTGTGAGTATAACAGAACTTCTTTAGCAGGCGAAACCATTCAAATTTATTTTTTTGAGGTCACTCTTTTCAATGACTTTTCATTGGGAATCCATTGGGAAACCTTCTTGCAGTTCCCACCGCTTCCCCTGGATGTCACCAGTCTTTAGAAATTTGTTGAGGTTTTTCCTTTGTGTAATGAAGAAGTAGCCCTGTTCAGAACGAGGGTCACTTGTAGTGTACTGTTAGAGGTGCGTGACCAGAAAGCTAGCTACAGTTAGTTTTCCTCCTGTATTAAACACAGATCATCCCGTCTTCAATTTGATCGATTATTTACGTTAAAAAATACCTAAAGTTGTATTATAAAAGTAGTTTGAAATGTTTTGGCAAAGTTTACAGGTAACTTGTAGTTGTAGTCACGTTGCACAATTTGGAACCAGTGTTTTTCTGGATCAAACGCGCCAAATAAATGGACATTCTAGATATATATCGACGGAATTAATCGAACAAAAGGACCATTTGTGATGTTTATGGGACATATTGGAGTGCCAACAATAAAAGCTCGTCAAAGGTAAGGCGTGAATTATATTTTTATTTATGCGTTTTGTGTCGCGCCTGCAGGGTTGAAATATGCTTTTCTCTCTTGGTTTACGGAGGTGCTATCCTCAGATAATAGCATCGTTTGCTTTCGCCAAAAAGCCTTTTTGAAATCTGACATGTTGGCTGGATTCATAGCAAGTGTATCTTTAATTTGCTATCTTGCATGTGTGATTTAATGAAAGTTAGATTTTTATAGTAATTTATTTGAATTTGGCGTCCCACATATCCCAGAGTTTAATGGCGGTTTTGGAGCAGTGGATTCTTCCTTGCTGAGCAGCCTATCAGGTTATGTCAATACTTTTGTACTTGTTTCCTCCATCACCTTCATAAGGTCCTTTGCTGCTGTTCTGGGTTTGATTTGCACTTTCGCAACAAAGTACGTTCATCTCTAGGAGACCGAACGCGTCTCCTTCCTGAGCGGAATGACGGCTGTGTGGGCCCATGGTGTTTATACTTGCATACCATTGTTTGTACAGATGAATGTGTCCCTGTACTAAAGCTGATATTTCTTATTCGTTTTGGAAGTTACAAGCCTGAAACCTTGAACATAGACTGCTGACACCCTGTGCAAGCCATAGGAATTGCATCCTGGGAGCTAGAATTCAGTATGCCCCTATACTTTCCATTGTAGGAGCATGGTCTCTCTCCCCCCAAAAATGTTTTCTCCTACCATATCTATTGTGTTATATTCTCCTACATTATTTTAACATTTCTAAAAACTTCAAGTGTTTTCTTTCCAACGGTACCAATTATATGCATATCCTGGCTTCAGGGCCTGAGTAACAGGCAGTTTACTTTGGGCACATCATTCAGGTGGAAATTGAGAAAAAAGGGAACTAGCCCTAATTAATATGGTGACAACGATGTAGGCTGTGTGTAGCGGTTATGATATGGTTTGGCTTGGAAAGTTTTTTTTTGCTTGGTCACATACAGCGGATGTGTTGTGCAGTGAAGTCCACAAGCAAGCGAAAGGGTGAGAAAAGAGTGCATAGATGCGAGAAGGAATACATCGTGGCTTCTATGAAAGTGAACTTTGTTTACATGTGGTCAGGTGTGTGTATTCATTCTGCCAATTCTGTTGAAAAACGTTTCTTAAACGAAAGCAAACGGAACAGGGATAAACATACATGAATTTGTCCAATAGAAACTCTGGTTTGCAACTGTTGGACTAATTATTACACCCTATATCAGCCAGATGCAGGCAAGAGCGTGCAAGGTGGCATTGAATGTGTTACTGTCTGTCCATGTGTCACTGTCTATCACCCCCAAAAAAATTCTCAACATCGATTTTTCTCTCGGATGCCACTATGTTGGAAACTTTCATTCATTGGCTAGGTTGTAGCAACCTCATGACGGGTATAGGAAAAAATTGAGTATCACTGTTACATTGACCTGGGTGAATGGAATATGAATGACAGTCATCCAATTTGCTGTAATAGAAATAAGGCCATGCTCATGAAGAAAAAAATATAATCTTCCCCCATCTTAAACGTCACCGACCGCCGCTGGCATACGTACTAGTTACTCACCGGCTGGCCTATCCTAATCAAAGCCAATCAAGACCAGGAACGCAGACTAATGCTAACTCAACTGTCAGTCGTATCATCTAACTTAACTGGACTGTGATTCAATTGATCTGACCAACCTTCCATACCACCTGAATATAAAGACTCAACAATGGATGACTGGTAGATTGCATTGAGTCCGGGGCTGAACTGTTTTTTTACAAGTTTTGTTTGAGTGCTACTTCTAACATTAGCAGTCATTGCATGTATTATTTTCCATGAATGTGAAATATAATGCCACATTTCTATTGATTTTGAAGAATCTGAAAAATACCTAACAGATCTGTGACCTGTCTTTATCAATATAAAACTGTTTAAGACCTTTTCATGTTTTGTAATTTGATAAATAATTTGAAGCTTCGATCAGGTCTTAAAAAGGTAATTTTGCACTTATGAATTATCCTGGACAAACTTATTCATTTGAATTTTCACAACAATTTTTTGGTGTCCTTTGTTTGAGCATACTACTGTCCATTTGACATTTTGGGATACTGATGAGGAGTTTATAAACACCATTAAGAGCAGGGAACACAATAAGAGGGACTCCCATTTACATCATTTGGAAACTCCACAAGAAGGGATCAAATTCTGCACTACACAGGACTTGAAACACCATAATAGTGTTTTAACCTTTTATGGGTTAGGGCTCCCAGTCTTAAAACTATGATTATGTGGTGTTACAATGCACCATGTCATGTTTCAGAACAACTCAGGATGAGTGCTTCAGTACGCCTTAAATCTGTCCCAATGCACAGCCATGTTTTAATAGTCCAGCAAAGTTAATGTTTGTCTCTTTTAAGGTGGTGGCTGTTCAGTTTCCACTAGTTTGAGTGTTACACTGTAAACATAAAGTGCTTTGTATCCTCTTTCTGACTCTTGTAGTATGCTACCCCATTCTGGGCCCCACTCATAGTCGTCATGTTCTCCATTGCCTGGTTCTACATGCTTGAAGGACATTTACTCCCATAGTCTTTGATGTGCTTCTGTTTGAGGCGTCATCACCTCCAAGATGGGAGTGGGAGTTTGACGCACAAATATCATACCCCTAAGACATGCTAACCTCTCACCATTACAATAACAGGAGAGGTTAGCATTTTGGGGGGGGAGGGGGGGGGGGGTATGATTTTTATGCCACAGTAACATTCTCACTCATAATTTTTCACGATCCATTCAGGATGATCCGTAATCATCGTAGCATCCACATGAAGTGTTTAGAAACATGATATTCTTACTTATAATAAATGTGACTCCAAAATGACAATACATTATTTACCATTCATTTCTATTGGACACAAAATAGTCACAAGCTTCATGTAAGGGAGCGTTCAAAATATAATTAATTGTTACCTGGAGGAAAATGGGGGAGGGTCATACTTTTTAAATTTCAGTCAGGGGGATGGTTTAGGATTTTCTTAATCCGGGGTGTGGTCATGTAATTTGTAATCAATAAAATGTCAGTATATTTCAGAATTTTGGAATTTACGTGTTGAATTCGACTCTGTAACTTTGGTGTACTACCCTTTCTCTCTCTCATTCTCCTTGCTGAGCCCAGGTGGATGGGCATTCCACTTTCACCTTTCCATTGGCTGTTCAATCAGTCTCTCTTTGTGCTTGGCCTATCAAGAACGTGGGCGCGTAGAGTACCTAGCGAATCAAATAGTGCTTGTAGTGATGACTTAGGGGGAGTGCAACAAGAACAGTGGTAGACATTTCTTGGTGTTTATTGCTGCGTTGAAAATAAGTCGGAACTCAGCAATCTCAGACTTCCGACTTCAGTGCGTTCAAAATTGGAAATAAACAAGCACTGACTGGCAATTTTTTTTGTTTGAATGGTCATACAACTTGGAATTCCAAGATGGAAACTCTGGCATCTTTCTAGAGCTCCGACTTTCTGATCAAAAGATCAATGACCTCATGATTTGACATTGTTTTTTTCCCAAGTTCCCAGTTGTCTTGAAAACACCAATAAACAACAAAGAGCATGGCATCGCACAATTACAAAGCTCATGAAAAGGTTATCTTCACACTAATGTAAGGGCTTCTTTGTAATCTCTGTCTCATGAAGAGTCTAGAAAAGTTCAATATAATTATTTTGAAGTCGAAAGGAGATGGTTCCTCAATACGGAAAACAGTTAGTGGATTAAATCAGCAGTTGGAGGGGTTGCTGTTACTGAATGGGAAGGATGACAGTCCATGTGGATGGCTGAACTATCTGTATTCCTATTAGTTGTTCTCCTTTTTCTACGCTGTCTGTTATTTCATAGTCTGTGTAAATTCATTGGGTAAGCCTATGGGCTACTCACTGCAGTATTATTCCTGATAATTACTCTTTAGATCTTGGAGTCCCAGGAAAAGCTAGACTAGACCTACAATAGCTTGTTGTACAATTATTTCAAGCATTTTATTTTCTACCACTAGCCTATCGAGGCGAGATTTCATCTTGCTCTTGCTTGCTGAATGTAAAGTACAGAAACTGAAAGAACTGACTGAGTTTGAAAGGAAATAGAGTGTGCGGTCATGTGATCAAAATACACCGTATGAGTAGCCTGCTAATATACCTTTCTGGACCTTGTAAACGGTCAGGAATGAACCCATAACTAATGCAAATGGTTGCATAATCAGGCCGAGGCTGTATTCAGTTATTTCAGCATATAGCATTTAAAACAGGATGTTTGAGCAGCTTTTCAAGTTAGCCTACATCACTGCAGTTTACAGTCCTAGCCATTAATTGTGCAGGACTACTCACTTTTGATAACAATGATACATTCCAAATTGAACTGTGTTGTAGCCTATAATTTAGGTATAATAATGTTGTCTAAAAACAACATAAACCTAATCAATAATGGCACTTTGCTTGCCCAACTGCTCCGGGACTGCAGAGAGCGGCCTGGAGGAAGGTACAGATTTTCAATTTTATAATCAAAACTTTTTGTTGTTGTTACATTTTGACAGGTAAATACACTACATGACCGAAAGTATGTGAACACCTGCTAGTCAAAACATCTCATTCCAAAATCATGGGCATTGATATGGAGTTGGTCGCCCCTTTGCTGCAATAACAGCCTCCGCTCTTCTGGGTAGGATTTCCACTAGATGTTGGAACATTGCTTCGAGGACTTGCTTCCATTCAGCCACGAGCATTGGTGAGGTCAGGCACTGATATTGGGCGATTAGGCCTGGCTCGCAGTCGGCGTTCCAATTCATCCCAAAAGTGTTTGATGGGGTTGAGTTCAGGGCTCTGTGCAGGCCAGTCAAGTTCTTAAACACCGATCTCCACAAACCATTTATGTATAGACCTCTTCGTGCATGGAGGCTTTGCCATGCTGGAACAGGAAAGGGCCTTCCCCAAACTGTTGCCACAATGTTGGAAGCACAGAATCACCTAGAATGTCAGTGTATGCTTTAGATTTAAGATTTCCCTTCACTGGAACTAAAGACAAAGCCCGAACCATGAAAAACAGCCCCAGACCATTATTCCTCCACCACCAAAGTTTACAGTTGGCACTATGCATTTGAGCAGGTAGCATTCTCCTGGCTTCTGCCAAACCCAGATTTGTCCGTCGGACTGCCAGATGGTGAAGTGTGAGTCATCATTTCAGAGAACGTGCTTCCACTGCTCCAGAGTCCAATGGCGGCGAGCTTTAACCACTCTAGCAAATGCTTGGCATTGCGGATGGTGATCTTAGGTTTGTGTGCAGCTGCATGGCCATGGAAACCCATTTCATGAAGCTCCAGACGAACAGTTATTGTGCCGACGTTGCTTCCAGAAAGTTTGGAACTCGGTAGTGAGTGCTGCAACTGAGGACAGACAATTTTTACGTGCTACACACTTCAGCACTTGTTGTTCCGGTTCTGTGAGCTTGTATGGCCTACCACTTTGAGGCTGAGCCATTGCTGCTCCTAGACGTTTCCATTTGACAATAACAGCACTTACAGTTGACAGGGGCAGCTCTGGAGGGGCAGAAATTTGATGAACTGAATTGTTGGAATGGTGGCATCCTATGATGGTGCCACAATGAAAGGCCATTCCACTGCCAATGTTCGTCTATGGAGATTGCATGCTTGCATGCTCGATTTCAGCCACGTGAGTGGCCAGTATGTGGCCAGCATGTGCACATACTTTTGCATATATATCTCGTTGAAAAAAGTGTTTTGTTGTTAGGAGCTCTCCTCAAACAATAGCATGGCATTTTTATATATACATTTATTTATTTATTTATTTATATATTTATATAGATTTATATGTATATGTGTGTGTATTTATAGCCCAAATATTTACCTAATGTTTGGCCTAATTTCAAGCTAATATTTAGCTTCTTCTGCTACACAACTCTAGCGCCTCTCTTCCAGCTGTTCCCGTGAGCTATAGGCTACAGATGTAAGCCTCTGCGCTATTCTTTTTCTCGTGAAATCTCAGGAAAAGCTATAGGAGATTTAAAAAATAAATACAAATTATGCTAGACATAATAGGCTTTTAGTGGCGAGAAGCAGGTTTGCCCTTGCTAATTGCTGAATGTAAAATAGGTCTAGGCCATGGGTTCCCAAACTTTTTTGGCCAACGACAAGTTTTTCATATCTGAAAAACTGTCTAAAAGTTAAAATTCTTGTTAATATAATTGCACTGTCCAATTTACAGTAGCAATTACTGCTGAAAAAAATGCCATGCTATTGTTTGAGGAGAGCTCCTAACAACAAAACAATTTTCAACGAGATAGGTTTGATAAATTCACCTTTGAAGGTGAAATGTGTACTTAAATCAGAGCAAGATTTCAGAATGTATCATCCAAAGGGTCCCAGATATAACATGAAGTGTCTTTTTGTTAGATAAAATCCCTTTTCATATCCTAAAAAGGTCCATATAGCATGCACGATTGATTTTGTGTTTCCACATTCAATTTGCAAAGAAAGGAATCTGTGAAAATCTCACCCTAAACGTTGTTTGAATGAGTCAAATCACGTTCATATCTATTCCACAGAGATCCTAGAAGGTAACAAGACTTCACTATTTCATTAAGGGTCTCCTATTTGGTCAGAGGGCGACGCCTTCATGGCACGCCGATGACGTGGGCGGCCATCGCTTGAACAACCGCGTCTTTGTCAAATAAGCACCAATCGGGGTCAAACAAAGCTAGCTAGATAGCCATTGAGCTGGGCTTTATGGGAGTATCCGGAAACCATATATATGTCGTAAAATGTAGCTTCTAACCTTGTACGACAGCATGCCTTTTCATTTTGGACAACAATGATATTCAGAGTAATAAAGTTATGAAAACTAATGTTGAACTTATAATATGGCTACTAATGCTTGGAAAGCTAAATCAAAATCCAAGTATACGGATTTGATGATATTCTTGCAGAAAAAAATGGAATATGAATTCAAACGTCTCCTTCACGATTTGCCCAAATGTACCTGGAGACTTCACACTAAAAGTCTTGAGGATCAGTCATACTCCAAGTTATCCATCTGAAACGTTGCACATACACTGCCATCTTGTGGACACTATCTGAATTACAACTAGAGTAATGGCTTTAAATGTGACCTTTCTCTTGCATTTCAAAGATGGTGGTAAAAAAACAATGGTTGTTTCTTTCTTTGTATTTTCTTCTACCAGATCTATTGTGTTATATTCTCCTACATTCAATTCACATTTCCACAAACTTCAAAGTGTTTCCTTTCAAATGGTACCAAGAATATGCATATCCTTGCTTCAGGGCCTGAGCTACAGGCAGTTACATTTGGGTATGTCATTTCGGCAAAAATAGAAAAAAGGGAGCTATGTTACTTTTTTATTTGGAGCTCTGGTAGTCAATTAGAAAACATTCTAACAGTATTTCTGATTGTCTTCTCAACTTCCCGTCACATACTTTTAACGTGGGGCTATGTCAATTGCAAATGAGTCTGACGTGTCTCTAATCTCATGCTTGATGCATGTTGGGGGCTTGGTTGACAGTGCACAACTCATCTCTGTTACATCCAACCTGGATCAATATTTGTTTTTTTTATACAGACGAGCGCATTGGATCCAACTTCACACAGATATGAGCTGGCAAGGTGTAGCATACCATGAGTTTTATGATGCTTCAAGACAACTGAAAACTCAGAAAAGTAAAAAGTCAATTCATGATGTCAGTGATCTAGAGCGTATTTTTCCCAATCTGAGCTTGTTTCTTTCCGAGTTCACAGTTGTCTTGAATACACTGAAGTTGGAGATTTCCAAGTTCCCAGTTCCCAATTGTTTTGAACGTAACATTAATGCTCAGAGAGACATGGTAAGGCTTTCCCTTTGAGACAGGAACCGAAACTCCTCTGTAGTGACCTATGAATGCGTTGTCTGCAGCATTCGGTCACATGACAGCTCGATCAGCTGTTCGATTTCACTTACTGGAATGTCAACAAAGCCAGTCAAATGGATTGGGAAGTACGTGCCAAAGTACTCTTCCAAGCGTTGGAGGTGAGCAGTCATCACTCGTGTGAGACACTTACTGATGCTGTTCTGTTATTTTCTTTTCATTACACGGAAAGTCAACCAAGTCTGTTTTTTTACATCCATTGTGAATGACAACAGTTCCTCTTTCAATGCGAAAAATCTTTCCAACCCTCCCCTCAATAACCACCAAGCCTCGCTGTGAAAGAGAGCATTTTCATGCTCTGATCCCAGATCTCCACATAGTTTTGCAGACAGGCATGTGCGCAGGGAATGTGGTTTGATGTAGTTTACAATCAAAGTTACCTACTGCTCTAGATCTCTGAGTTATGTGCTCAGGTCTTTTGCTGCCAGTTGCTCTCGGTTTATCATACAATGAGTCCATATGGCGGAGGAAGACACATTCATAACTAGAGTGCAGAGGCCTGCCCGTCGTCCCGGCATAGATGTAGCTCCATCTGTGCAAAAGCCCACCAATCGATCCCATATGGAAACTGTTTTTCATCAATATAGCCACACAGCACACTGAACAGTAGAAGTAGTAGCAGTTGTGGAATTGTTAGATTACTTGTTGATATTGCTGCACTGTCATAACCAGAAGCATAAGCATGTCGCTACACTCACAATAACATCTGCTAACCATGTGTATGTGACCAATACATTTGAATTGATTTTGATTTGATCCCCTATGCCGTTTCATGCTCGGGAATCGTGAGACAGGACAATATGTCCTTGCGTACAGCATCCCTCGACATGTAGGCTATAGAGAACAAAAGTAAATTCATGGGCTTCTCGGCCATCACAGCTAAGGGCCATTTGGACATCATAAGCTGGAGAGGTTGAGTCGTTCAGTCAGTAGATAAATTCTTCATTGAATTGTTTTGTTTTTTCACCTTTATTTATACAGGTTTTTCTTTTTGAGATAACATCTCTTTTTCAAGAGAGACCTGGTCCAATAGCAGCAGGGGGAACAATGTTTCAGACAAAACAACTTGCATACACTAACACAACATTAAACAAAACTATAGACACACATACAGTACAACAATGACATATTATGTTTTAAATGTCACAACTAAAAAAAACAACTAAAAAAACAGCTGTCCCAAAGACAATTACACTCTTTTATGATATTTACATTGATCAAGTGTTTAAACTCCAAGAATGTGACGAAATCATCTAATTTAATCTGCCAAAGGCATTGATGTGAGTTTCTGTGCCTCTGCTCCCCACACATCATATCAATTGCAGCTGGTAATATTAAAGCCTCTGCAGTAGTGTGTGGTTTCATAGCATAACAAGCCTAATGGTCAAATGCAGCCTTTTCCCATGATCTAAGGACACTCTATTTTAGAATTGTATCTTTAGATTTGAATAAATGTCATTTCGATTTTTAAGGTTAACCACATTACAATGATTTTGAGATACAACGACAGTATTATAATATATAATTTTGTATATATATATTTTTTCAGGATTTGGGAAATTCTGCCGCGAACCCATTTTCACCTCTAGTTTGGGAACCGCTGGTCTATACCAACTGAACTATTATAGAAAGTTGTGGAGAAAGATTGCATCACTGGCCAGTGATGATGACATTGTTGCACTGATGTATTAAATGGTTGCACAGGACAGACATTGAGCACAGTGAAAAAGATCCAAATGAATTGACATCCATTAGAAAATGGAAATCACTTGCAAACCACTTGATCAATGAGGCAAGCAAAAACATGATGTAAAAGATGCGCTGGTTATGTAGTTGAATATCTACATTTAATTTAAATGCAAGTTTAGATATTAAATATTTTTCATTGGCTATATTAAAGTATTATTTGCAGTTGTCACTATGACAATGAACACACTCTGAAGCACTGAATGGTCTGTGTTACCACATTATTAATAGGCCTACAGCGTGCAGTATAATGCTTTGATCAGTTGATTGACAGGTGCAGGCTACTGTAGAACGTTGTAGTTATTGTCCTTGGTATGGACGGCCTTTAACGCTTAAATTGGTAAATGCAGCCCTCTAGCCATATGGAATGAACTACAGCACTGGTTATCAACCACGGCTTGACTTGCTAAAAATCACGGCTGCAACATCGATAGCCTACTAAACATGGATTTTCATATTTTGTTTTAATTATACAGTTGAAGTCGAAAGTTTACGTACACCTTAGCCAAATATATTTAAACTCAGTTTTTCACAATTCCTGACATTTAATCATTGTAAAAATTCCCTGTCTTAGGTCAGTTAGAATCACCACTTTATTATAAGTATGTGAAATATCAGAAAAATAGTAGTGATTTCTTTCTTTCATCACATTCCCATTGGGTCAGAAGTTTACATACACTTAATTAGTATTTGGTAGCATTGCCTTTCAATTGTTTAACTTGGGTCAAATGTTTCGGTTAGCCTTCCACAAGCTTCCCACAATAAGTAGGGTGAATTTTGGCCAATTCCCGCTGACAGAGCTGGTGTAACTGAGTCAGGTTTGTAGGCCTCCTTGCTTGCACATGCTTTTTCAGTTCTGCCCACACTTTTTCTATAGGATTGAGGTGAAGGCTTTGTGATGGCCACTCCAAGTCATTTTGCCACAACTTTGGAAGTATGCTTGGGGTCATTGTCCATTTGGAAGATGCATTTGTGACCAAGCTTTAACTTCCTGACTGATGTCTTAAGATGTTGCTTCAATATATCCACATCATTTTTCTCCCTCATGTCATCTATTTTGTGAAGTGCACCAGTCCCTCCTGCAGCAAAGCACCCCCACAACATGATGCTGCCACCCCTGTGCTTCTCGGTTGGGATGGTGTTCTTCGGCTTGCAAGCCTCCCCCTTTTTCCTTCAAACATACGATTGTCGTTATGGCCAAACAGTTCTATTTTTGTTTCATCAGACCAGAGGACATTTCTCGAAAAAGTACGATCTTTGTTCCCATGTGCAGTTGCAAACCGTAGTCTGGCTTTTTTATGGCGGTTTTGGAGCAATGGCTTCTTCCTTGCTGAGCGGCATTTCAGGTTATGTTGATATAGGACTCGTTTTACTGTGGATATAGATACTTTTGTACCTGTTTCCTCCAGCATCTTCACAAGGTCCTTTGCTGTTGTTCTGGGATTGATTTGCACTTTTTGGACCAAAGTACGTTAATCTCTAGGAGACGGACTGCGTCTCCTTCGTGAGCGGTATGACGGCTGTGTGGTCCCATGGTGTTTATACTTGCGTACCATTGTACAGATGAAATGGGTCTCTTCAGGCATTTGGAAATTGCTCACAAGGATGAACCATACTTGTGAAGGTCTACAATTTGTCTTCTGAGGTCTTGGCTGATTTCTTTTGATTTTCCCATGATGTCAAGCAAATAGGCACTGAGTTTGAAGGTAGGCCTTGAAATACATCCACAGGTACACCTCCAAATGACTCAAATTATGTCATTTAGCCTATCATAAGCTTCTAAAGCCATGCCATCATTTTCTGGAGAAAAAAACATTCCAAGGCACAGTCAACTTCTGACCCACTGGTCTTTGTGGGCTATACTCAGCCTTGTCTCAGGATGGTAAGTTGGTGGTTGAAGCTATCCCTCTAGTGGTGTGGGGGCTGTGCTTTGGCAAAGTGGGTGGGGTTATATCCTTCCTGTTTGGCCCTGTCCGGGGGTGTCCTCAGATGGGGCCACAGTGTCTCCTGACCCATCCTGTCTCAGCCTCCAGTATTTATGCTGCAGTAGTTTGTGTCGGGGGGCTAGGGTCAGTTTGTTATATCTGGAGTACTTCTCCTGTCCTATTCGGTGTCCTGTGTGAATCTAAGTGTGCGTTCTCTAATTCTCTCCTTCTCTCTGGCCACCCCACATAGCCTGGTTCCTCTCTAGGTTTCTTCCTAGGTTTTGGCCTTTCTAGGGAGTTTTTCCTAGCCACCATGCTTCTACACCTGCATTGCTTGCTGTTTGGGGTTTTAGGCTGGGTTTCTGTACAGCACTTTGAGATATCAGCTGTCATGACGTTGCCCTCTTTGGCTATAGCAAGCCCCATCCCCCTCTCCCTGCCACCCCCTTTCCTCCTTCAACTAGGCTGCTGTGGTCAGAGAGACGTCATAAATTCCTGAGGATCTCCTCATGGACACACAGTATAGAGAGTACATTTTCATAGAGAACAAAGGAATTCCTTCCACCTCACAGAACTTGAGGTACGAACAAATTTCATGTTCCGGAGAAAGTATAAAAGATCGCTGAAGAATCCAGCTACGAACTGATCCGTTTGTTACACCTTGGGGAAGCTCATGGGAGACGGTGTGTCCACATTACCATAACGCTGTTTATATAATAGCCTCAGATATGAGGTTTACATCTAATTGTTGTATAAGATGAATGAGTGAGTATGATACTGTATACACAATTTTACAATGTGATTTTGGACTGTTTAATGAAGTAAAACTCAAAAAAAAGACTGGGTTCGTGAAAATAACCAACAATTTACAATGTTTGGAATGAGACTAACGTGAGGTAAAGTTAATAATTCATTAATTCGAAGACTAATTGATCAGATAAAATATCTGAGAAGTTATTTTAGGAAAGGATAACATTGTAATCTGAATATTTTTCCTTGGTGCCCAGACTTCCTAGTTAATTAGTTACATGATTAATCAGTTGATCGCGTAATACTAATTACAGAGAATCTTTGATAACTATAAGTCTTCAATTTAATGATAGTAAAGACACGACAACAAAGTGAAATGTTTTTTTGAAATATTTGAGAATGTATTCAAATAAAAAACAAATACCTTTTTTACATAAGTATTCAGACCCTTTGCTATGACTCTAAATTGAGCTCAGGTGCATCATCTTTCAATTGATCTTCTTCAATGTTTCTACAACTTGAATGGTCCACCTGTGGTAAATTCAATTGATTGGACATGATTTGGAAAGGCACACACCTGTCTATATTATGTCCCACTGTTTACAGTGCATGGCTGAGCAAAAACCAAGCCACGAGGTCAAAGGAATTGTCCGTAGAGCTCTGAGACAGGATTGTGTCGAGACAGATGTGGAGAGGAGTACCAAAATATTTCTGATGCATTTAAGGTTCCCAAGAACTCAGTGGACTCCATCATTCTTAAATAGAAGAAGTTTGGAACCACCAAGACTCTTGCTAGTGCTCCAGAGTTCTTCTGTGGAGTTGGCAGAATGTCCCGAAGGACAACCATCTCTGCAGCACTCCACCAATCAGGCCTTTATGTTAGAGTGGCCAGACGGAAGCCACTCCTCAGTAAAAGGCACGACAGCCCGTTTGGCATTTGACAAAAGGCACCTAAATGACTCTGACCATGAGAAACAATATTCTCTGGTCTGATGAAACCAATATTGAACTCTTTGGCCTGAATGCCAAGCGTCACGTCTGGAGGAAACCTGGCACCATCCCTACAGTGAACCATGGTGGTGGCAGCATCATGCTGTGGGGATGCTTTTCAGCGTCAGGGACTGGGAGACCAGTCAGGATCGATGCCAAGATGAACGGAGCGATCCTTGATGAAAAACTGCTTGAGAGCTCTCAGGACCTCACTGTGGTGAAGGTTCACCTTCTAACAGGACAATGACCCTAAGCCTAAAGCCAAGACCATGAAGGCGTTGCTTCGGGACAAGTTACTGAATGTCCTTGAGTGGTCCAGCCAGAGTCCGGACTTGAACCCGATCGACCATCTCTGGGGAGACCTGAAAATTGCTGTGCAGTGACGCTCCCCGCCCAACCAGCTTGAGAGGATCTACAGAGAAGAATGGGAGAAATTCCTTAAACATAGGTGTGCCAAGCTTGTAGAGTCATACCCAAGAAGACTTGAGGCTGTAATCGCTGCCAAAGATGCTTCAACTAAGTACCGAGTAAAAGGTCTGAATTTCAGTTTATTTTTATTAAGTTTGCAATAATGTCTTAAACACGTTTTTGCTTTGTCATTATGGGGTATTGTGTGTAGGTTGATAATGTGGATAAAGAGAAGGGGTCTGAATACTTTCCGAATGTACTGTATATATGATCTATTGGACAATGGAGATTGTGGACTACAGGAAAAGGAGGAATGAGCACACCCCCATTCTCATCGACGGGGTTGCAGTGGAGCTCAACTTCAAGGTCCTTGGTGTCCACATCACCAACAAACTATCATGGTCCAAACACACAAAGACAGTCGTGAAGAGGGCGCAACAAACCCTATTCCCCCCTCAGGAGACTGAAAATATTTGTCATGGGTCCTCAGGTCCTCAAAAGGTTTTACAACTGCACCATCAAGAGCATCCCGACGGTTTGCATCACTGCCTGGTATGACCACAAGGCACTACAGAGGTTGGTGTGTATGGCACAGTACATTACCGGGGCCAAGCTTCCTGCCATCCAGGACCTCTATACTAGGCGTTGTCAGAGGAAGGACCTAAAAATTGTCAAAGACTCTAGCCGTCCTAGTTATAGACTGTTCTCGCTGCTACCGCACGGCAAGCGGTACCGGATCGCCAAATCTAGGTCCAAGAGGCTTCTTAACAGCTTCTACCCCAAGCCATAAGACTCCTGAACATCTTATCAAATGGCCCCCCAGACTATTTGCATTGCCCCCTACCCTCTTCTACGCTGCTGTTACTGTTATTATCTATGCATAGTCACTTTAATAACTCTACTTACATGTACATATTACCCCAATTACCTCAACACCGGTGCCCCCGCACATTGACCCTGTACCGGTACTCCCCACTATTGTTATTTGCTGCTGCTCTTTAATTATTTGTTATTCTTATCTCTTACTTAGAAAAATAATATTTAAACTGCATTGTTGGTTAAGGGCTTGTAAGTAAGCATTTCACTGTCTACCTACACCTGTTGTTTTCAGAGCATGTGACAAATAAAATTTGATTTGATGTAACAATCAAGGATATATTAGTTCAGGTCAAGGTCTTCAATCTCCATTCTGAGCCAAAAGGATTTGTAATCCCCGCCGATTCATAAACACCCAGTCATAAACACTGAAGATGAACCATTAATCTTTATTGTAAATGTAATCATTTTAAACATTCTTGTGGGCTGCTATGCCCCCGAGACACAAAACAAGACAACCGTCACAAAGATGTCCCCCACAAACATGGTTCATGGTTGAGGCCTCGTAATCCCATTGGTCCCGAGAAAGGGAACCAATGCCCCTATGGCCCAGTCCGCTCTATCATACAGGTTAATTGTCTGTTTATCGGTTTCCCTTGGTGGAGATGCCACAACCGACTAGGTATCTTTGACCATGTAAACAGCAGGCGTGATGCGAACCGCAATTAAAATGTGTATGTGTGGGCACGCTATGAAGGCTACCTGGATAATGAGTGCTATTAGTGGTTGTGATTAAAGGGGGCTGCAGTGTGACGGGAGGGGGAGCAGGCAGGTGCTGGGCTGATCAACATAGTGACAGTGTTAATAGAGGAATGCTCAGGGGAGGAGTACTGGATGACGCACCAATCCGTCTTGATTTCCACGCAGTGCTTTTTCCAATTAATCTCTGTTTTCGCTCGGGTTTTTCACCAACATGGGCACAGCATGGCATGCTCACACATACATACTTTTATTGCGTTTTTGAAGGATGCCACCCCTTTGTCAACTTCTAAATGTTGATTGAAATTGTAAAGATTATTATACAGTCATAATTATGATATAGTAAAATGGAGGAAAAGATGATAGATCTACAAGATGTCTCCATGCTGTCCCATCAGTGAAAGAGAGCAAGGGAGAGAAAGAAAGACAGAGAGAGGTGGTGGTGGGATAAGAGATTGAAGGATGCTCCCTGTCTTCAATGAGAGGTCAGGCCGGAGAGGTTAAATTAGACGTGTCCTTTCCTGGGGGAAAAAAGGAAAAAGTTACTATCTTCATCAGCAACCCCCAAAGCTGACACCCAGTTACACCGTTACTAAAGATAAGGTCTAATCTAGTTGGCTGCGGAAAAAAAAACATTTGTTTATTTATTTATTTTCTGTCATCAAGGTTATGATGCATTACACTCAGAAGACCCCTATTCAATCAAACCTTCTAAACAGAAGGATATATGCAGATGTGGGGTCTTAATTTGATCATCCTGTTGTAAGAGAACTTTTCTTCAATGCAAGACATGTTTTACTTATAGTACATTTGAGCTTTAAATCACTTCTGAAGTGTGTCATTTCCACTTTGATTTTTCCCTTTAAAAAAAATGTATCAACCCCATAAAAAAAATCCATTAATTATAATCCACATAATCATTCACATTTCCAGTTGCTGCAGGATTATTTTCCTGCTGTGGAAACCTGGCTCAAAATAAGAACCTACATCTATACTACATAGCATGATAAATGAGTTACACCACTTACTATGAAAAATAGACTTAAATTACAGCACATTTTTTTGTTAATTAAGAAAATTACATTGAAATGTGTTTTTGGTTGTTGAGTCAATTAGACAATGCCCATTTCAAGTTTCCCTGTCTTAACTCTCTATTTTATTTCAGAATATTTAGGTAAGTTAGCTGGCTAACTCAGTGATCCAGCAAACACATGCACACACATTTTTTTTGTGGTATTGTTTGTATTCTTTTTCAGTTGTATTGTTTGTATATCATTGTATTTTTGCGAATGTCCTTGTTTATCAATGTATCAGTGTTAGTGACTTGTCATGCTTTGTGTTTTTTTGTGGAACCCAGGAAGAGTAGCTGCTGTTTTTGCAAAAGCTAATGGGGAATCAAAATAAATAAATAATCAAGTACCCAAGAGTTCCACTAGAGACATGCATGCAATATAACCTACCTATTACATGCAGAATGGACGTTCCTACTGAGATGATGTAGTGATATGTAGAAGAGGAGTATCCATATGCTGATGATACATGCTGTGATTGAGTGCTACGCGTGCTGAGTAAACTTCCCCTTAATTATACCCATCGTGTTCTCATGTTACTGTACCTACTACTCAACAAGATTGACAATGATGGTGACAGCTTTAGCTGTTCCTGCCCTCCCCGGGTCAACTTACCATGCCATTTGCCATGTAGTTGAAAATCTTCAACTACTTGGTCGACTATCACTATTACAGAAACTGTCTGTCCAGATGTTAGGAAGCATGCAGAGCTACTGCATTGCCATAATACTGAAGGTCAAATTATCTTTTCAAGATTCAGGTACTGTGTTTGCAGCAGCTGTCAAAGCTCTGCTGCAATATTTCATTCCGGCTATCAATGTTGTGGTCAACAATGAGCGCAGAGACCTGATAAGTCCATAGTGGATAACATTGCTGCCCTGGAGTTACTTGTGAACTGTGATTTTGGTGAAAGAGGAGATGAGCTGTTGAGAGGTCAACTTATTGAAAAGGCCTCATGCCCCAGTGTCAAATAAATAATTTTACTGCAGGCTAATCTCACACTGCGCACTGCTATTGCACCCACTACTCAAGTGGAAAGTGGCCAAGCGCACATCCAGTCCATGAATTTACACTGTAGCATGCATGAGAGCACCAACTGTTCCAGACGACTGTGTGATCACGCTCTCTGTAGCCAATGTGAGCAAGACCTTTAAACAGGTCACCATTCACAAGGCCACGGGGCCAGACGGATTACCAGGACATGTACTCAGAGCATGTGTGGACCAACTGGCAAGTGTCTTCACTGACATTTTCAACCTCTCCCTGACCGAGTCTATAATACCTATGTTTCAAGCAGACCACCATAGTCCCTATGCCCAAGAAAGTGAAGGTAACCTGCCTAAATTACTACTGCCCTGTAGCACTCACATCTGTAGCCATGAAGTGGTTTTAAAGGCAGGTCAAGACTCACGTCAACACTATCATCCCGGAAACCCTAGACCCACTCCAATTAGCATTCTGCCCCAACAGATCCACAGATGACGCAATCTTGATCGCACATCACACTGCCCTTTCCCACCTGGACAAAAGGAACACCTATGTGAGAATGCTGTTCATTGACTACAGCTCAGCGATCAACACCATAGTGCCCACAAAGCTCATCACTAAGCTAAGGATCCTGGGACTAAACACCTCCCTCTGCAACTGGATCCTTCACTTCCTGACGGGCCGTCCCCAGGTCGTAAGGGTAAGCAACAATACATCTGCAACGCTGATCCTCAACACTGGGGCATGCAGGAGTGCATGCTCAGTCCCCTCCTGTACTCCCTGTTCACCCACGATGGCATGGTCAAGCACAACTCCAACACCATCATTAAGTTTACTGATGACACAACAGTGGAAGGCCTGATCAAAAACAAGGATGAGACTATAGGGAGGAGGTCACTGCCAGGACAACAACCTCTCAATGTGAGCAAGACAAAGGAGATGATCGTGGACTACAGGAAAAGGAGTGCCAAACAGGCCCCTGTTAACATCAACGGGGTTGTAGTGCAGCGGGTCGAGAGTTTCAAGTTCTTTTGTGTCCACATCACCAACAAACTATCACAGTCCAAACACAGCAAGGCAGTCATGCAGAGGGCACGACAAAACCTTTTCCCCCCCAGGAGACTGACAAGATTTTTCATGGGTCCCCAGATCCTCAAAAAGTTCTACAGCTGCACCATCGAGATCATCCTGACCGGTTGCATCACCAGCTGGTTTGATAAATGTTCGGCACCCGAACATATGGAGCTACAGAGGTTAGTGTGTACGGCCCAGTACAGTACTGGGGCCAAGCTTCCTGCCATCCAGGACCTATATACTAGGCAGTGTCAGAGGAAAGCCAAAGAAATTGTCAGACTCCAGTCACCCAAGTCATAGACTGTTCTCTCTGCTACGGCACGGCAAGCTGTACCGGAGTGGCAAGTCTAGTTCCAAAAGGCTCCTCAACAACTTCTACCCCCAAGCCATAAGACTGGGTGGCCATTTGATACAATTTCAGCAGACTATTTACATTACTTTGATTTGATGTAATAATCCACTGCCAGTGCAGGCAGTGCGAGAGAACCCCCAAAAGAAGAATAAACAGCGATACAATGCCCGGCTCCAATCCACCCGAAGATACCAAAAAGTCGGGTCGCTGCACTACACACTTAGCTAATGCTACAGACAGCCCCGCTGCCGAGGCCAAACGCAAGGCCCATGACTAAACCGGTCATTACACACTGGTATGCCATGATGATAAAAAAGCTATTGTACACTTACCTACTCGAAACAAGACTTATTGCTACGGTGCCCCTTCGCTGACGTCCAGCATGATAGTTCTAGTAATACTGCACTGTCCATTCCTCCACCCATTAAGATCCAGCACCTGGCAACCACCAGCGTATCGAAACTAGGGTTGCCAAAAGTGGTCTCTGCTGACCTGATTCCCTTAAAAAAAAAATCTAATAATCGATGCCTCCCATGGGTTTCACCCATAGTGATTACGAAAATGATTTGCGCAAGCCAAACAAAGTAGTGATCCTTGACAGTATCCACTTCCTCACATGGTACACGACACTACTGTGTTGTCAACCATTGATTTGGCTAGTGTCTACCAGTAGGTAGGAGAGCCGGGATTTGACAGCATTCATTGTGCCCAACAGCCTATTTCCGATTCAGCCAGTCGCCTACAGGCCTCAGCCTGCGGAACATACAAGGTGCACAAGGCTACCTGGATGACATTGTAATATACGGACAAACTAAAGAGGAACACGACCGCAACTTGCAAGCCGTTCTCAACCCATCGGTCTTCAGCTAAACAAAGAAAAATATAATTTCAACAAAAAGAGCCTGACCTTCCTTGATCATACCATTCCTGCACAAGGACCACTACCTTATGATGCTATCATCCTGGGCTCCTTCCTTTGGTTAACCAGGCTGTACTCCAAATTTGTCTGCAACTAGTCTACAGAGGTCTAGCATATGCTCGTCTGTAGCGGCCTTTTTCAAATGGACGGATGCTGCGCAGGAGA
This sequence comes from Oncorhynchus clarkii lewisi, assembly GCF_045791955.1. NCBI lineage: Eukaryota > Metazoa > Chordata > Actinopteri > Salmoniformes > Salmonidae > Oncorhynchus > Oncorhynchus clarkii. Next base: position 45,310,263 of record NC_092163.1, on the reverse strand, counting down.
GCTTTGAGAAAGTCAAGCAACCTACTGATTGTCTATAGCTCTGACCTGGCCATATTCAACCCTGCTCTTCTTACCCTGGTGTCTACAGACGCATCATATTATGGCCTGGGTGGTGTGCTTAAGCAAATACACACAGATTAAACATAACGCACAGTGGTGTTGGCATCCCATTCCCTCTATTCACCTTGGTGAAAATTCTCTGTAATAGAAAAGGAAGCTCTTGCCTGTGTGTAGTCGGTTGAGTGGTGGGAAATGTTCATGAGGGGTACACGTTTTATACTGAGAACTGATCATCAGGCCCCAGAATGCGCATTGTGAGATGGTGCGCTCACTTACTGTGCCTCACTTATGACATTCTGTATAGGCCCGGATCAGTACATTTCATTGCTGATTGCCTGTTGCATCATCCACTCCACTCAGATGACAATCCTGCTACCTACTGTGCTACCCACTGTGCTACCCACAGGTGCTACCCACGGTGCTTAATGCACTGTCAGTGGCTTTGTTCTCCACCGAATGTGCTACATGCCCAGAACTGTGTGCTTTACAAAGCCAGATTGAAAAAGCGTTGAAATAACCCAGAAAAATAATTCCCAGAACTGGTACCGTACTTTCTCATTCAAGATTAACTCTCTTTACAAGACTGTTTGGTGTACCGTGGTCCAAACCGCCTACCTGTGCCCAGTACTCTGCGTCACAGACTGGTGTCACTCGCTCATGACAGCCACCAGCTAGCAGTCCAAACAAAACAATGGCTCTGTGAGCTTTACTGGTGACCTGGAATGAACACGTCTGTACAAACTACAATATCAACAGGTCAACTCTGTCAATAAAACGGCAAAACTGCAAAGAGGCATGTTTTTTTGGCTACCATGGCTAGAATAAGGATCTGTGACTTTAAAATAGGGGTCTCAAAGGAGCAAAGGGGGTTGAAAGGGTGTGTGTGTCTCAGTCACCAGATCCAAATGAAAACCTTTTGGAGAGGCGCCTTCTATAATTTGTCATGGATGAATGGTGTCACATCCCTCTAATAGAGTTCCAGACACTGGTAGAATCTATGCCAAGGCTCGTTGAAGCTGTTCTGGCGGCTCGTGGTGGCCCAACATCCTATTAAAGGTCCAATGACATCAAGCTATCACAGTCTCACTGCAGAATTAGACATTCATCCACGTTCTCCAAATGTCAAATTGCAAAGTGTATTTGTTGATTCAGTTTAGAAAGGACTTTCAGGGAGTGGTCTGAGTAGGAGGGGAAAACTAAAAAACAGCTATTATTGGTAGAGAAGTTTGGAACTCTCTTTTTTATTGGCCTATTAACTAATTTACCTCCTGGTGATGTCCCATGGAAGGCCAAAACTCCATCCCACCAAAACAGGCTGACATTTCAGGCAGTCTTTTCAAACAGCTTTTACACTAAAAGGGCATTATCATCATTCTCACAATTTCACAGTATTATTCCAACCTAATAGTGTGGAAATATATATTAAACACACAGAAATCCCTTTTTGACTGCACTGGGCCTTTTAAGACACTATGTTGGTGTTTCCTTTATTTTGTCAATTGCCTGTACCTATTAAATACATAACGGAAGTACCTACTGTGGTGATGTAGTGTGAAGAGTATGCATGTGCTGTGGTGTGCATGGTATGCTGTGTGCTAAGCTTGCCGAGTAAACTAACCCTTAATTATACCCATTGTGTCCTCATGTTACCGAGCCTACTACATAACAGTAGTATACCTCTCTGGTTTCTGAAGTCAGAAGAACCCAACAACCACTTCTCTTACAGACTGTGCACATTTTGATTCATAGCAAAAGGAGAGAGTGATGGTAGAGATGACTGAGTATCCTTTTTTCATGAAAAACACTTAAAATGCAACGCTAATACTGTATACCTGGGTTTAAACCGTTTTGACAGTTTGGAGGAAGTCATGCATTCCTTCACTGTGCCATTCTTATTCCCCAAATTTCCAATCGATTGTTTCCATAACTTTAAAAAAAACCCAGAGGAATAACAGAGAAGAGACACTATCTGCCTACTGCTCTTTATCCGCTCCCCCGCTGCCACTCGACGTAAACAAGACATTGACGACAGTGACTCAATGGCAGTTACTGCGCCGTCAATGGGGGAATACGCAGTCTTTTGACCCCCGATACATTTCCAAAAAGGTCAACCTGACAGTCGTCATCTCATCAATCTGCTTCCCCGTTTCCATCAATCTTCCATGTGACTCCCGGGGTGCCTGCCCGGGCCCTGGCGTGGGATGAGAAGATTTCCCCTTTGACTATGATTCGCAAAGACGGGGGCTAGACTCTGCTATGCGATGCTGCCTGCCTGGCGGTGGATGACCTTCACAGCCATCTTATCACACTGAAAGGTCACGATGAGGCCGCCGCCTCCTGAAACCGCCTGGCGGATCGATCCGGACTGAGGCGTTCTCTTTTTTCCACTCTTTTTTTTTATCTCAGTGGACATGCCGGGCCTGGTGTTTTTCGAGGGCAATGGTGAGGGTGAGATTATAATCTATTAATGTTGTAGATATCCACCTCTCTCTCTCCTTCTCTCTCTTTCCCTATACCTCTATCACACTCCCTCGCTTGCCCTCCTAGGATAGCCTGGCGAAAGGCCAGAGGCATTCTAAGAGGAAGCTGGAGGTCGCACAGAACCGGTTGCAACTATGACACTCCATAGTCGTCACCATTAGGCCATGTCATTGGTTTACAGGTATGGAAGAGTGAAAAGCTACTGGCCTTCACTGAAAGAAATTGCAAAGCTATTAGGTTGGGGAGGAGAGGGAAAGGAACACCACCCACACTTTTCTGTCATGTCCCCTTTGCTTTTAACAGAACAGTATATTAATGGCCAAGTTTTATCACCATTTATCATTTGAACAATGTAATATATGATTGCTCACTCTGAATTGGGAACAAAATAATTGTGAGATAGAGATGCTCTGCTGTGAGATCAATGTATTACTGAAAGAGAGAATATCTCTCTCTGAGCTCATTCAATTAAGAGTTTCTCTTTGTTGTCTTTTCTTTTTCAGATCTGTACTTTGTTTCAAGTACTGTAAGAGAGAATGAAATGGATGACTCAGAGCCATTCACTCTGACGCACACACACACGCACAAGCGAGCAAACACATACGTGCAGACACACACACCTCCGAAAATGTGCTAATGAACACGACACACAGAACTCGTATACATTCTCATACCGGCGCGCACACACACACACACACACAGACCACTCCCCCACCACCGGTATGAGAATGGATATTCGTTTTATGTGTCGTGTTCGTTAGCACATTGTCGGAGGTGTGTGTCTGCACATGTGTGTCCTCACCTGCCAAAACACATAATCAAATATTTCACTATTGCGCCACCATCATGGTCAATTAGCCCCACACTTTCCCGGCTTTTATCTCTTTAAGCAGTCCTCATCTGTTATTTATGTGTCATAGGCCTCAACATGAATTATTTCAATGGACGGGGGGAATATACTACTCCCGTCTCTCCCTGGCCAGACCGTAAATCCAGAATGAGGGGAAAGGGGAGAGGGGAGGAGAGAGTGATGGAGAGAGAGAGGGGGGAGGAGGGCGAGTGTGGAGTGCGCGAATGAGAGAGATGGGTGAGGGCAAAATAGAGGGCGCTGACGAGTGGGGGAGAGAGTGTGTGAGGGAGGAGAGAGATGCGAGAAAGTTGGGAGTGTGTGAGGGAGAGCAGAGAGGGGGTAGGGAGGAGTAACGGGGGACGGGCTCTGTGGGAGCGAGAGAAGAGGAGGGGGAAAGAGGAGGGAGGTGAGAAGGGGAGCGGAGGAGAGAGAGGTGGAAGAGGGAGTGTGACTGCAAGGAGGGAAGTAGTCCCAGGAGGGCTGTGGACTCCCACAGGCAACATCATAAAGTCACCATTATAATGCTGTATTCATAACAGTGGGCTACTGGAGGGAGGAGAGGATCCTTTGGGACTACAAGGTGGGGGAGAACCCCCAACCTAAATCCCTCCTCACCAAAACACAAATGTATTTTTGTGAGAGGAATGTCGGGAAAGGGGCACACAAACACTGCGCTCACTACACACACACCTATCAAGGTGTATGCTGCATTGCACACATACACAACGTTTATTATTTTGTAAAAACGTGAACATTGCACAAATGTATGCCTAGACTATGCATTACACACACAGACACAACCACCTGTGGAAGGAAGCTAAAGTAATTCCACTACCTACAAATAGTAAAGCACCTTTGCTGGCTCTAACAGCTACTCAATCAGCTTGCTGCCTGTTCTTTGTGAACTGATGGAGAGAGTTGAGTTTGAACAAATACAATGCTATTTTTTAACTACTGACTTTCAGCATACATATAGGGAGGGGCCCTCAACTTGTACTGCACTGACTCAGATGACTGATGATTGGTTCAAATAAATGGATAATAACATGATAGTTGAAGTATTGTTAGATTTCAGTGAAACCTTTGATGCTATTGATCATTATTTGTTATTAAAATCTCACTTGTTATTGCTTTTCATCACCTGCAATCACATGGCTGGAGATTGACTTATCCAATAGAACTCCTGAATAACTCTAGAATAATATCCAATAGAATATTATTCAATGGAAGCTTCTCTAACATCAGATATGTACAGTGCGGTACCCCTCAGGGCAGTTACCTTGGTCCGTTACTCTTCTCTATTTTAACAAATGATTTATCACTTGACATACAAGAAGCTAAAATTACTATGTATGCTGATGATTGAACACTGCACATCAGCACCTACAGCCAGTGAGCTCACTAAGACTCTTAGCAAGGAGTTAGTCAGTGTCAGAATTGGTAATTAACAGTAAATTGGACTTAAATACAGTGAGGTCCAAAAGTATTGGGTCAGTGGCTTTATACTCCAGCACTTTGGATTTGAAATGATATATTGACTATGGGGTTAAAGGGCAGATGGTCAGCTTTAATTCTAGGGTATTTTCATCCATATCGAGTGAACCGTTTAGAAATTACATTTTTGTACATAGTCTCACCCCATTTTAGGGGACAAATTCACTTATACTGTATATGTATTAAAGTAGTAAAATGTTATATTCATAGCACGCAATAACTATATCTAGCTTGTGACTCTACAAACTCGTTTGATGCCTTTACTGTTTGTTTTGATTGTTTTAGACTATTTTGTGCCTAATAGAAATTAATGGGAATTAATGTATTGGTCACTTTTATTGTAAATAAGAATAGAATATGTTTCTAAACCCAGCTACATTAATGTGGCTGCTACCATCATCATGGATAGTCCTGAATGAATCGTGAAGTTTTAACAATGCTTTTTGGTCCTCTAAAATGGACGGACTATGTATAAAAAGTGCTGTAATCTCTAAATGGTTCACCCAATATGGATGGAAATACCCTCAAATTAAAGCTGAAAGTCACCACATTAACCTCATAGTCATTGTATAATTTCAAATCCAAAGTGCGTGAGTACAGAGTCAAAACAACCAAAATTGTGTCACTGTCATTTTGGAGCTCACTGTATATCTAAATTGTATTGTATTTGGTTCAAATAATTCTCTTAGACCTAAACCTCAACTGGAGTTGTGTATGAAGGGTGTGACCATTGAACATATTCGAGAAGCTGAACTCCTAGGAGTAATATTGGATGGTAAGTTAGCCTGCTCAAGTCAAATCCCTGTCAAAGTTGTTCTGAATATGTAGAGAGGTATGTCCGTTACAAAAAATATTTTCTGTATTTTTGACAAAGATCAACTGTACTAGTTGTTCAGTCTTTGCTCTTGTCCCATCTTGATTACTGTCCGGTAATGTGGTCAGGTGCAGTGAAGAAATACATAGCAAAGCTGCAACTGGCACAAAACAAAGCAGTCCTCCTTGCCCTTAACACATAGAACTAACATCAACAACATGCATTCTATCAAAGTAAGTGCCTTATTACGTTATATAACGAATCTGTGTGTCGTGTTATACCGTTTCTACTATAGCTCACTGTGTGTATGGAGCATAATATATTTGTGTATATTCCTTATAACTGCCGACACGCGAGGTAACGTTACTCATTTCATACATTTTATGGTGTTATATTCAGTTGTGCTTATGTAGCTAGTTATATTCTTATATTATCTCTGTAAAACAATGCTAGTTGCGTCAGAAGTATTGGCTCGTTGCATTTTGAAGCTACCCTGGAAAAATGTAAAAATATCTTCTTATACCACTTGGTAATTTTCTGAGTGCATTCCACAAAGCTGTTTATCATGTCTGCCTTATTCACTGCCCCCATTTTGAGGTTATAGTCAAGCACCCAGTCTGGTTTGATGTTTCTCTCTCCCGTCAGCTGGTCCACCTTCCCTGTGGCCGACATGGCTGCTGTATGGACAGTTGAGACGACACGGACGTCTCGTTTGTCATGTCACTTTACTGCCTGCTGTTGTCATTTAGGGTGGCAGTAGCATTGTTGATGAAATGCAGCAGAACTAGGATGCAGACTTGTGAAAAGAGGGTGGCAAAGAAGGGAGTAGCAAACATAGGATCTGTGCTCCAGTATTCTCTTAGGGAGTTCTTCTTTACTATCCCCATGAGAAGGACTGCCAAACTGTTGCGCAAGCAAAACTCTGGGGACACCCAGCTATACACTGACGCGATGTGATCTTTCTCGCTCATTTTTCAAAATAAAAGCCTGAAACTATGTCTAAAGACTGTTCACAACATGGGGAAGCCATAGGAAAAGGAATCTGGTTGATATCCCTTTAAATGGAGGGAAAACATTCAATGGGACATGGAGCTTTCAAAAGAGGCCACTTCCTGGTTGAATTTTCCTCAGGTTTTCGCCTGCAATATCAGTTCTGTTATACTCACAGACAATATTTTGACCGTTTTGGAAACTAGAGTGTTTTCTGTCCTAAGCTGTCAATTGTATGCATATTCTAGATTCTGGGCCTGAGAAATAGGCAGTCAAATTTGGGTACGTTTTTCATCCAAAAATCTAACTACTGCTGCCCCTATCATCGCCAAGCCTATCGCCAACCTTTTTAACCTGTTTCTAACTTTCTGGGGAGGTTCCCATTGCTTGGAAGGCAGCCATGGTTCATCCTTTATTTAACTTCTTGGTGACTGGGGGGCAGTATTGAGTAGCTTGGATGAATAAGGTGCCCAGAGTAAACTGCCTGCTACTCTGTCCCAGATGCTAATATATACATATTATTAGTAGTATTGGATAGAAACACTCTAAAGTTTCTAAAACTGTTTGAACTCATATGTCAGGTGAAAACCTGAGAAAGTTTTCCCACTTCCTGGTTGGATTTGAGGTTTGTAATTTTTCAACTCATTGTCATGACCTGTGGGGTCATTTTGCACTTCCAAAGGCTTCCAATAGATGTCAACAGTCTTTAGAACCTTACTGTGAAGGGGGGGGGGGGGGGGGGGGGCGAATGAGAGGGGATTGAGCCAGGTGTCTGGCAGATTGCCACAAACTCATTGCTTTTTACAGATAAAGGAATTCTCCGTTTGGAACATTATTGAAGATTTATGAAAAAAACATCCTAAAGATTGATTCTATACTTCGTTTGACATGTTTCTACGGCCTGTAATGTAACTTTTTGGACTTTCGGCTTTCGGCTGGACTTTCGGCTGGATTTGTTTACCAAACACCCTAACAAAAGGAGGTATTTGGACATAAATGATTAACTTTATCGAACAAATCAAACATTTATTATGGAACTGGGATTCCTGGGAATGCATTCTGATGAAGATCATCAAAGGTAAGTGAATATATATAATGCTCTTTCTGACTAGTGTTGACTCCGCAACATGGCGGATATCTCTTTGGCTGTTTTGGTCTCTGAGCACCTACTCAGATTTTAAAAAATCTGACACAGTGGTTGCATTAAGGAGAAGTTTATATCAAGTTCCATGTATAATAGTTGTATCTTTTGTCAATGTTTATTATTTCTGTAAATTGATGTGGCTCTCTGCAAAATCACCACATGTTTTGGAACTACTGAACATAACACGCCAAAGTAAAATTAGATTTTTGGAAATAATTATGCACTTTATCGAACAAAACATCCATGTATTGTGTAACATGAAGTCCTATGAGTGTCATCTGATGAAGATCATCAACGGTTAGTGATGAATTTTATCAATATTTCTGCTTTTTGTGACTCCTCTCTTTGGCTTGAAAAATGGCTGTGTTTTTCTGTGACTTGGTGGTGACCTAACATAATCTTTTGTGGTGCTTTCGCTGTAAAGCCTTTTGAAATCAGACACTGTGGCTGGATTAACGAGAATTTTATCTTTAAAATTGTATAAAATACTTGTATGCTTGAGGAATTTTAATTATGAGATTCTTGTTGTTTTGAATTTGGCGCCCTGCACTTTCAATGGCTGTTGGCGGGGTGGGATGCAACCGTCCCACATATCCCAGAGAGGTTAAAGGGGGAGACCAAACTGATTCTAACTGTTATAGGCCTATTTTAATTTTTGCGTCGAGCAATCCCGTATCCGGGAGCGTAATTATAGCCTCAAGCTCATTACCATAACGCAACGTTAACTATTCATGAAAATCTCAAATGAAATGAAAGAAATATATTCACTCACAAGCTCAGCCTTTTGTTAACAACACTGTCATCTCAGATTTTCAAAATATGCTTTTCAACCATAGCTACAGAAGCATTTGTGTAAGAATATTGATAGCTAGCATAGCATTAAGCCTAGCATTCAGCAGGCAGCATTTTCACAAAAACAAGAAAAGCATTAAAAGAAAATCATTTACCTTTGAAGAACTTCAGATGTTTTCAATGAGGAGACTCAGTTAGATAGCAAATGTTCAGTTTTTCCAAAAATATTATTTGTGTAGGAGAAATCGCTCCGTTTTGTTCATCACGTTTGGCTAAGAAAAAACCCCAGAAAATTCAGTCATTACAACGCCAAACTTTTTTCCAAATTAACTCCATAATATCGACAGAAACATGGCAAACGTTGTTTAGAATCAATCCTCAAGGTGTTTTTCACATATCTATTATTTATCATATCTATTATTTATAAAACAGTTTTAGGCCTCACTTCCCCCTATCTAAGATAACTACTGCAGCCCTCATCCTCCACATACAACACCCGTTCTGTCAGTCACATTCTGTTTAAGGTCTCCAAAGCAGACACATCCCTGGGTCGCTCCTCTTTTCAGGTCGCTGCAGCTGGCGACTGGAACGAGCTGCAACAAGCACTCAAACTGAACACTTATCTCCTTCTCTTCATTCAAAGACTCAATCATGGCCACTCTAACTGGCAGTTGTGGCTGCTATGTGTGATGTATGGTTGTCTCTACCTTGCCCTTTGTGCTGTTATCTGTGCCCAATAATATCTGTACCATGTTTTATGCTGCTACCATGTTCTGTTGCTACCATGCTGTGTTGTCATGTGTTGCTGCCTTGCTTGCTATGTTGTCATCTTAGGTCTCTCTTTATGTAGTGTTGTCTCTCTTGTTATGTGTGTTTTGTCCTATATTTATATTGTATTTATTTATTTAAATCCCAGGCCCCTTTAATCCCAGGCAAGAGGCCTTTTGGTAGGCAGTCATTGTAAATAAGAATTTGTTATTTTATGTGGACCACAGGAAGAGTAGCTGCTGCATGTTCAGTAGCTAATGGGGATCCTAATAATCTAAACTGAACTAAAACACCCCGCCCCCACCCCCCACCATCCCTACTCTGTCTATGGGGTTTCAGCAGGACGTCTGCATTGCAAAATATCAATGGAGTAATGAGGCGAGGGCACTTTGTGATGCACTGCAACATTGACTCTTTGGAAAAACATGGGGAGTGAAACGACATGGATAAGAGAGAACCCATAACAACCCGCCTGTGTCACAAATGACACCCTATTCCCTTTATAGTGCACTACTTTTGCTCTGGTCAAAAGTTATGCGCTATATAGGAAATAGGGTGGAATTTGGAATGCGGCCTTGGCTTACGTGCTGCTGTGATCAGTTGTTACCCAGCCTGGATGCTAGCTCTCCATAATGGCACAACTCCATAACAGCTCAACATCTCCAGTACAACTCAATGGGATTTCACTATGGAGCTATTTCAAAGTATTCTAAGGCCATGCTATTTCCAAGCCCAGAGCAGCAGACGTGAGGGCATGATAAGTGAAGATACTGTTGCGCTGTTATGTTTTTGTTTCATCTGTCATTTCAGTTTTTTATAATTAAGCAATAAGGCCTTAGGTATTGTGGTATATTGGCCATACACCCCAAACACCAGAGGTGATTTATTGATATTATAAATTGGTTATCAATATGAATAGAACAGTAAACAAGTATTTTTTCCCCCATACCGGTTGTACAGTATATTGTCTGATATACCACGGCTTTCAGCCAATCAGCATCCAGGACCCAAACTACCCGGTTTATAACAGCACGTAGCATGATATCACTATTTTACATTACTTACAAACAATGCACACTTTTTTTCTGCTATTTTTTTCAACAGATTTGTCAAAGATGTACTGACGCAATTGAAAGGGTAACATTGTATGTGCCATTTTATGTAAGTTGTCTGGATAATGTGAAATATTTGTAACATCAAAGTGACCCCCCTCCAATCTGCACTTTTAAATTGATGCACTCTCTTCTTATAGATAACTTAGACTCCTAGGGAAGTCTTTGGCCGAGGGAAGTCACTGCTATCCAACTGCCTGTAAGGTAGATTAACCATTTTTTCATGTCCATGATGCACAGTTTGGTACTTTGAAAATAATGCGAGTGGTACATACACAATGAGTACACTGTATTCATATCCACATCGCAATAACGTGTGTGTATGTGTGTGTGTGTTGACTCCATTGCAAGAGTCGACCAAAAAAAAGTGCATTCAAAATGTCTTGACATTTCCATTCAACCGAGGACACCTGTGGGTCACTGGACGATCGAAACTCCACCGTTGATCACCTCATCACCATGGCGACAGCAGCACCCCCCCCCACCAAACCCACCCTGCTGGCACCCTTTGTCAAGCCGAGCGACGGCAACTGAATCAATAATCAGTAATAAAGATATGTTGGACATGATTGTGAAATGATAGGTCTGTCAATACTGTACGGAGAGAAGCTGATGAGGAGTAGAAGGGTCACAGTTCAGCCACTTCTGTAATTCATCTGTATGTGTATACATACGACACTCACTGAGACCAACAGTGCATTGCTTACTGATGTGACATCTGCATAATGTCATGAAACAATATTTCCTAATGGGGATGTACGGTCGTGCCACGCTATTGGTCCCAATTATCATGCTACTCTCGCTAAAGACCAGCTATTCTGTGTGTACTAATGTCCTATGTAGAATGTGTTATATATTTTCACACACTCTATGGGGCCATTGGAAATGAATTCAATACATTTGCCATAATTTACCCGATACTGGTTTGGAAAAGATAAAGGCGTGTTTTTTTGCATGCGACTTGTAATAAGACTAAGCAATTAGATGAACATTTTAATAGGCTGACTCCATAAAGATAATTAAAATATACAGGCAATGAGTTGTTGGCTAGCAGGAATTGGTCTGAGAATTGTCTATATCAAAGGCAAATATTTAATTAACATTGTACAATGAATAGATTCACATACAAGGCATACATCTTAAGTTACAAGCATTAACAAGTTTTACCAAGTATGTTTCTAGGCACATAGATCCTAACATTAACTTAGAAGACAAACAATGAACAAAGAGATGCTGACTAGGCCAGAGGCCAAGAAGCATAGGAAATTAGAATTGATCATACAACCTTCCTTCATGGACTGGATAGAGGATACAAGCGCGAATAAATGCATTAAATAATATTTGTAACATCTGCATGTGTAACCTTTCAACCCAAAATCAACCACCATTGACCAATCAAACAATACCAAGTCTACAGTAACCTAAACACTCCCATGACCAATCTCCACAAGGGCTCACAGCATTTAAATGCTTGTGTGGGGGGATGAGGACAATGTCATTAAGAATTCCTAAGAAGACAATATTCCTTTGCACAATAGAGTAATTCAGAGTTCACCCTACAGGTACATGTAACCACAGAGATAATACATCCATATAGATTCCATCAGAGTTATCCTCAGTGAACAAGTTTCATATCGATACCAAACATGGATACTATGGCATGACTCTGTCACAGTTCTCTGGATACCGTAACAGAGATACATTTTGGCCCCTCAGAGGGGGAATGGGTGACTAGTCCATGGGCATTGTCCTTTGTGCTTTCCTTATGTTCCTGGACTATTTGCCATGCAGTTCCAGATGACAGAGAGCACATAAATTAGGGTCGAGGCTACAATGTAAAGCAAGTGTCTCATAACCTTTGCTTAACCAAAGTACAGAAAATTATTCTGCACGAAAACTCAATATATGTGGACAGTTGGAAACAGCTTTCCATTTCATGCTTTATTCCTACTTCTGGGGACCGATGCATACACAATGGAGAAAGAAATGTAATCTAATTATAATTTTAGAAATGAGAACTAACACATTTCCAATTCACCCATGTGTATAATACACACTTATACATGTGTGAAATAGGATAAATGCACCCACATAATTATTACATGTTGATTCTGAAGTGGAAACGATCATATCCAGATGGTAAATTAACATTTGCCTTAATTTTGGCAGTGTGTTCTTCTTGGCAATTAAAAATTAAAGGGTGGAGAGTTTTGGAGAGGCGTATGTGTGAAAGAAAATGGCTTTTTTTTGCAAATGTGCTGTACATTTTCCCTTGGACTTCTTTAGTGCTCTCTATATGAATGGTATCCTGTGAAGTCCAGTTAAGAGGTTAATGTAAAACAAATTGTTAAATGAAATAGCATCTATAATAATCCTCAGCAGCTGTTAAACCCAGTTTAAAGGAGAACGACTGGGAGAAGCCGCCATAGGCTAATAGAAAGAGACCCCCCATGCATTTCCTTCATTGTCAAACTTCTCCTCTCCTCATATCATTCGCATTCTGTTCACACCCAGCTATAGGCAATGTCTCCATATTAATGTGAGGAAAATGAATATTGAACCTGAAAGCAGGAAGCATCACTCCCTACAGTTCTCTTGTCCAATCAAACTTTTAATCCCAATGACTTCCTCCCAGAGAGACAGGGCCGGGGTCCCTTGGAGAGCAGGCGGGAGCTCGCTTCAACGGAATTCCGACATGAGCGTTGAGATTCAGACGGCTGCAAACTCCCCCCGCTGCATATTTCCTGGAAATTGAATGCCGTCATGGCTGGATTAGCCCAGTAATGGCGGGACACATATCTGAACTGACGAGGCTGGCTAAGAAACTTTGAGTAAATGAGGAAGGGGGAAAAAATGAATAAAATTAATTTCATAGCTCCTCAAGCACACTCACCCGAGGAGTGCCCCTTTTCGTCTCTTTCTATTAGCTTATAGCGCCTTTTTGCAGAATCTTGGCCTATATGATGGTGTCATAAGCTAACACGACCACAACCGGTTGGCTTGGCAGCAATAAAAGTTATGAGACATTGAGACATGATCATAAAGATATTATCCCCATGATAAGACTATACTCTGCAAACAATAATGAGTTGTTTGGATGCCTGAAGTTGTCAGGACGCTGTATCATGGTCCCCTTGAGGTTTTGTCCAGTTCCCTGTTGGTCCCCGGGATGTTTTTAGGACATTAGGTCACCGACCCCTGAATGCCCCCTGAACCTTCTTTAGACATTGTGTTATGGTTCACTGGATGTTCTTGTCTACTTCCCGGTTAGTCACCTGATGGTTGCAAAGAAATGCCCCCCTCCCACCCCCAAAATAAAAGTTCCACCCAGGGCACATACACCTGTAGTTTCATTACACATCACCCTTTATTACTGTTGCCAAGCCCATCAAGGCCTAATCCAGTCAAAGCTCTTTGTCTATTGGCAATGCTAGGGACACCACACTAACAGTGCTTTTAACATAGTGTTTGACGTGCATGATTATGTTGTATATGTTTATTCATACAGTAATCACGTGAAAATCTCCAGTGGACCATGACTGAACATCCCAAGAATGTTCCGGGGGCCATGACACAGTGTCCTGAGAACGTTCTAAAAACGTCCTCGTGGACGTCACTGGGACAAACCGGGAACTAGACTAAACCTCTAGGGGACCATGACACAATGTCCTAAGAACATTCAGGCGACCTTCAGGGGACCATGACACACCTTCCCCCAGAGGACGTTCCATTGGGACCATCACACGACGTGCTAAGTACTAGTAAAAATAAAAGTCCCGAGAACGTCCTGAAAAGGTCCTGACATGGTCCTCAGTGATGTCCTAACGCAACGTTCACAAAACGACAGAGGGACAACATTCCCCCTAAACCCTTAAGGGACCTAATGGGAATGTCGCTGAATGTCCTAAGGAACGTCCCCTGTTTGCTGGGTAACCACTAATTTGTAGTTTCTAAGTATGTATATAAGTAGGTTATAAGGATTTTATTATGTCTTATTAGCGTTATAGTAGGTCTTAAGATGATTTGTTAAACATTTTAAGTCATGTATTACTGACCAATCCGTAATAACCTAATTATTAGCTATAAAAAAAACTGTATTCATAGTTAATAATGAGCAAGCTACACAAAAAATAACAGATGTTATTAAGTTATACATGACTTATGTTTGAAGAAAGACAAATATTTAGTAGGGCCAAATATACAGTATTGCTAATAAGACATAATAAATACAGTAAATATATACTTAAATACACACTTATAAACTACAAATTAGTGGCTAATATGTGTACCTTAAAATAAAGTGTTAACAAATTTGTTTCTATTTGTATACATCTCACTAATATATCAGGCAAAATTTGTAAGCAACTTTCCACATTCCAAACTGTATGTTTGAAACCACCCGGGTGACCGGCAATTTACTAGAAATCATTTGAACCTTGGCAGAGTCAAACACTGTGAATCTAACCTGGAGCTATTTGCTTGGATAATTGTTTGGAAGTTGTTCACAGTGTAAGAACATCGGCTCTCACCGGTAAAGTGCACAACTCAGTCCTATCTAACTGTTTGCAATGATTGCACTTTCCCAAAGCGGGATGAAACTGTGTAGGCCAAATCTTCAGCAGATTTTTATAAGAAATATTTTATTGAACATTACCGCTTAAGTTGCACAAAAAAAAGCACGTACTTCGAGCAGAGGTTTGGAAAAACCATAAAGCAACTTAACAACAACTGTATATGTCAAGGCCTAATACCAGCATGATATACACATTTTAGCAGACGCTTTGACTTAAAGTATTGAGTACATACATTTTCATCCTGTGGGAATCGAACCCATACCCTGGCGTTTGCAAATGCAATGCTCTACCAACTGAGCTACATGGGACCAATGTGACATAATGTTTATTTACAAAGCCCTGCTGTAGCTCCCACCATCCCCATGACCTGCAGTAACATGATAACACAATTACCCTCTCCATAACTTTTGGTGATTAAGCTAAAGTGTCGATACAGAGTGCCCAGAGTGTGCCCAATGGCACCCTATTCCCTACACATTGCACTGCTTTTGACCACAGACCTATGGTCCCGTTCTAAAGCAGTGCAATATAAAGGGAAAGGGGTGCCACTGGGGACACAGCCGTGGAATGAACAATCAACGGCTTTCAGGAGAAAAGATCTCAGATGAATTATAGAATGTGTTCTCTAAGACATTTTGACATGCAGACCCAGAGAAAGTACACAAGTATTGGCCAGGTTAATATAGCCAATATCTGGAGACATTTGTCTTCAAAATAAATGTTAATGTCCTCACCCATGTTATCCGTCATTTGTTACATGACTATGTTGAAAGTTGGATTTCCCCTGTGCTATCCTCTTTTTCACAACTCATATGTCAACAACTTCCACCTTCGGAATTTCCTCTGTAGCAGTTTCAATCAAGTTGGACCTTCCTGACTCAATGTAAACTATTATGTTACTGTCAGCAAAATCATGACCCACACAACCTGTGGTCGCTGTGATCAGTCTCTAAAATAAGATATATAAGATACAATATTGCCAACCCTAGGTGTAGGCCTGTCCTGCGCTTCAAGTTTGGAATTTGATGGCTTCCCTGTTCCCTGTCTAATTCATTTAGTGCAGAAGCTGTCAGTCTCGCGGTGGTCTGAGATAAGTGTTAATCTTGGTCAGCAGCAGTGTGTGGAGCACTGCCTCATTCCACAACGCAGTGGTTGGGAATGATAACATAAAAAAAGCATTGCAGGGAAGGAAATGGGGAGACCTTTATCGCACATATGCCAGTATACAGTATGCAAGTGACCAAGCATTCTGTGTGTGTGTGTGTGAACACATTTTACTACACTTGTGAGTACCAAAAATCCTCACAAGAATGAACCAAGGCTGTTTTAGGCGTAGGGGTTAGGTTTAGGGTTAGAATTAGGATTAGTTTTAGAATTAGGTTAAGGTTAGGAGTAAAGATTAAGTTTAGGGTTAGGCGTTAGGGAAAATATGATTTTGATTCAATTGTTTGTCCCTCATTTGTGTGTGTTTGCGAGCATGTGTGTGTGGAAGAGAGATGTTTATGGGAAAAAAATGCAGATTCTTCCTATCTTCTAGTGGGAAGAAATACCATTGAGTTTCTGACTGAAGTCATGATCCATGTTCATGAAACTGCCATTCCATGTTTAATTAAAGACGGAATCCTTAATGGTGAAACTGCCACGTTCCTTTGCGATTTTAGAACAACAAAGTAGTTACTGCAAACAAGTTTAACGAAAACTGTCATTAAACACCCAATAGAATATGTAATGTTATTTTTTTAAGTGTCGCTCTTCACTCCCTCTTTGTCAACAAAAGAAAAACAATAACAACAGCCGTGGGGCGGACAGTGGTGCCATTTCCCCTACAACAGATTCCGTCGTTAATCATCTCATCTATGGACATATATTTCAGTAATTTTATTGATATAAACTTTTTCTCACAAGAAAAGCTCAAGTTGTCCGATCGCCGTAGAAGCACTTATATTCTCAGAATCGCAAAACGACTGATATTTACATGCATGTGCAACAGGTTAAGTTGAGGTATGCTTGTGAGTGATTAGGGTTAAGGTTAGGTTAAGGGCGTTCTAGCAAGTCAGTGTTATATCCAGTTCTCTGAATTCTTCTCTTAACTCTTTTTTTTTATCTGTTACTCATCCATAAGTATAAAACATTGTCATTGGATAGAGTATATAAAAATATAAAGTAAAATATTCACACCCCTTGACTTTTTCCACATTTTGTTGTTACAGACTGAATTTAAATTGATTCCATTGAGATTTTTGGTCACTGGCCTACACACAATACCCCATTAAATTGTACAAATTAATTAGAAATTAAAAGATGAAATGTCTTGAGTCAATAAGTATTCAAACCCCTTTGTTATTGCAAGCCTAAATAAGTTCAGGAGTACACATTTGCTTAACAAGTCACAACAAGTTGCATCGACTCCCTCTGTGTGCAATAATAGTGTTTAACATGATTTTTAAATGACTACCTCATCTTTGTACCCCACACATACAATTATCTGTAAGGTCCCTCAGTCAAGCAGTGCTGTAGTGGTTCTCGTCCTCCTCTTCTGAGGAGGAGTAGTAAGAAGGATCGGAGGACCAATGCGCAGCGTGGTAAGTGTCCATATTGTATTTATTATATGAACACAAAACAAAAACAACGAGAACAAAACGAAGCAGTCCTGAACGGTGAAATACAAAACACAGAACAGAAAATAATCACCCACGAAACACAGGTGAAAAAAGGCTATCTAAGTATGATTCTCAATCAGAGACAACTAACGACACCTGCCTCTGATTGAGAAACATACCAGGCCAAAAACAAAACATAGAAAAACAAACAGACAACCCACCCAACTCACGCCCTGACCATACTAAAACAAAGACATAATAAAAGAACTAAGGTAAGAACGTGACAGTACCCCCCCCCCCCAAAGGTGCGGACTCCGGCTGCAAAACCTAAACCTATAAGGGAGGGTCTGGGTGGGTGTCTGTCCGCGCTGGCGGCTCTGGAGCGGAACGTGGACCCCACTCCACCATAGTCCTTCTCCACCTCTTTACCCGCCTCCGTGGCCTCTAACCCGGCGACCCTCGCCGCCGACCTCGGACTGGGGACCCAAGCCACGGGTTCCGAATGGACGGGAGATTCCGGCAGCACCGGATGGACGGGAGATTCCGGCAGCACCGGACAGGCGGAAGACTCCGGCAGCTCCGGAGTGAAGCGCGATTCCGGCAAAGCCAGCGTGACAGGCGATTCTGGCAGCTCCTGGCTGACGGACGGCTCTGGCAGCTCCTGGCTTACTGCCGGCTCTGGCGGCTCCTGGCTGACTGCCGGCTCTGGCAGCTCCTGGCTGACCGGCGGCTCTGGCAGCTCAGGACAGATGGGCGACTCTGGCAGCTCAGGACAGACGGGCAGCTCTGGCAGCTCAGAACAGACGGGCGGCTCTGGCAGCTCCTGACAGACGGGCGGCTCTGGCAGCTCAGGACAGACGGGCGGCTCTGGCAGCTCAGGACAGACGGGCGGCTCTGGCAGCTCAGGACAGACGGGCGGCTCTGGCAGCTCAGGACAGACGGGCGGCTCTGGCAGCTCAGGACAGACGGGCGGCTCTGGCAGCTCAGGACAGACGGGCGGCTCTGGCAGCTCAGGACAGACGGGCGGCTCTGGCAGCTCAGGACAGACGGGCGGCTCTGGCAGCTCAGGACAGACGGGCGGCTCTGGCAGCTCAGGACAGATGGGCGACTCTGGCAGCTCAGGACAGACGGGAGACTCTGGCAGCTCAGGACAGCACTGGGCTGTGCTGGCGACCCGGGGACACCATGCGTAAGGCTGATGCCATGTACCCCGGCCCGAGGAGACGCACTGGAGACCAGATGCGCTGAGCCGGCTTCATGGCACGATGCCCACTCTAACCCGGCCAATACGAGGTGCTGCTATGTACCGCACCGGGCTATGCACGCACACCGGGGACACCATACACCTCACGGCATAACACGATGCCTGCCCGGTCCCTCTCTCTCCACGGTAAGCACGGGGAGTTGGTGCAGGTCTCCTACCTGACTTCGCCACACTCCCCGTGTGCCACCCCCAAGACATTTTTGGTGTTGCCTCTCGGGCTTCGAAACGAAACAGTCGGTGAAATACAAAACACAGAACAGAAAATAACCACCCACGAAACACAGGTGAAAAATGCCTACCTAAGTATGATTCTCAATCAGAGACAACTAACGACACCTGCCTCTAATTGAGAACCATGCCAGGCCAAACGCAAAACACAACATAGAAAAACGAACATAGACAACCCACCCAACTCACGCCCTGACCATACTAAAACAAAGACATAATAAAAGAACTAAGGTCAGAACGTGACAAGTGCATTTCAAACACAGATTCAACCACAAAGACCAAACAGGTTTTCCAATACCTCGCAAAGAAGGGCACCTATTGGTAGATGGGTAAAAATACAAAAAGCAGAAATGTAATATCCCTTTAAGCATGGTGAAGTTATGAAGGAACTAGTTATTAACTAACTCAGTTTCTGGAAAGGAAAGAAACTGCTCAGGAATTTAACCATGAGGCCAATAGTGACTTTAAAACAGTTAGAGTTGTGATAAGAGAAAACTGTGGATGGATAAACAACATTGTAGTTACTCCACAATACTAACCTAATTGACAGAGTGAAAATAAGGAAGCCTGTACAGAATAAAACCTGTTTGCAAAAAGTCACTAAAGTATTATTGGAAATAAATTGGCAAAGAAATTAACTTTTTATTCTGAATATAAAGTGTAATGTTTGGGGCAAATTCCAAACCACTCTTCATATTTTCAAGCATATTGGTGGCTGCATCATGTTATGGGTATGATTGTAATCGTTAAGGACTGGGGAGTTTTTCAGAATAACAAAGAAACGGAATAGCGCTAAGCACAGGCAAAATCCTAGAGAAAAACCTTGTTCAGTTTGATTTCCACCAAACACTGGGAAATTAATACACCTTTCAGCAGTTCATTAACCTAAAATACAAGGCCAAGTCTACACTGGAGTTGCTTAACAAGAAGACAGTGAATGTTCATGAGTGGCCGAGATTTGACTTTGACTTAAATCGGCTTGAAAATCGAAGGCAAGACCTGAAAATGGTTGTCTAGCAATGATCAACGATCAAGAGGTTGAAGAATTCTGGGGAGAATAATTGGCAAATGGTGCACAATCCAGGTGTGGCAAGCTCTTAGAGATGTACCCAGAAAGACAGTGGTATTCGCTGCCAGGTGATTCTACCATGTATTGACTCAGGGGGTTGAATACTTATCTAATCAAGATACAGTTGAAATCAGAAGTTTAAATACATTTAGGCTGGAGTCATTTAAACTTGTTTTTCAACTTCTCAACCACTTAACAAACTATAGTTTTGGCAAGTCGGTTAGGACATCTACTTTGTGCAGGACACAAGTAATTTTTCCAACAATTGTTTACAGTAAGATTATTTCACTTATAATTCACTGTATCACAATTCCAGGGGGTCAGAAGTTTATATACACTAAGTTGACTGTGCCTTTAAACAGCTTGGAAAATTCCAGAAAATGATGTCATGGCTTTAGAAGCTTTTGATAGGCTAAATGACATTATTTGATTCCATTGGAGGTGTACCTGTGGATGTATTTCAAGGCCTACCTTCAAACTCAGTGCCTCTTTGCTTGACATCATGGGAAAATCAAAAGAAATCAACCAAGACCCCAGAAAAAATTTGGAGACATTCACAAGTCTGATTCATCCATGGGAGCAATTTCCAAATGCCTGAAGGTACCACGGTCATCTGTACAAACAATAATACGCAAGTATAAACACCATGGGACCACGCAGCCGTCATGCCGCTCAGGAAGGAGACGCGTTCTGTCTCCTAGAGATGAACGTACTTTGGTGCAAATCAAACAGTAAAACGAGTCCTATATCGACATAACTTGAAAGGCAGCTCAGCGAGGAAGAATCCACTGCTCCAAAACCGTCATAAAAAAAGCCAGACTATGGTTTGCAACTGCACATTGGGACAAAGGTTGTACTTTTTGAGAAATGTCCTCTGGTCTGGCTTTTGCAAGCCGAAGAACGCCATCCCAACCGTGAAGCACGGGGGTGGCAACATCATGTTGTGGGGGTGTTTTGCTGCAGGCGGGATTTGTGCACTTCACAAAATAGATGACATCATGAGGGAGGAAAATGATGTGGATTTGTTGAAGCAATATCTCAAGACATCAGTCAGGAAGTTAAAGCTTGGTCGCAAATGGTCTTTCAAATGGAAAATGACCCGAAGCATACTTCCAAAGTTGTGGCAAAATGGCTTAAGGACAACAAAGTCAAGGTATTGGAGTGGCCATCATTTGTGGGCAGAACTGAAAAAGCATGTGGAAGCAAGTAGGCTTACAAACCTGACTCAGTTACACCAGCTCTGTCAGGAGGAATGGGCCAAAATTCACCCAACAAGCTTGTGGAAGGCTACCCGCATCAATTGACCCAAGTTAAACAATTTAAATGCAATGCTACCAAATACTAATTGACTGTATGTAAACTTCTGACCCACTGGGAATGTGATAAAATAAATAAAAGCTGAAGTAAATCATTCTCTCTACTATTATTCTGACATTTCACATTCTTAAAATAAAGTGGTGATCCTAACTGACCTAAGACAGGGAATTTAAATGTCAGGAATTGTGAAAAACCGAGTTTAAATGTATTTGGCTAAAGTGTATGTAAACCTCCGACTTCAACTGTATATTAGTGTTTTATTTAACTTTTTAAAAAATTATATCATTTTTCTTTCACTTTGACATTACAGAGTATTTTGTGCTTGAAAATATTTTAACAAACACAAAAAATGACAATTAAATCCAATTGAATCCTACTTTGTGACACAACAAAATGTGGACAAATGTAAGTGGTGTGAATACTTTCTGAAGGCACTGCACTAACCTTCAACGAGGACTTAATACATGGAGGGTTTGTGGAACAATAGTGGTGACGTCCACATAAGGCCGTGAGAGAACATTGTCTACCAAATTAATAACCTTCATCTGAGATCCGTGTTTGATGTCCAGACAGGGAGTGCTCCTGATTTTAATTGACGTGGTCTCATCAGATTGCATGGTATTATGACTTAATTAGAACTATGGAGATAAAATTTAATGAGGTACAGAGATACTGGCTGCATATGCCAAAATTAGCATATATTTAGATTAAAGAGGAGAAAAGTCTCCTCACTCCACCAAAAGCACACTTCACATTAAATGAGACACTGGCCGTGTCCGAAATCTGTCTTGTCTACTACTAACTAAACCTACATACTGTGTATAAATAGTCGCATATACTATTTAGAATTTACTTTTTAATTACAGAGTGTGCAGTAAGCAACAAACATCAACATAATACTAAACCATACTGAGAAGGTGTCTTTTAATGCGCAATCACGCTTTTTCCCAACCATTCGTTCATTTTTGTAGAGCGCGTCCCCTATTCTGATTATCAGCTGTTGTCAAACACAGGTGAGTGTGAAAAGACGATTCTCTTCCTCAACAGTGTGCAGATAATTCTATTTGATTAAAAGCTGAAATGAGTGTTACATCCTGGTATTTAAAGCATACTCATTTTCTAAATTTCACAATTTATAAAACATTCTATTTTCGCATATCCAAAAAGCCTACTATTTACAACACAAGTATGGATATTCGGACAGGGCCACAGACTTGACATATTTGATTTATTCACCGTCTAAATGTAACATTGTGATTTTTCTGTACATGGCATTTGTAACTTTGGTTTACCAAAAAGGATACAATTGATCGATAGTTCAGTGTTAGTATTCTATAACGAAACTTTATAGTTTCAAATTGGTTCTTGAGCTGGGGTGGTTACACGATGGGTGACTATTGGAGAGGAAATGCAATAGAAAAATGACCCCCCAAAAATATTCAAGTGTTCAAATTCCCTAGCCATTTCCCCAAAGTGTGTACTTGCTTACTCCACTCCATTGTGGACTTAACCCTTATGTGGTCTTAACATTCTATATACTCCCCTTGTCCTAAGGGTAGAAATATGACCCGCCTTCACTAAACCCCTAAAATAAAGCAGCTTGATTGAATTTTAAACCCCTAATCTATTTTGCATGATGAAACAACCATCACAAACATTTTGAATATCTGGGATCTCCCTCTTCACAATGCAGAAAGACTGCATTTAGTCAGTGGACACCACTCGTTTTTATTACAACACACCTGTCATAGTTTTCTTTACTAAAGTAGAGGTTTATTATTATTGCTACTAAGGTACTGCATAGGTGTAAAAAAATTTTTTGTTGCACTTGTATAGCCTAAGAAAGTATCAGAAATGTGCAGAAAGTAATTTTGAATGCATTTTATTGAAGGGAAACAATAACAGTCTTGAAATTTTTTGGCAACATAGTGATATATTCTTATGTACTGTACAATGAGGAATTCAAATACAAAATACTAGTCTTCTCCCATTTTAACCATTGCCTCCACCTACAAGGTGTATAAACAACAACAATAAAAATAATAAAATAAGACAATAGATACAAAACAAAAACGTACATAAATCAATCAACTTTAGTTAGCACATGTAGGACAGTATGCAAGTGTGTGTGCATGGACTTTGCAGATGTATTTCTCACATGTGCAGCATGGGGGGCAGATTTGGCATCTCCTCCTCTTGCCTGCCCCAGCTGCAGCCTCAGGTGGATCAGGACAAGATTCATCCCCCTGACCAGCTTTCACAAGCGCTGCAGAGGCTGCTGTGCAGGGGAGGTGCTCCATTCTTTGAATGTGTGGGGTTACAAGTGCCTTTCCCAGCTGCTCCAGGAACACCCTCCTCTTGTTCCGCTTATCAGGCACCCAGGTAGGGTTGATCTTGTTCCATATCATGAAGGCATTGTATGAGGACACATCAATGATGTTATGGAAGATGACCAGGGGCCAGCGGGCAGTTGTCCTCCTGCAGCTGTAAGTTCCAATCACCTTGTCCAGGTTGTCCACGCCTCCTTTGTTGTGGTTGTAGTCCAGGATGATGGCTGGCTTCCTTTCCTCACAATCACTGATCTCAGCCGTTTTGTGCAGTGTGCTCAGGAGGACCACATTTTTGTTCCTCTTTGGGAGGTAAGAAACTAGAGTGGTGGTGGGGGTGAAGGCAAACTTTGATGAGAAAGCCTCTCTCTCCCTTGTTGAGAGGATTGCAGGGGGAGCACAGGATTGTTCTTTCTTTCTTTCTTTCTTTCTTCAATAGCACACATAATCTCAAATTCTCATTGTGTGTGTGTTTTTTTTGTGGTGTGTAAATTATTTTATAACTGCTGGGTCAAAAATGACCCAAAGACAATATTTGTACCCTGGTGGTGTACAGCTTTCATGGAAATATGAACAAAGGCGATGAAATGTGAACAAAGGCTTTTTCTAATGTTGGGGTCACTCTGAAAAAATATAATTTAGGGTGTTTTCTCTGGTGTTAAACATAGTGGTGGGTAATTGTTTTTACCCGTAAGACAACACAAGGGCTAAACAAAGACATTGGATTGATTCCATAAGGGGGAGGAACTTATGCCCACTTTGGGGGTAGAAAGTTATAGAATGAAGAGAAGAGAGAGGAGAAGACTGTCAAAGGATTCAAAGGTTGGGGCATTAGACTGCCTGATTTGCTGCACTGAGCCACAAAGATAGCAGTGTAATTATCACAGAGGGCTTTGTGGCCCTGCGCTCCCTGCTCTTGTTGGCTATTGTGTGCCTATGATTACAGCTTAAAGGCTTAATACTGTCTGCGAGCTAGCTGAGCTAACCAGCTGAATCGCTGGGTAGCTGAGCTGCTATGGTCAATGTTGGAGAATAATGGCAGTAAGACTAACTAACAGAAAGTTTCCTGTAGTATACATTTAAGCTTGCGGACGGGTATACCTATTGCCTGTTTTTTTTATACAGGGCACTTTCTGTATAGGCAAAGTACATTTCTATGAAGAACAGACAATACAAGTCTATCTAATCTAACGGTATCTAATTCCATTCAACAGTTTGGGAAATACTGCATAAACAAACAAACAAAACACAGAACAGTCAGTGGTAAAATGTGACCGACCGGCTCAATTCGGTTTTATGTAGCAAAGTTTGAAATTTGTATTTTATTTTTTACATTGGATAAAAGTAGAGATTCAGAGCTAGAAAATGGTATATCATACACTACAGTTGAGGAACAATGGGAAAGTAATTCTGCTTTGAAAGTTGATAAACTTGTAACCCCACTTTTGAGAAAATGGCCTTTGAATGTTTTGGTAAAGCTACTGAAAAGCTCTTCATTGTCTACACCCATTCAGCATCATTCACACCGTTTTAAGCTTCAGCCTCTCCCATCCCTTTAAGGATTCATATGTGCTAAACAGTGAGTACGTTTGTGTATTAACCTGTTGGTGTTAGGGGGCAGTATTTTCATTTTTGGAAAAAAAACATTCCCGATAATTTGTCAGGAAAAGATGCTAGAATATGCATATAATTGACAGCTTTGGATAGAAAACACTCTAACGTTTCCAAAACTGTAAAGATATTGTCTGTGAGTATAACAGAACTGATGTTGCAGGCGAAAGCCTGAGAAAAATCCAATCCGGAAGTGCCCCAGGTTTTGAAAGAGCTGCATTCCAATGACTCCCTATTCAGCTGTGAATGTACCATCAACGAGCTTACGCTTTCTACGTATTCCCCAAGGTGTCTACAGCATTGTGACGTAGTTTTACACATTTCTGTTGAAGAATAGCCGTAGGCAGCCACATTGCGTAAGTGGTCACATGGTGGCTTCGAGAGAGATTCTCGCGTAAAATACAGAGGTAGCCATTACTCCAATCGGTCCTAGAGAAAAAGGAATTGTCCCGACTGATATATCATCGAATAGATATTAGAAAAACACCTTGAGGATGGATTCTAAACAACGTTTGCCATGTTTCTGTTGATATTATGGAGCTAATTTGGAATATTTTTCGGCGTTGTGGTGACCGCAATTTTCGGACGATTTCTCAGCCAAACGTGAAGAACAAACGGAGCTATTTCGCCTACAAAAATAATATTTTGGGAAAAAATGAACTTTGGCTGTCTACTTGGGAGTCTCGTGAGTGAAAACATCCGAAGGTCATAAAAGGTAAACGATTTAATTTGATTGCTTTTCTGATTTCCGTGACAAGTTTGCCTGCTGCTAGCAAGGCATAATGCTATGATAAACTTACACAAATGCTTGTCTAGCGTTCGCTGTAAAGCATATTTTGAAAATCTGAGATGACAGGGTGATTAACAAAAGGCTAAGCTGTGTTCCAATATACACTGCTCAACAAAATAAAGGGAACACTTAAACAACACAATGTAACTCCAAGTCAATCACACTTCTGTGAAATCAAACTGTCCACTTAGGAAGCAACACTGATTGACAATAAATTTCACATGCTGTTGTTCAAATGGAATAGACAACAGTTGGAAATTATAGGCAATTAGCAAGACACCACCAATAAAGGAGTGGTTCTGCAGGTGGGGACCACAGACCACTTCTCAGTTCCTATGCTTCCTGGCTGATGTTTTGGTCACTTTTGGATGCTGGCGGTGCTTTCACTCTAGTGGTAGCATGAGACGGAGTCTACAACCTGCACATGTGACAGTCTGGAGACGCCGTGGAGAATGTTCTGCTGCCTGCAACATCCTCCAGCATGACCGGTTTGGCGGAGGGTCAGTTATGGTGTGGGGTGGCATTTCTTTGGGGGGCCGCACAGCCCTCCATGTGCTCGCCAGAGGTAGCCTGACTGCCATTAGGTACCGAGATGAGATCCCCAGACCCCTTGTGACCACTCATGTGGCTGGAGTGTGTCAGCAGTTCCTGCAAGAGGAAGGCATTGCTGCTATGGACTGGCCCGCCCGTTCCCCAGACCCGAATCCAATTGAGCACATCTGGGACATCATGTCTCGCTCCATCCACCAATTGAACCACAGACTGTCCAGGAGTTGGCGGATGCTTTAGTCAAGGTCTGGGAGGAGATCCCTCAGGAGACCATCCGCCACCTCATCAGGAGCATGCCCAGGCGTTGTAGGGAGGTCATACAGGCACGTGGAGGCCACACACACTACTGAAACTCATTTTGACTTGTTTTAAGGACATGACATCAAAGTTGGATCAGCCTGTAGTGTGGTTTTCCACTTTAATTTTGAGTGTTCACGGGATGGGGTGTCACTAGGGGATAACCTCTTGAAACTAGGGGGCACTATTTTTAATTTTGCAAAAATAACGTTCCCAAAGTAAACCGCCTATTTCTCAGGACTACAATTGCGGTCACCACACACCGAAAAATGTTCAAAATTAGCTCCATAATATCGACAGAAACATGGCAAACGTTGTTTATAATCAATCCTCAGGGTGTCAGACCACTGACGCAATGTTGATGTTCAGGCTCATTTTTCAAAATAAAAGCCTGAAACTATGTATTGTGACACTAGACACATTAGGGAAGCCATAGAAAAAGGAATCCGGTTGATATCTCATTCACTACTCAATAGGGACGCATAGGAACGCAGTGCCTTCTAAATAAAATTCCCTTCCTGTTTGGATTTTTCTCAAGCTTTCGCCTGCAACATCAGTTCTGTTATACTCACAGACAATATTTTTTACAGTTTTGGAAACCTTAGAGTGTTTTCTATCCTAAGCTGTCAATTCTATGCATATTCTAGCATCTTGTCCTGACAAAATATCCCGTTTACTAAGGAGAACGTTATTTTTACAAAAATGAAAATACTGCCTCCTAGTCACAAAAGGTTAATCAAAATGTAATTTTCAATTAGTCGGAAATGAGAAGTTGTAATCTGTATAAAGGCCAAAAGGCAATTTTTAAACAAAGGATGAGCCTTTCTTAATAATCTACTGGAGATCCATTTTGGGTTTAAGTATAATTTATGTGTGAGTGAAGCTTTTAGTGAGAGGTTTGAAGCTTTAATATTTAATAATTTTAGCCCCCCAAACTCATATTCATTACATTAATAGGCAAGTTTAATTTTGTCTGGTTTAGCATTCCAAAGTAAATAAAATATTTTTTGCTCATATGATTTTAAAAAATGAGTCGTCTGGAGTAGGCAGTGCCATTAGTAAGTAAACTGTGACAAAATAGTTAATGAATGTGATTTATCAATAAATAGACAAGTGGTTCCATGGTTGCAGAATCGTATCTATTTTTGCCAATTTTCCTTTGAGATTGATTGTGATAAGCATCACCTGGATTTCTAACCCGTAATGTTCTTGTTGGATCTAATGTTAATTAATAGCTAGCATTTCAATGGCCATAATAAATAGATATGGGGACAATGGACAACCTTGTTTTACTCCTCTAAGAAGCTCAATACTTTCTGATAAGTAACCATTATCTACTATTTTACATCTGGGGTTGCTGTACATAACTTTAACCCATTGTATAAGAGATTCACCAGAATTAAAGGAACAAAAGGACTTGAGTTTCTGTATGTTATCACAATCACACAATGAGTAATTAGTCATGGATCATACACCCCCACATTTGTTCACTTCTGTGTTCTCTTTTCGACTTCCTCTACATTTGCAATCAATTGCCTGAATTTTCTCCAACTCCTTGGTTATCATACTCTGCTTCCACCAGGCATTCCATTGATTTCAAAACTCAGTCCTCCAGAAAGTGGAGAGCTATCTTTAAGAAAAATCAGCATTAGAGAGCATTACCTACACATACTGAGCAGCTCACTATAGACAGAAGTGTGCTCCATGGCAGACCAATATGAACTCATGTCTCGGCATGTCCAGCCCACCCATTATCTCAGCCAATCATGGCTAGCGGGAAGGCTCCAGTCTTGTTCCGTTGCTAAACCAACTAGGCTTGTAATTTAACACTTTTATTGGTATTTACAGATAGCATATCATTTGTTATTAAGGCACATGAAAGTTCACATGTTCGAGAAGGAATTTCTGTTTGATAAAAAAAATAAAAAAATGTTCAAATGCCACTACTGTGAAGTAGTGATGCACGACATACACCTAGTTTACTGAAACAAGTCACAAAGGAGCTCAGTTAACCAGTGCCTGCATTACATCTGTAGGTGTCTCTCTGTCAGTATTGAGGGCAATTATCTGATTTCATACATCTTTAAAAAAAGTTATCTTTTATAAATTATCTTGTGGAACGGAATTACAGGAATTAGGGATGTTGATGTTTGAGGAATGTGTTTTTACTCATTCCCCCTCAGAATATTGCAACATGTGAACCCTCTTTAAAGTCTTGTTTTTGGGATGTTGAAGGACTCCCTGGGCAGGCAACGTTTTCACAGTTGAGTTTCTTCTCACATGTAGTCTCAGAAACGCAATGTACATTTGTTTGTGCTCATTGTTCCAAAAAAGAAAGTAAGTGAAAACAGTAAAATAATTCTTAAGAGACGAGGTGTGTATTTAAAAGGTGGACTTGACAGAAACCCATGTATTCATAGAAAGTAAATGCATTAACTAAACTAAAGAGAAAGCTAAAGGACATGGAGAGAAAGATATGGAATGTGTCAACAACCGCAAAGGTACAATTAGCCAGCTCCATCAAATACAAGCTAACTGACAGCACCATTTATGGGTTTTCTGTTAAATGGAAATAATTGGAAGTCATTATTCCGGCTCAAATTTATTATATGTGCCCATGCAGTTCATGGCAGTTTCCCCAAAAGGGACGTTTGATCACACTTTGCCCAAAAAGTTAACTCAAATATGTAATGCCTTCCTTAAAGAAAGGCTTCAAAAATCAATCATAGCAAAGGTACATTATTTAGCTTATCTGAATGTTCTGTAAAACACTTATAAGTTTATTAATTTACTGTAAAGTTGGACCAAGTTTGGTATTGAGATGGAATGTTTATTTTTAACTTTGATTTGTTGTATGTGAAAAATAAACCAATCTACAATGTATTTGTTGTGGCATGAATCTCGTTCCATAATGTGTTATCTCTTGCTGTATTAGGTGGGAAATATAACCTTGTTACGTAGGACCTTTGATTGACATTTTTGACTATGAATTGCAATCTCTGCTTCATCCTTTCTTCCAACTTGCCCCTCTCCCTTCCTTCCACCACAGGACCTCCCTTATCTCACTCTGTTTACCTCTCTATTCCCTCTGTTCTCTTCTGCTCACTATCCTATTCCCCATCACACCCTGCCAGTCTACTAAACTCCTCATTCTCTCAATTTATTTCCTTCCCAATCTTTCCTTCCATACCTTTACCCTCAAATTATTTCCTTTCAACTCCCCTGTCTTTCTCTGCTCTCTCACACACACATACACACACACTCACACACACGCTCACACTCACACTCACTCACTCACACACGACAACCCCCCCGCCCCCCAACTCTCTCTCTGATCGGTTTCATTACTGTACTCAATCTTGGCCCTGTGGACAGCTTCTCCACCTCAATATAATCATTTTAATTAAAGGACCTACACCCTGGCCACCGCCTGCTTCTGCCCTTTCTCACACGTCCCCAGCCTTTTGTTCGCCAGGCACTCACCAACTCTTTTCATGTCAAGCCATGCTCTTGCCATTTGAAAGGAGGAACCATCACATGTGTCTCTTTTCCTTTATGTGGCCTTAAACTCCTGCCACCGCAGCGAGTGTGTGTGTTTGTGTGTGTGCGCATGTGTGTGTGATTGGGATGGTGGCTGGGGAGTTCATTCAGATCTGGGCTCATCAGGTTTAAATAAGCTTTTAACAGAGCTTGATTGCCTGTGATTGGATGCTGATAAGAGGGCAAAGGGCAGGCTGCCATTTAGTTGAACTCTTCTGTAGATTCACACATTTATTTGTCATTATTAAAGCCATATTCCACTTCATAAATCTGTCTTACTCGTAACATGACAACTTCATAGCGTCCCCCATGTATGGAAGTGGATGTTCTAAATTATGTTGGTGATACATTTTGTCTGCCTTTATACAGTAGCGATGAGTGGGTACAATCACCGGGGAAGCCATTCCAGAAAAAATAGCCATATTACGACCTATGTGTTGTGATAATTGCGTTGTTTGCTCTATAACCTGTTAGTTCATATGCCTTGACACCGTGATTAATATATATATATATATATATATATATATATATATATATATATATATATATATATATATATATATATATAGTTGAAGTCGGAAGTTTACATGCACTTAGGTTGGAGACATTAAAACTAGTTTTTCAACCACTCCACAAATTTCTTGTTAATTAACAAACTATAGTTTTGGCAAGTAGGTTAGGACATCTACTTTGTGCATGACAAAAGTAATTTTTCCAACAATTGCTTATACACATGTTTTCACTTATAATTCACAGAATCACAATTCTAGTGGGTCAGAGGTTTACATACACTAAGTTAACTGTGCCTTTAAACAGCTTGGAAAACTCCAGAAAATGATGTCATGGCTTTAGAAGCTTCTGATAGGCTAATTGACATCATGTGAACTCATTAGGCTATCTCTGCAGTAGATTGCTACACCGCGCCTTTTGGTCGTCCTATCTTGTCTGAAAATGTTGTAGTTAGGGATGGAGATTTCAGAGCCAGGATTCAGACACGGCTAGGACATCCGGGTTGGCAGAGTGTGCTAAAGCATTGAATTAAAAAAAACTTAGGGAGGAGGCTTCTAATATTAACATGCATGAAACCAAGGCTATTACGGTTACAGAAGTCATCAAAAGAGAGCACCTTGGGAATAGGAGTGGAGCTAGGCACTGCAGGGCCTGGATTCACCTTTACATCACCAGAGGAACAGAGGAGAAGTAGGATAAGGGTACGGCTAAAAGCTATGAGAATTGGTCCAGTAAGGGTCCAGTGAGTAGTGAGGTTGGTTGGGGTCACGGCGATTCAGACAGCTAGCCGGGCCATGGGTAGCAAGCTGGCAGAGGATGGAGGTCTGTTTTTAGCGACCTCGTGCGTTTCCGTCGGTAGATTAGTGGGGTTCCGTGTGGTAGAGGGGACCAATCCAATTGGCAAAATAGATATAGTAATAGTGACCAAGAAATTTTTCCGATGGACCTATTCAGATAGCAGCCGATAAGACAGCTAACGATTAGCGGGCCGCAGATGGGCATTCAGGTAACGTCGTGACGGAGGGGCCAGTTGGATAACTCCCTCGGGCAGATAACATCAGTATACCAGTCGTGAAGGCCCGGTGGGGCTCCACGTCCGCAGTGAAACGGGTCCGGATAGGTGATTAGCCCAGGAGTGGCTGATGGAACTCTTCAGCTGGCTAGCTCCGAGAATAATTGATGTTTGCTCCGGGACCGACGTAAGCCAATAGTCACTCGGATAGCAGCTAGCTAGCTGCAAGATCCAGGTGTAAATTTCTAGAGCTTGCGGTAGAAATCCGGGGATATGGAGAGAAAATAGGTCCTGTATGCTCTGGTCTGAGTCACGTTGTACAAAACTGGCGATAGCTTTTCGAGCTCAAGGATAGCTGATGACCGCCAAGCGTTCAGGTTACCTGAATACTAACGTTAGCCAGTGAATTGGCTAGCTTCTGGCTAGCTTCTGGCTAGCTTCTGTTGTGGATTTCAGATTTGAGGTGAATAATACTTTTTTTAAATAAATTGGTGAGGCGGGTTGCAGGAGAGTGTTTTGTCATACAGTACACATTTTTAGTTTTGTTGTCCTAGGCTACCTGGCTAAAATGCTTGCTCCATTCATGGGCAGCGATGCACCAGGCCAGCTAGTTAACATTAGCCTACAACATCTGGCTACTTTGAACTTCCATCCTCTCAGGCCAAAGGCACAATGTATGAATGTATGTTTTTTTTAAACAAATGTTTAACCTTTATTTAACCAGGAAGTGCTCATTGAGATTTACAATCTCTTTTTCAAGAGCGTCCTGGCCTAGATAGGCATAACCAAGTCATTACAATAGTTACAGACAAACAACATGAAAATATACACAAATATCTAGTAAAAACCATAGAATTCACAAGAGTATAACAAAATCAAAAACAGCTAATTAAAAACATTGACAGGTCAGGGAATCAGTCTCAAGTTCATTCGGGACTAGTTCTCCCAGTTTAAAAGTATTTTGTAAGGCGTTCCAAGACGATGGCGCAGAGTGCATAAAATCCCTTTTACCAAATTCAGTTTAGACATTTGGAACAGTTAGCAAGATATAGTCCAGCGAATGAAGATAGTACCCACCACATTTCTGAACAATAAAAATGCCCAAATAAAAGGTAGTAAACCCAAAATGGCTTTGTAAATAAAAGTATACCAGTGCCTGAGCCTACGAGTGACTAGAGAAGGCCAGCTAACCCTGGGATACATAGTGCAGTGGTGCGTATGGGTTTTGCAGTTTAAAATAAATCTCAAAGTGCCATGGTAAAGGGTGTCAATTGATCTCAAACACTGAGCGTAAGCATTCATATATAAATATCCCCATAGTCTAGTAAAGGAATAAATGTAGCTGATATTTCAGCTTCAATTTTTTTGTAAATTGTTGAATATGCAATTTAAAAGTGAGGCCGTCATCAATTAAAATTCCAAGATATTTATATGAGGTTACAACCTCAATCTCCTTACCCTGACAGGTAGTAAGTAATAGGTGAAAGGTTCAGAGGTCTATTTCTTGCTTTAGAAAACACCATTAGTTTTGTCAGTGTTGAGGTTAACCTCTTGAGTGTAGGGGGCAGTATTTTAATGTTTGGATGAAAAACGTACCCAAATGAAACTGCCTATTTCTCAGGCTCAGAATCTAGAATATACATATAATTGTCAGATGAGGATAAAAAAAACTCTAAAGTTTCCAAAACTGTCAAAATATTGTCTGTGAGTATAACATAACTGATATTGCAGGCAAAAACCTGAGGAAAATCCAACCTGGAAGTGTTGTTTTTCCTGAAAGCTCTCTGTTCCATTGCCTGCCTTCGCTCCATTTAAAGGGATGTCAACCAGATTCATTTTCCTATGGCTTCCCCATGGTGTGAACAGTCTTTAGACATAGTTTCAGGCTTTTATTTTGAAAAATGAGCGAGAAAGATCACATCGCGTCATTGTATGGTTGGGTGCCAGCAGCGTTTAGCATGTGCAACAGCTTGGAGCAGACATTTCTCTCTCTCTCCTATTGAAGAAGCTACAGTTCGGGTTGAAATTTTATCGATTATATATTGTAAAAACAACCTGAGGATTGATTATAAAAAATACTTGACATGTTTCTACGAACTTTACGGATACTATTTGGAATTTTCGTCTGCGATGTCATGACCGCTCGAGCCTGTGGATTTCTGAACATAACGCACCAACCAAATGGAGGTATTTTGGATATAAAAATAATCTTTATGGAACAAAAGGAACATTTATTGTGTAACTAGGAGTCTCGTGAGTGCAAACATCCGAAAATCATCCAAGGTAAGCGATTCATTTTATTGCTTTTCTGACTTTCGTGACCAATCTACTTGGCTGCTACATGTTTGTAATGTTTTGTCTACTGAGAGAGAGGTCCTTACATAAACGCTTGGTATGCTTTCGACAAAAAGCTTTTTTGAAATCTGACACGCCAGGTGGATTAACAACAAGCTAAGCTGTGTTTTGCTATATTGCACTTGTGATTTCATGAAAATTTAATATTTTTAGTAATTTAATTTGAATTTGGCTCTTTGCAATTCAACGAATGTTGACAAAAATGATCCCGCTAACAGG
This sequence comes from Oncorhynchus clarkii lewisi, assembly GCF_045791955.1. Classification (NCBI taxonomy): domain Eukaryota; kingdom Metazoa; phylum Chordata; class Actinopteri; order Salmoniformes; family Salmonidae; genus Oncorhynchus; species Oncorhynchus clarkii. Next base: position 45,275,496 of record NC_092163.1, on the reverse strand, counting down.
ATGGGTGTATCAGGAAGATAAGCTTCAATTGACACAAGGTATGTTGAACAGTATAAAAAGCAGTTTGCAAGTTCTGGAAAGCTTTTGTAAGGGACGAGGCACAACAGTAAATAACAGTATCATCAGCACAAAAATGAAGTTGCGCATTTTGGACATTTTTGTCTAAATCATGTATATAAATAGTGAATAAGAGAGGACCAAGTACAGAGCCTTGGGGCACACCATTAAAGACAGACAATTTAAGAGACATAAGCCCATCAAATTGAGTGCTCACTCACAAAGTATTTTCACCAGAGGTGACCGCTTTGAGATGGTTGGATCAGAATCACAATTATAATCAATGGTTAGTAAGGACAATTAAGTAAATCCTCAAGTCCAAATCCCCCAATTTTTTTTGGTCAGTGACATTTGGCTTCTTATGTAATGTGATTGTTGTGATCGGCCATTATTTTATATTTTTATCAAAGGAGGGCAAATGCTCGCTGGCTTCCCTTGCATTCAATGCTACTGGCGACAACAATGTCATACTCTTTTTGACCATACAGAATTAGATAGATGGGCTATACATACTGAGATAGAGGAGCGCTGTTTCGTTCGCTCGGCTGCTTTCTCCAGTGAGATACATTCAACCTCTTGCAAATTGAAGGAAATTTAGGAAACACAGTAAGACAAAAGATTGTTTTTCTTTTTTTCTGGGTACATTTTTTGGTGAAGCCTGGCTTCCCTTGGCATCCATGAATGCACGCCACTGCCTTTATATAACATTTGCCCTGGGACATAATTAGTCTGTGTAACTATAAACCTCGCATGTCAGTTTTGTCTTGAATGTGTTTTCTAGTTGGGCAGGTATATGTTTACTGGTACATGGAGAAAGTGGGTTTCTGTAACAACTGAACACTACCTATTTAAATTGAGGTCAAAGGAGTGTATTGATGATAGATCTTGGTAGTCCTGTTTTAAGTTTTAGCTCTTGATGTTTTTTTCCCCCTCGTGGTCTCTTAAAATGGTCAGAGCCACTGGAAACACTGTGGCACAGCTCTTTATGACACCGGTGAAAAGCTCCATGCCCAGGTGTATTTACTTATCACTAGCCATAATCCCCTTTCCAGTCTTGTGCATCCCCTCTCAATTACATGGCTATCAAAGGAGCTGTATTCCCCCCGAGAGGCTGCCGCTTGTCTTCCCCGATCCTCTTCGCCTGCTGATTGATAAGAAAGTATTTAAACTCCACTGCCTTGCCCTTGACCTGTCTCCATCCACTATTCATTGGGGGTTTTAAAAGTCACATTGGGCATGCTTTGGATGATCCTCTGCTAGATCGGAGGGCGTTATCAATCTCTCTCCGGAGTCCCCCAATCTTTTATGCATGCGCCCTGGGTAGCGAGAGTGAGTGCACCCTGACCCAGCCAGACAGGGCATTTATTCACTCCGCTCTCCACGTCCTCGGGCGGTTAGGCGGATAGCTCTGGCCCTTTCCCCTTCGGCCCCTCCACTCGGCTCGCTGCCCTGGCAAAAGCCCTATCTTTCACCCCGTAGCGTTAGCATGCGCATCAAGCAGCCGTGGTGCGTTTGCCTTTGACGGGCAAACAGAGGGCTGTGTGTCAGCGGTTGAGGGTAGGTGGGAGGGGATGGGGCTTGAGTTCTGCCCCAAAGGGGTCAGTGCGCTCTGCCGGCTCATTGGGAATCACGCAGGAGGTGGCCAGGCATTGAGTTTAACGGCCGTGTGCCTGGATGTTAGAGGCCAACCATCCCTGGGATATAAGATGGGTTAATGGGAGCTGGAGAGGGAAGGAAGCACAGCGGCAGCAGGGAAGGGGGCGTGGTAATGATAGGGTTGGCGTGCTCTGACCTTCAATGTCATTCACAAATCATGGCCCTCCATGTTGTCTCGAATTATGTTCTAATCAATCTGGGAGACAATAGGTTATTCACAAGCGCCATTACGGGTTAATATGGTTTCCCTATCTTGGCTTTCTATACTCTCATAAAATTGAAATTTCATGAGCGCCCCTCGCATTTAGCGTGACAACCAATTTACGTATGTTCCTACACCCTCGGCAGATACTCCAACAGCAACCCTAACAAAAGAGAAGGAACTCAGCCAGCCTTCAGACAGTCTACTCTCTTAACATGTATTTTTTCACTCTCCTGCAGCTAAAGGGTTAACATCCCATCTCCGTGTTTTCATTTCCTGTTGGTCTGAGGCTCATATTTGGCGGAAGGTGTTTATGGGGGAACTCTATTTCTCACTTATTACATTGCAGATGACACATCTAGCTCTCTGACCCCTGTGGCTGGGTTTAAATAAAGGAGTGATTTGAAGCGTTGGCCGACTCACAGACTGTGGGTGACACAACAGTGCTGGAGGAGCATTGGGAAAGCAAAAGGCCAGTAAAAGGAGATGATATCCCTAAACAAGGTTTACAATGAAAGTGAGAGTGGACAGATAAACAAAAGGAAATACTATTTTATATTGGATGGTTCTCTACATGGCCCCAATAAAAGACACATACCTCCCTCTTTAAATTGGTTGTCGTAAGGTAAATGTATTTACTGGTACCATGGGTTTAAATGTTGTACTCTTCTCAGTTTGTATGCACCTCAGATCTCAGAGGTAAGGCGATGCGATTGTATTTGGTATGAAACATGGTCTAACGACATCTAGGGGCTCAATATCAGATATTGAACAGTAAAGGCTACTGGGCATTTCCACGTAAAAAATGCCCCATGAGAACTAACGTGAAATTCATAGGAGCACATCACATTTGGTGTCAAATGAAAGAGAGAGAGGGAGAGTCTATTTTTGGAGAAATGTAGCCATATATACAAAGGTCAACCATTTTCCATAAAAGGAATAAGTAAAAGCTTTGATTTCTGGTCAAAAAGAGGGAAAAAGGGTCATATAAAAGTATTAGAAATACATCAAAACACAATCATGTTGAAGTAAAGACCCCTGCCAACTAACATCACTGTTTGGGCTCCCGAATGGCACAGCAGTCTAAGGCACTGCATCTCAGTGCTTGAGGTGTCACTACAGCCCCTGGTTCGATTCCAGGCTGTATCACAACCGGCCGTGATTGGGAGTCCCATAGAGCGGTGCACAATTGGCCCAGCATCGTTAGGGTTTGGCCGGGGTCGGCGTCATTGTAAATAAGAATTGTTCTTCCGGCGCCGACAGAGATGGCCGCCTCGCTTCGCGTTCCTAGGAAACTATGCAGTTTTTTGTTTTTTTACGTGTTATTTCTTACATTAGTACCCCAGGTCATCTTAGGTTTCATTACATACAGTCGAGAAGAACTACTGAATATAAGATCAGCGTCAACTCACCATCAGTACGACCAAGAATATGTTTTTCGCGCCGCGGATCCTGTGTTCTGCCTTACAAACAGGACAACTGAGTGGATCCTATGCAGCGACCCAAAAAAAACGACTCCGAAAGAGAGGGAAACGAAGCGGTCTTCTGGTCAGACTCCGGAGACGGGCACACCGTGCACCACTCCCTAGCATTCTTCTTGCCAATGTCCAGTCTCTTGACAACAAGGTTGATGAAATCCGAGCAAGGGTAGCATTCCAGAGGGACATCAGAGACTGTAACGTCCTTTGCTTCACTGAAACATGGCTCACTGGAGAGACTCTATCCGAAGCGGTGCAGCCAACGGGTTTCTCCACGCATCGCGCTGACAGAAACAAACATATTTCTGGTAAGAAGAGGGGCGGGGGCGTATGCCTCATGGCCAACGTGACATGGTGTGATGAAAGAAACATACAGGAACTCAAATCCTTCTGTTCACCTGATTTAGAATTCCTCACAATCAAATGTAGACCGCATTATCTACCAAGAGAATTCTCTTCGATTATAATCACAGCCGTATATATCCCCCCCCAAGCAGACACATCGATGGCTCTGAACGAACTTTATTTAACTCTCTGCAAACTGGAAACGATTTATCTGGAGGCTGCATTCATTGTAGCTGGGGATTTTAACAAGGCTAATCTGAAAACAAGACTCCCTAAATTTTATCAGCATATCGATTGCGCAACCAGGGGTGGAAAGACCTTGGATCATTGTTACTCTAACTTCCGCGACGCATATAAGGCCCTGCCCCGCCCCCCTTTCGGAAAAGCTGACCACGACTCCATTTTGTTGATCCCTGCCTACAGACAGAAACTAAAACAAGAGGCTCCCACGCTGAGGTCTGTCCAACGCTGGTCCGACCAAGCTGACTCCACACTCCAAGACTGCTTCCATCACGTGGACTGGGAGATGTTTCGTATTGCGTCAGATAACAACATTGACGAATACGCTGATTCGGTGTGCGAGTTCATTAGAACGTGCGTTGAAGATGTCGTTCCCATAGCAACGATTAAAACATTCCCTAACCAGAAACCGTGGATTGATGGCAGCATTCGTGTGAAACTGAAAGCGCGAACCACTGCTTTTAATCAGGGCAAGGTGTCTGGTAACATGACCGAATACAAACAGTGCAGCTATTCCCTCCGCAAGGCTATCAAACAAGCTAAGCGCCAGTACAGAGACAAAGTAGAATCTCAATTCAACGGCTCAGACACAAGAGGCATGTGGCAGGGTCTACAGTCAATCACGGACTACAGGAAGAAATCCAGCCCAGTCACGGACCAGGATGTCTTGCTCCCAGGCAGACTAAATAACTTTTTTGCCACTGACACGGCCTGCAACGAAAACATGCGGTCTCTCCTTCACTGCAGCCGAGGTGAGTAAGACATTTAAACGTGTTAACCCTCGCAAGGCTGCAGGCCCAGACGGCATCCCCAGCCGCGCCCTCAGAGCATGCGCAGACCAGCTGGCCGGTGTGTTTACGGACATATTCAATCAATCCCTATACCAGTCTGCTGTTCCCACATGCTTCAAGAGGGCCACCATTGTTCCTGTTCCCAAGAAAGCTAAGGTAACTGAGCTAAACGACTACCGCCCCGTAGCACTCACATCCGTCATCATGGAGTGCTTTGAGAGACTAGTCAAGGACCATATCACCTCCACCCTACCTGACACCCTAGACCCACTCCAATTTGCTTACCGCCCAAATAGGTCCACAGACGATGCAATCTCAACCACACTGCACACTGCCAAACCCATCTGGACAAGAGGAATACCTATGTGAGAATGCTGTTCATCGACTACAGCTCGGCATTCAACACCATAGTACCCTCCAAGCTCGTCATCAAGCTCGAGACCCTGGGTCTCGACCCCGCCCTGTGCAACTGGGTACTGGACTTCCTGACGGGCCGCCCCCAGGTGGTGAGGGTAGGCAACAACATCTCCTCCCCGCTGATCCTCAACACTGGGGCCCCACAAGGGTGCGTTCTGAGCCCTCTCCTGTACTCCCTGTTCACCCACGACTGCGTGGCCACGCACGCCTCCAACTCAATCATCAAGTTTGCGGACGACACAACAGTGGTAGGCTTGATTACCAACAACGTGAGACGGCCTACAGGGAGGAGGTGAGGGCCCTCGGAGTGTGGTGTCAGGAAAATAACCTCACACTCAACGTCAACAAAACTAAGGAGATGATTGTGGACTTCAGGAAACAGCAGAGGGAACACCCCCCCATCCACATCGATGGAACAGTGGTGGAGAGGGTAGCAAGTTTTAAGTTCCTCGGCATACACATCACAGACAAACTGAATTGGTCCACTCACACAGACAGCATCGTGAAGAAGGCGCAGCAGCGCCTCTTCAACCTCAGGAGGCTGAAGAAATTCGGCTTGTCACCAAAAGCACTCACAAACTTCTACAGATGCACAATCGAGAGCATCCTGGCGGGCTGTATCACCGCCTGGTATGGCAACTGCACCGCCCTCAACCGTAAGACTCTCCAGAGGGTAGTGAGGTCTGCACAACGCATCACCGGGGGCAAACTACCTGCCCTCCAGGACACCTACACCACCCGATGTCACAGGAAGGCCATAAAGATCATCAAGGACATCAACCACCCGAGCCACTGCCTGTTCACCCCGCTATCATCCAGAAGGCGAGGTCAGTACAGGTGCATCAAAGCTGGGACCGAGAGACTGAAAAACATCTTCTATCTCAAGGCCATCAGACTGTTAAACAGCCACCACTAACACTGAGTGGCTGCTGCCAACACACTGACACTGACTCAACTCCAGCCACTTTAATAATGGGAATTGATGGGAAATGATGTAAATAGCCACTTAGTCACTAGCCACTTTAAACAATGCTACCTTATATAATGTTACTTACCCTACATTATTCATCTCATATGCATACGTATATACTGTATTCTATATCATCGACTGTATCCTTATGTAATACATGTATCACTAGCCACTTTAAACTATGCCACTTTGTTTACATACTCATCTCATTTGTACATACTGTACTCGATACCATCTACTGTATCTTGCCTATGCTGCTCTGTACCATCACTCATTCATATATCCTTATGTACATATTCTTTATCCCCTTACACTGTGTACAAGACAGTAGTTTTGGAATTGTTAGTTAGATTACTTGTTATTACTGCATTGTCGGAACTAGAAGCACAAGCATTTCGCTACACTCGCATTAACATCTGCTAACCATGTGTATGTGACAAATACAATTTGATTTGATTTGATTTGATTTGAATATGTTCTTAAATGACTTGCCTAGTTAAATAAAGTTTAAATAAAAAAATATACATATATTTAGTTTAGCAGAAATAGTTTGCCTTCTGTAAGTTTAAGCAAAATTACCTAGAGACTTATCATTCTGTTACCAAAACCCCATATCTTTAAAATACTTTTGGATATCTCTCCCTCATGAGGAGGGAGTAAAAATACCATATCAGTACCGTACAACTACTTATTAGTTATGTTGTTTTTATTAACTGATTAAAACCAGTCATTCTGTTACTAAATCGGTAACAGAATAATTGCAACTGAATTGGCTACAATGGGATCTCATAGTAGTCACAAACCACAGTTGGGTCACTTGCTACTGTCCTCCGTTCCACAGGCATACTGTTATTTTCACCTCTTAACAGTTTTTCCCCCTCTTTCTGTCATGTGGTGGTCAAAGCAAGAGTGTGAAAACAGTCTGGACAACCAGTCTCTCTCTCTCTCTCTCTCTCTCTCTCTCTCTCTCGTTAATGTCACCTCTCCTGGCACTTACTGACACCTATCCATGAGCCCCCTCTTATTCCATTTACTGTAGCCACCCACTGAGCGCCGACTGACACCGGACGTCAATGGACATTGAAAAGTAGTTGAAATTGGCTCAGTCCAAATCTGAACCAATCATAGACACCTGTTTTACAGGTTTAGACAGCACATTACTGTACAGTAGTGCAAAGTACAGTACAGTACAGAAAAGTAGAGAAGAGTAGAGTAGATGCTCTCCTCTATCTGCGGTGACAGATTAGGTGAAGTTTACATGGGGAAAACATATTGACTCCCGTATGTACAAACTGCCCCTGTTCTTGTTGATACCGGACCCCTCTAACAAACACCATTCTTGGTACCTGTTCTGTATTATTTGGTATTGTATTTTGGTGCACTTCGGTCCAACAATATGTATTGAATGAGAGTTATTGAGTTAGGTACTTAGACAGGAACTGAGGAAACAAATACATTTGAAATTATGTAAAACTGGACAAATTCAACTATCATAGGAGAAACTAAAACAACCTACTTTGTCTCTTATGGCCACTGTATACAAGAGGCTAGCTAGGCACTCTGCTGTGGAGTGGTCTATTGGTGGCTGGGCCAGGTCTACGGTAGCTACAGTAGTTGCTAGCTAGCTAGTGAAGTCTCTGGAGACAACTAATCACAGAGCATGGATGCAGCATGTTAATCAATTCGCTACCTGTTTCTGACCCTGGAATGTCACAGTGTGACTATGATTTGCCTCAACACTGCATGTATCCTGTACTAATAATATAGGGCACATTCATCTGTATAACCCACATTTAATTGCCTTCCAAATTCTCTAATCTAAAAGGTCTTTCTCTGAAAATGAATTAATAGTTTGTTGGGAAAAAAACAGAGAATTAATTTAACCTCTGATAAGGCGAAGTCATTGTGTTGCTGGAGGATACTTTTTTTTACCTTCAGAAATAAACATTTGCTGATAAGAAAAAGCCCTGCAAAGTACATGCCACCCAAGAGTTCTAAAAAGGGAGGGAAAAGACTTTGATAGAAGAAAATAATGAGGAGAAATATGCATACTGGCAGCTCAGGCTAATTAGTGTGGAACACCAGGATTATGAGTGATATAAAATGCATTAAGTGCGACAGACTAATCTGTGATGTGAGACAGTTTGCAACTTTAAGGCCTTACTTTTGGGACCTGCTTTGGAATAAACAGAATTTGTGTTTTCATACATTATTGTTTTAAACAGCGTATTGTGGCATCGAGTTGATTCCAACCACAACAACACAATCATTAGGATGGCGATACAGCTGTCAAAAACTCCCCATGGTCAACTGTTTGCGCTAGGCTAGAAAACTTGACATTTAGCCCTGAGAGAGACCTAGTTAACAACATTATCGTCAACAACAAGTAAATGTATAAGCTTGGAAGCAGACATCAAGTTCTTGGCCTTGAAAGATAGTCCCTATAAATACGGTGTCACTTGGTCTTTCAGGGAAGAGTTACTTCGCTAAGTGGCAAGCAAATGTGAACTTCTGGGTTGACACTAACCCTTTAACCCTTCCATCCACACTGTTGCACACTGTTGATATCCTTGGCTGCGTTATCTACAGATGTTTCACACATGTTGTGTCCCTTTTACACCTGTTTGGAAATATATACAACACAAAATGTAAAGTGTATGTCCCATCTTTCATGAGCCGAAATAAAAGATACCAGAAATGTTCCTATAGCACAGAAAGCTTATTTATTTCAAATGTTGTGTATAAATTAGTTTACATCCCTGTGTGTGAGCATTTTTCATTTGCCAAGATAATTACACAGTATAAGGCCACTCTAAAATGTGCAGTTTTGTCACAAAACACAATGCCACAGATGTCTCAAGACTTGAGGGAGCATGCAATTGGCATGCTGACTGCAGGAATGTCCAACAGAGCTGTTGCCAGATAATTGAATGTTAATTTCTCTACCATAAGCCGCCTCAAACGTAATTTTAGAGAATTTGCCAGTACGTCCAACCGGCCTCACAAGCGCAGACCATATGTAACTACGGCAGCCCAGGACCTCCACATCCAGCTTCTTCTCCTGCGGGATGGTATGAGACCAGCCACACGGACAGCTGATGAAACTGAGGATTATTTGTGTCCATAAAAAAGCCATTTTGTGGGGAAAAACTCATTCTGATTGGCTGGGCCTGGCTCCCCAGTCGGTGGGCCTGGCTCCCAAGTGGGTGGGCATATGCCCTCCCAGGACCGCCCATGGCTGCGCCCCTGCCCATTCATGTGTAATCCATTATTTCAATTTACTGATTTCTTTATATTTACTGTAACTCAGTAAAATAGTTGCATGTTGCGTTTATATTTTTGTTGAGTATACATTTAGTGGTGAATATAGACAAGCTCCACATAACTGCTAAATAACTAACTAAATAGCTAACAGGATGGCTACATGTACTATCTGAGTTGACCTTTGCATTTTATTTCTTATTTTTGCATTGTCTCTATGCACACTGACAGGACTCTACACACTACACACACTGATACTCCAACACACACACAAACACTCATACTCACACACACTGTCACGCCCTGATCGGTTTCACCTGTCCTTGTGATTGTCTCCACCCCCTCCAGGTGTCGCTTATTTTCCCCAGTGTATTTATCCCTGTGTTTCCTGTCTCTCTGTGCCAGTTTGTCTTGTATGTTTCCAAGTCAACCAGCGGTTTTCCCTTTCCCCTGCTTTTTGCATTCTCCATTTTCTAGTTCTCCAGGTTTTGATCCTTGCCTGTTTCTGGACTTTGTACCTGCCTGCCTGACCATTCAGCATGCCTTGACCACGAGCCTGTCTGCCACTCTGTACCTCCTGGACTCTGATCTGGTTTTGACCTTTCTGATCTGTCTTTGACCATTCTCTTGCCTACCTCTTTGGATTAATACACATTGTAAGACTCCAACCATCTGCCTCGTGTCTGCATTTGGGTCTCGCCTTGTGCCTTGATACACACATAATATGCACATTTATACTGACTCTACATACACCCAGTCACATACAATCATAATAGACACTGCTGCTACTCTGTTTATCATACTGTATATCCGGATGCCTAATCACATTACACCTATACATATCTACTGCTATCGACCCATTATCCCTGCACATTGGAAATATGGAACTGACCCTGCATATAGTATGCTTACTTTATCGTGTTCTTATCTAGTTAAAAAAAAAATGCCTCTTGTGTTTTTTAATTCTACCTCATTAGTTTTAGTTCAACATTGTTGATTACACTGATTACTGACTGCATTGTTGAAGTTAGAGCTTGCAAGAAAGGTGTTTCACTGTACTTGTGCATGTGACATTAGAAGTTGAAAGTTTAAACACGAGGGGGATTTGACCCTGTGCCACGCTTCAAGCTGCCTAGCCGCCAGCGGATGAAGTGCTTCCCCTTTCTATGTTTACTCTTCTGATCCTGGGATTGTAAATGGGGAGTAATTGTTCCCATAATGTCAAGGACATTGTGTATACATGAATGTGTTCACTGTACACTATACATGACTGTATTCACTATACACTATACATCATTATTGACAAAGATGAGCAAAAAAGACTGAATACAATAAAATAATACGAATTGGAAAATTATATTTTATACTAATTAAATTGCTCAGAGAAAGAGATTATGTAATAAAACCTTTAAAACGGTATCGCATCGGGCCGAACAACGTCATTTACTTGTGACTGTATTCAACACATAGGACGGCCTCATTGTGCCGTGCCTTATTGCTTAATTAGATTAAAGCTGCGATTTTGGTGAATCAGTAGTTGCTAGCCAACTTGTGGTACATTCACAGTGGGAGAGAAACAACAGTAAATGGCAGCAGTGCACCAGGAAATGATTTTCCCTGACCATGTATTATGTAAAACATTATTACAGCCATAAGGCAGCTGAAATCTTCTGTCTTTCCATAGCTGCATTAAAATATTTAGATTTGTATCATTTCACTTCAGATTTTTATGATTAACCATGTGACAATGATTTTGAGAAATGAAAATGTGCGTATATAAATATTCATAACAGGCACACAGAAATGGTAGGATACATTTTAAGCTTCCCCAAACTTGAAACTCATGAGCTGCCTATGGACTTCACTATTACACTTTTTTTTTTTTTGAATGCGTTCAAGCACGTGCACACATACGAGGTCCCGTGAAAAAACTGGCCTGCCTGTGGAAATTAAATCCCCGTACAAATGATTCATTCTGGAACTTGTTCTGTTGGAACACCTGCTCTTTCCACGACACAGACTGACTAGGTGAATCCAGGTGAAAGCTATGATCCCTTACTGATGTGCCTTGTTAAATCTACTTCAATCAGTGTAGATGAAGGGGAGGAGACAGGTTAAAGAAAGAGTTCTAAGCCTTGAGACAATTGAGACATGGATTGTGTATGTGTGCTGTTCAGATGGTGAACGGGAAAGACAAGATTGAAGTGCCTTTGAACACGGCATCAGTTTGAGTGTGTCAAGAACTGCAACCCTGCTGACACAACAGTGGAAAGCATTGGAGTCAAAGCACAACCAAATTCCAATGGAAAAACAATGTCTGATTTTTGGTTTGGTTGCCACCCAAATGTCTATCACTGTGCTTTCAACCATTTAAAAGCACAGCAAAGTTCAAATGGAAAAACATATATTTTGTTTATTAATGTGTTATCACTGTGCTTAATCTAATAGCAGAAACAAATTACCATCCCTACAGGATTCCCCGATTCTGTGATTGCCAAATTTGAGCAAAAAATTATTATATTTTGTGGGATTGCAAACTGGACCAATCACCGCACTATTTCCATAAAACGTCTTACTAATTTTGAGGTTGAATGTTACTGTATTACGCAAGTAAAATCAAATTGTGTTTCTGACAACGCAACCACATATCAACAGGAAATATAGAGTGCCGTCAGAAAGTATTCATACCCTTTGACTACATATTGTTGTGTTACAGCCTGAATTCAAAATTGATTCAATTGTTTTTTCTTCTTACCCATCTACACACAATAGCCCATAATTACAAAGTGAAAACATGTTTTTACATATTTTTGCTAATGTATTAAGAATAAAATACTGAAAAATCTTAGAATCACCTTTGGCAGTGATTACAGCTATGAGTCTTTCCGTGTAAGACTTTAAGAACTTTGCACACCTGGATTGTATAATATTTGCACATTATTCTTTTTACAACTCTTCAAGCTCTGTCATGTTGGTTGTTTATCGTTGCTGGAAAGACATTTTCATGTCTTGCCATAGTTTTTCCAGCCTGTGCTTTTGCCTGTGCTTCCCTCTATTCTGTTTATTTTATCCTAAAAACTCCCAAGTCCTTGCCGATGACAACCATACCCATAACATGATACAGCCACCATCATGATTGAAAAATATGAAGAGTGGTACTCAGTGATGTGTTCTGTTGGATTTGTCCCAAACATAATGCTTTATATTCAGGACAAAACGCTTTTTTTTGTCACATTTTTTTACTTTAGTGAATAGGATGCATGTTTTGTAATATTTTTATTCTGTACAGGCTTCCTTCTTTTCACTCGGTCATTTAGGTTAGTATTGCGGAGTAACTCTATAACTGTTTTAAAGTCATCATTGGCCTCATGGAGAAATCCCTGAGCAGTTTCCTTCCTCTCCGGGTTAGGAAGGATGCCTGTATCTTTGTAATGACTATGTGTGTTGATACACCATCCAAAGTGTAATTAATAACTTTACCACGCTCAAAGGGATATTCAATGTCTGCTTTTTATTTTATTTTTGCCCATCTACCAATAGATTCCATTCTTTGCGAGGCATTGGAAAACCTCCCTGGTCTTTGTGGTCGAATCTGTGTTTGAATTTCACTACTCCACTGAGGGACCTTACAGATAATTGTTTTTATGTGTGGTTCAGAGATGAGGTAGTCATTCAAAAATCATATTTAACACAATTATTGCACACCGAGTGAGTCCATGCAACTTCTTATGTGATTTTTTAAGCACATTTTTACTCCTGAACTTATTTAGGCTTGCAATAACAAAGGGGTTGAATACTTATTGACTCAAGACATTTCAGTGTTCATTTTTAAAATAAGACTCCCACCGAAGGTGGCTCCTCTTCCTGTTCGGGCGGTGCTATGCTCGGTGGTCGTCGTCACCGGTCTACTAGCTGCCACCGATCCCTTTTCTGTTGGTTTTGTCTTATTGATTACACCTGTTTCTTGTTTATGTTTTTAGTTGGACTATTTAAGCTGGTAAGGCTTGCCTGCTCTTTGTGCGGGCTTATTTTTCCTCTGTGTATATTTGTGGTGGTGGGTTTCCCTTTGTATTTCCTCCGGACGGGTTGGGTCCTGGTTTTGGGCCGGTCTCGTATGTGCGCCCGGTGTTGGCATGACCATTTTTCTCTGTGCCGGAATAAAACATTGTTCTTTATCATTTGCTTCCTGCGCCTAACTCCGCACCCACTACGCCTAAAGTGCGTTACATTTGTAAACATTTCGTAAAACATAATTCAACTTTGACGTTATACGGGATATTGTGTGCAGGCCAGTGACACATCTCAATTTGCTCCATTTTAATTCAGGCTGTAGCACAACAAAATGTGGAAAAAGTTAACGGGTATGACTACTTTCTGGAGGCACTCCATCTACTGCTTGGAAAGCTCCAATAGAGCCACTGGCTTAAATTCTGTAACTCCAACATATCATTTTTTAACTTGTCGACAAGTTAAAAGGCTATTTATTGTATTTCAAAAGTGATATTGAATTGTGTTTGGTTGTCAACGCAACCAAATATCAACATTTGAAGGAGATGTATCTTCTGCTTGGATAGTTCCATCTTTGCCAATTACTTTAATTCCAGTTTGTTTACAAGTTAATAATTGATATTAACTATTTATTTGTTGGATTCACATCTCCCTCTCAACCAAAAATCGAATTTAATGAATAGGACTAAATCAAATCCAGCTTTTAACTCACTTTATATGAAGTTTGATTTGATGTAGTACTATTCTTTAACGTAGATGTTTGGTTGAGATGGAGATGCGAATCCAACAAATAAATTGTTAATTTAATAATTAAATCACCCAGAGCTTGAAACCTTAGGCTTATTGTACTGTCTATTTTTAGTTCAATTCTGGGTTGTATTGGAAAAAGAGCTGTTGAAGATATATGATTGATAAAGTATGGTGACATGTCATTTTCTCTGTTAAACCTACCCTTTGGATTGACTTCGACCGCATCACTGAATCTATTTCGTTTTTAAATGGAGATATCTCAACAATCATTCTCATGACAGCACATTGGTAACAGTCAGTGCCAACATGGATCATAGCTACAGTAAGCAGGGCTTGGTTAAAACTCTGGATGGGAGACCAACGGGCAGATCAATTCTCCGGTAGGAGGTGCTGTCCAGGCTGTTTTTTTTCTTCTTTCTGATCGTGGAAATAATGCATTTAATACAAGGTTTGTTTATGTAGACATGTGGTTACCATGGTGATAATACTGCGGTTGAAATGTCACCCTCGAAACAACAGTTGATCCATTTTCGTATTCCACGTCACAATACGTTGACAAAATAGGATGAAACATCATTGATTCAACCAGCTTGTGCCCAGTGGGTACATTCATTTTATTGCAAGAAGCAGCTTTTCATTTTTACGTGAACTGGGTGAAGGTGATAATAATGTTATGACCAAAACAGCACAGTGGGGGGAGAAGCTTTATTTCCAAAATGTCCAAGCGGTCAAAAGGTGATGGAAAGTTCGGCTCTTTTTACTGACTCAGATCTTTTCAATTCGTTCTGTCAAACTAACGAATCTTTTGACTTTGTTCATTTGATTCCATTGCCCAGAGCACGCAAGACCCACTACCAGCGAACGATGAATAAAACATTTGAACGAATCATGATTCTACAAGCCCTTCGTTCACCATAGGGGGCTTATTCGAGCTGTCATTTGTGACTCAGACTTATAAAAGTGTGCTTACATGTTTGTTTTTTTTACATTTGTGATTGCTAGGCATACAAATACAATTATTTATTGATACCTTTGAAACGAGGTCTAGCTGTGGCTGCAACCGAACTAGATTGTGAGCGACTCATGGCATAATGCAATTGCTTGACTGCTGCTAGGGAGATCAAATCAAATCAGCGTTTATTGGTTGTCTACACAGATTTGCAGATGTTATCGCAGGTGCAGCGATATGCTTATGTTTCTATCTCCAACCGTGCAGTAATATCTAGCATGACAATAACAATACACCCATAATCAAAAGGAAATATATATCAGACATCCTGTATATCAGACATACATCAGACAAGCAATGTGAGGGTCCGGAATATAAATATATAAATGGTGTGCATAGACATTATGGACGTCTATGCACACCATTTATTAATAGAAAACAATTTATGAATAGAAAAGATGTGCACAGCAGTAGTTACTCAAATACAGTATATACAGACAGTACCAGTCTACAGTGTAGAATAATTGGGAAGACATCAAAACTATGAAATAACACATATGGAATCATGTAGCAACCAAAAAGTGTTAAACAAATCAACATATATTTTAAATTTGAGATTCTTCAAAGTAGCCACCCTTTTCCTTAATGACAGCTTTGCACACTCTTGGCATTCTCTCAGCAAGCTTCATGTGGAATGCTTTTCCAACAGTCTTGAAGGAGTTCCCACATATGCTGAGCAGTTGTTGGCTGCTTTTCCTTCACTGCGGTCCAACTCATCCCAAACCATCTCAGTTGTGGAGGCCTGGTCATCTGATGCAACACTCCATTACTCTCCTTCTTCAAATAGCCCTTACACAGCTTGGAGGTGTGTTTTGGGTCACTGTTCTGTTGAAAAACAAATGATAGTCCCACTAAGCACAAACCAGATGGGATGGTGTATCGCTGCATCTAACAAAGACATGGCAGTTAGAACCAGAAATCTCACATTTGGACTCATCAGACCAAAGGACAGATTTCCACAGGTCTAATGTCCATTGCTCGTGTTTCTTGGCCCAAACAAGTCTCTTCTTATTGGTGTCCTTTAGTAGTGGTTTCGTTGCAGCAATTCGACCATGAAGGCCTGTTTCATGCAGTCTCCTTTGAACAGTTGATGTTGAGATGTGTTTGTTACTTGAACTTTGAAGCATTTATTTGGGCTGCAATCTGAGGTGCAGTTAACTCTAATGAATTTATCCTCTGCAGCAGAGGTAACTCTGGGTCTTCTTTTCCTGTGGTGTCCTCTTGAGAGCCAGTTTCATCATAGCTCTTGATGGTTTTTGTGACTGCACTTGACGTTCTTGAAATGTTCCACATTGACTGACCTTCATGTCTTAAAGTAATGACAGACTGTCATTTCTCTTTGCTTATTTGAGCTGTTCTTGCCATAATATGGACTTGGCCTTTTACCAAACAGGGCTATATTCTGTGTACCTCCCCTACCTTGTCACAACACAACTGATTGGCTCAAACACATTAAGAAGAAAATAGATTCCACAAATTAACTTTTAACAATGCCCACGTGTTAATTGAAATGCATTCAAGGTGACTACCTCATGAAGCTGGTTGATATATATTTTGATTTGCTTTTTTGCTTACTACGTGATTCCAATATGTGTTATTTCATAGTTTTGATGTCTTCACTATTATTCTACAATGTAGAAAATAGTAAAATAAAGGAAAACCCTTGAATGAGTAGGTCTGTCCAAACTTTTGACTGGTACTGTATGAAGTGGGCAAAACAATATCTAAACATTGTTAAAGTGACCACGGTTCAATGTCTCGAAATATACCTGGGGCAGCAGTCTCTAAGGTGCTGGGCAGAGTACCGGTTGGTGGTGGCTGTTCAAGAGTCTGGTGGCCTGGCAATATAAGCTGTTTTTCAATCTCTCGTTCTGGGCTTTGATACAGCTGTATAGTCTCCGTCTGCTGTATGGTAACAGGGTGAACAGTCCGTAGCTCAGGTGGCTGTGGTCCTTGATGATCTTTTTGATCTTCGGCTGCCTCAGATGTCCTGGAGGTCAAGTGTTGGGCTGACAGCGCCTGCCTCTGGAAAGCCACGGGGTTGCAAGTGTTGCAGTAGCCATACCAGGCGGTGATGCAGCCCGGCAGAATGCTTTAGAAGTTAGTGAGGGTCTTATGGGCCATGCCTAATTTCGTCAGGCTCCTGAGGTTGAAGAGGTTCTGTTGTACCTTATTCACCATGGTTACAGTGTGTTGGGACCATTTCAGGCCCTTGGTGATGTGCATACCAAAGAACTTTAAGATTTTGACCCTCTCCTCTGAGGCCCAGTGCTATCTCTGCTGTTTGCTGTAGTCCATGATCAGCTGCTTCGTTTTGTTGACATTGAGGGTGAGGTTACTTCCCCTTCACCACTCCGCCAGGGCACTAACCTCCTCCTTGTAGGCTAGAGATCAGGCAGATTTTTTCATGAGCAGATGTTCAGGGGGCTAGAACATACAATGCTTTCAGAAAGTATTCAAAATCTTTAACTTTTTCAAAAATGATTTTGAGTTAGACTTGTCACGGATCTATACACAATACCTCATAATGTCAATGTGAAATTTTGTTTGTAGCTAATTTTTGCAATGAATTAAACAGAAAAGCTGAAATGTATTCAAACCCCTTTGTTATGGCAAGCCTAAATAAGTTCAGGAAAAAAAATGTGCTTAGCAAATCACATAAGATGCATGGACTCATTCTGTGTTCGATAATAGTGGTTAACACGTTTGGAAGTCTTACTCTTGTCGGCTTTGGAAATTGAGAGCCCACAATCCTCGTGAGCAGCAAGGGCCTCGTCGGTGGCTCAGTGTTATTCTCCTTAACGCGGGCAAAGGTGTTCAGCTTATCTGGGAGTGTGGCGTTGGTGTCAGCGACACGGCAGGTTTTCCCTTTATAATCCGTGATTGTCTGAAGTCCCTGCCACATGCGTCTCATGTCAGAGCCATTGGATTGCAACTGCTCTTTGTCCCTGTACTGTCGTTTTTGCCTATAGGCTGGGAGCAGCAGGATAGAGGTGTGATATGATTTGCCAACGGGAGGGCGGGGGAGGGTATGGAGCGATTTCAATGCCAACAGAAATTGCATAACATTGAATTAGAATATTTTTGTATTTGTAATGCACAAATTGAAAATATAACTTGTATTTCATGATTTGAAACTGAATTGAATGAATATTGCATTCAGCTTCAACATTTCAATTTAATTGAATATTCAAATTCAATATTTATATATTTAGTTTCAATATGGTAGATATTGAGTTCATTGTCTGTGTATCAAGTTTAAAAACTATACATTTCATATATTCAACTTACACTACATGAGTAAAAGTATGTGGACACCTGCTTTTCAAACATCTCATTCTAAAATCATGGGCATTAATATGGCGTTGGTATTCCCTTTGCTGCTATAACAGCCTCCACTGTTCTGGATAGGCTTGGAACATTGCTGTGGGGACTTGCTTCCATTCAGCCACAAGAGCATTAGTGAGGTCGGGCACTGATGTTGGGCGATTAGGCCTGGCTTGCAGCTGGTGTTCTATTTCAAAGGTGTTTGATGGGGTTGAGGTCAGGACTCTGTGCAGGCCAGTCATATTCTTCCACCTCAATCTCGACAAATCATTTCTGTATGGACCTCGCATTGTGCACGGGTGGCATTGTCATTCGGAACCAGGAAAAGGCCTTCTCCAAACTTTTGCCACAAAGTTGGAAGCACAGAATCGTCTAGAATGTCATCTTATGCTGTAGCATTAAGATTTCTCTCCACTAGAACTAAGAGGCCTAGCCCAAACCGTGAAAAACAGCCCCATACTATTATTTCTCCTCCAACAAACTTTACAGTTCACACTATGCATTGGGGCAGGTAGCGTTCTCTTGGAATCCGCCAAACCCAGATTCTTCCATCGGACTGCCAGATGGTGAAGCGTGATTCAGTCCAATGGCGGCAAGCTTTACACCACTCAAGCCGACACTTGGCATTGTCCATGGTGAGCTTAGGCTTGTGTGCGGCTGCTCCGCCATGGAGCAATGGAAACTCCATTTCATGAAGCTCCTGATGAACAGTTCTTGTGCTGACCTTGCTTCCAGAGGCAGTTTGGGAACTCTGTAGTGAGTGTTGCAACCGAGGAAAGACTATTTTTAAGCGCTTCCGCACTTGGCGATCCCGTTCTGTGAGCTTGTGTGGCCTACCACTACGTGGCTGAGCCGTTGTTGCTCCTAGATGTTTCCACTTCACAACAACAGCATTTACAGTTGACCGGGGCAGCGCAAGGAGGGCAGAAATTTGACGAACTGACTTGTTGGAATCACCTATGATATTCCCACTTTGAAAGTCACTGAGCTCTTCAGTAAGGCCATTCTACTGACAATGTTTGTCTATGAAGATTGCATGGCTGTGTGCTTGATTTTATACACTTGTAAGCAACGGGATGTGGCTGAAATAGGGGTGACAACATACTTTTGTGTATATAGTATATGAGATACATTCAGATGCAGTTTTAAAATTCCGTTCTCTATAATTCAGATTCCAAACCAAAGTCAACATCCTGGTTCTTTGCTAGCCAGGAAAGGTAGATGAGAACATATAGAATCAAACACTCTCTGTGGTAAACCAAAGTTTCTGGCGGTTTCTGAAGCCAATGTGGCATGGTGCCATTCTAGTGTTTGAACCGTTTTGGCTATAAGCTATTATTACCCCATTCCTTAAAACGAAGACACTCTGGAACACAAATGTGCCTGCTGTTCCCTTCTATGATGATCACAGGCCGTGCAGGACACATTAGAAGGGAGTGTCACAAAAAACACAATTTGCCCCATAAGAATATAGTTGAATAGCCCTGTCATAGCCCTTCTAAGCATATACTTTCCACTCTCTATTTAATCTTGCTCTTGTGACTGACTGGGTTCAAACCAGGTGTCCTGCATGTCACGAGACTGTGGTAGCCCAATTAGCTAAAGCCCATAGGGATGAGTTCAAGAAGCTAACACCAGTCTTCAAGAGGGACTTCCGTCACTTGCAACAGTGTCAGTAACAAACACCAGAATACACCCATCAAAATAGCATGGTTCATTGAACCAGATCGTTTACATTTCACCCCCCTTTGACCTCATACTCGGAGATCACGGCACAAATATAACTGACTGGACTCGAAATCATGCCTGTGTGTGTGTGTGTGTGAGCATGCGTGCGGGCCTTCAAAAGATGTGAAATAAAATGTTCACACACACACACAGCTATATGCTTTACTAAACATGTGAAGACTTTTTGAGAACCGACAATTGCCTATCCCCTAACCCTTAACCATAACCTGAATTCTAACCCTAATTCTAATCCTAAACCTAACCCGTAAGCCTAAACTAGCCTTTTAACAAGAAAGGACCAGGAAAATGTCTTTGCTTCTCTGTATTTTAGTTGGTTTAGTATTCTTGTGACTACATATGTTACTCATAAGTATAGTATAATGTGTACACACACACACACACACACACACACACACACACACACACACACACACACACACACACACACACACACTGTAGACAGGGTTAATCTCCCGGAAAGAGGGATGGGGGTGGGCGATAGTTGGTAGGAAGAGGGTCCCCTATTATCAGGGGATGAGAGGGCTAATAAAACCCAGGAGTTGCAGGGGTCCAGAGGTCACAACACATGTAATGAATGGAGAAATTTCACTCATCCAATTATAGGGAGGCAAGGTGAAAATCCATACCGTTACTCTGGGCAGAGTGCCCAAATGCAAACCATTAATGTTAAGCAAAGCTCCTGCTGTGTGTGTGTTTTTGTGTGTGTGTGTGTGTTCCTTCAAAAGATGTGAAACAAAGACTGTGGGGTTGGGGAGTTTGAAAGAGTGTATGTTTAAATAGAGCTATGGTAACTGTGTGTGTGTTTGATTTTACTATCCTTGTGGGGAACAGAAGGCCTCACATAGTAAAAGAAGAACCATTTGGGGACAAAGTGGGGACACTTCGCCGGTCCCGAGATGGAAAAATGCTATTTTAGGCTTAGGGGTTAAGTTTAGGGTTACAATTAGGGTTAGAGTAAAGGTTCGGATTTGGGGTTAAGGTTTGGGTTAGGTTCGTTTTAGGGGTTAGGGAAAATATGATGTTGTATAGGAATCAAGGATACTAAAACAAACATGTGTCTATGTATGTGTGTGTGCCTGTAATTTCTTGAGCAGCTGCATGACAGGCCTCCACTCAGATAACTATTTTGAGAGCTTGGCATTTTGCATACTGCATACTAATATTAAAGGTTGATACCACTGCACTGTAATAACTGGCGATGGTTCCTCAGATGCCAATTATGGCCCATTTTGTAGCTCGTGAATTGTTGCCTGACTGGACATGAAATGCAAACCCCAAATATACCAAAATTATGGATGAACAATGGTAGAGGAAAGCTACTACTTGGAGACTGTAATACGAAAGCATTGAATAATTCAAAATACATGTGTATGGATTTTTGATAAACCTTCAGGCATATTTAACATGCCTTTGTAATGCTCTTATCAATCATGCATACTACTTAGGCTTGATGTTCAAAAATGTTTTCTTACAAATTTGGCCATCTAGTTAAACATTTTTTAACGTATGGACTAATGTACTGTATATCAACTTATGCTTAAGCACATATACACATCTTTTTTTGTAAGCAATCAAATAAAAACAATTGTTGATGGCAAGGTGCCTGGCTTGTCTACTGTCCTTTGAAGGCCATCCTCTTTCTAACAAAATAGCTTTCTCACCAACATATTTCAGAGTGCAGTGCTCACAGACCTCCCACAACCACACATCATGCCCATGCGCCTCAATCAAACACTCCACTTCACAAAAAAAAAGAAGAAGAAAACGGCTGCTTCTTTGGAAAAACAAGCTGCCGAAGGAACACTTTAATTAAACGTCTTTATTTATATGTCAAATGAAAAGAGGGAGAAATCTCAATCACATTTCTATCTTTTTTTCCTCTGCCTGCACCCGTACCCCCGCGAGGCAAGTCATTAGGTCTTATACATAACCATCGCCGCCGCATTAAAATCACATTACACAACAATGATAATCATTGCGTTCAATTACACGTGGTAATAAATGCCTGCACCATTTCAAGTAAATCCATTAGCCCTAGCATCGTGGGAGAGAGACAGACACAGGCTGGAGACTTGGGCTCTGCAGCCATTAGCTGATATCAACCAACCGTTGTCTCAGCAGCACGGCTACTGATGGTTGGTCCACAACCCCTTGGCCACACCCACTGATGGTACACGACCGCCTGGACACACCCACTGATGGTACACAACCCCCTGGCCAAACCCACTGATTGTTCACTACCCGCTAACTGTTCATTAACAATGAGTTTCAAAAACTGTTACCTGTGTGATGGGCCGTACTTCCAAAGTTATTTATTTATTCCAGACTGTTCTGCAAAACACATCACGCCGGGGTCACCAAAGCTGTAGGTTGGGAAGTCAGTAGACACATAGACCCTTTATCGTTAAGGTTGAATATGTTTTAACCAAGCCTAATTATACAATACATCTGTTTCCATTAGACAGCTAAACTAAAGTAATGTGCAATATATTGTATTGAGGTAAGGTTGACTAGCTTTCTGAGAAACGAAATCAAACGAAAGTCTACCCATTTTTGACAAAAACGTGCAAGAATGTGCCCAAATTATGCTCTGTGTTTCTATCGCACACAGTATCTAACAGTAGTAGCCTATGGCCTAAAGCACTCTGTGAAGTTTTGCTCGTTAAATAAGGTATGGTTGCCGTAAGAAGCCTGTGCTACTCAGTAAGCTGCAAGCAAGCCAGAAAGGAAGAAAACAATATTGCTCTGTGAGGATGATACAACAAGCAATTGTCATCCATCTCCTTCTTTCAACCCCATTCCATTTCGAGTTTCTTAATAAGACGGGGCCAGCGCTGTGCGCCGAGTGAGGGGGGCGTTAACTGGCGCTGCGGGCGCCAGCATGCACGCCTCTGCTTTATTAGCAGGGAGAAACTGACACCCTCGGATGCTGAGTCTAATGAGAGATGCCTTCACACAACCGCTCGCCGTATTTCATTTTCATATGTCCTACGGAAGTCGCTCGATACTTCTCCCTCCTCGATCCTCAACTTAACTAAGCCAGCTCTATGCCTCTCCAACCGTCTCCACCTCTGTGTGTTTGGCCTCTCTCTTTCTCCCGCTTCAGATGGGCCCCAGCTGTAATTAACTGTTATGTGCGATTGATTGTGGACAGCTTAGCATTGACCAGCTTCATTATGGAGTCCCTTCAGTGGGATTCCTGGCCTGCCAATACTCTGCAGTTTTTTCAGCCAACCGGTCAATAGTTAACGTATTAAAAGCTTTATTTGTACTTTGTTCACCCCCTACTACCTTTGGCCATTGCTTCGTGGGCGTGCTCTTTGAATCCTCCTCCCCCACCATCCACCTCCCCATCCACCTCCCTAGTGCTTGGTGATGCTGGTCTATAAGCAGAGGCCTATTCATCGAGAGGGTAGAATATTTGGGGGATATTAAATCACTTCTATATATACAAAAGTATGTGGACACCCCTTCAAATTAGTGGATTTGGCTATTTCAGCCACACCCGTTGCTGACAGGTGTATAAAGTCGAGTACACAGCCATACAATCTCCTTAGACAAACATTGGCAGTAGAATGGCCTTACTAAAAGAGCTCAGTGACTTTCAACGTGGCTCCGTCATAGAATACCACCTTTCCAACAAGTCAGTTTGTTAAATTTCTGTGGTAGTCCACACAAGCTCACAGAATGGGACCGCGAAGTGCTGAATGTGTAAAAATCGTCTGTCTTCGGTTGCAACACTCACTACCAGGTTCTTAACTGCCTGTGGAAGCAACGTCAGCACAATAACTGTTCATCAGGAGCTTCATGAAATGGGTTTCCATGGCCGAGCAGCACAAAATGATATTGTAGACGATTTTGTGCTTCCAACCTTGTGGCAACAGTTTGGGGAAGGCCCTTTCCTGGTTCAGCATGAGAATTCCCCCGTGCACAAAGCGAGGTCCATACAGAAATGGTTTGTCGAGATTGCTGTGGAAGAACTTGACTGGCCTGCACAGAGCCCTGAACTCAACCCCGTCGAACACCTTAGGGATGAATTGGAACGCAGACTGCGAGCCAGGCCTAATCACCCAACATCAGTGCCCGACCTCACAAATGCTCTTGTGGCTGAATGGAAGCAAGTCCACGTTGTAATGTTCCAACATCTTGTGGAAAGCCTTTTCAGAAGAGTGGAGGCTGTTATAGCATCAAAGGGGGGAGCAATTCCATATTAATGCCCATGATTCTGGAATGAGATGTCCACAGGTGTCCACAAACTTTTGGTCATGTAGTGTATTTAGGACAATGACACAACACAACACTACACACTATCAAGCCAAAGGCTGAAATCACAACGTATAATACTGTGCTTCCATTTAGAACCATAGGAGGTAAGGCGCCAAAACACAATTTCTCTCTTCCACACACACACACACACACACACACACACACACACACACACACACACACACACAGGGTGGCTCTCTGATGAGATATAATTTTGTCATTTAGCACGCTGCGCTATAAGATGCATCTCCCCCGCCGATGCATCAGCGGCAGCACAAACTCTGTCCTTGTCTGGCATTTCCCTCAAGGCTACGCTCACAGCAGAGGAGTCACACATAGAGGGAGACCGAGGGGAGCATTGCTGCAACATTATAAATGGTTACAAACACACACTCTCTCTCTTTCTCATCCCTCTCTCTCTCTCTCTTTCTCTCTCTCTTTCTCTTTCTCTTTCTCTCTCTCGCTCTCTCGCTCTCTCGCTCTTCAGGAAAATTTGGTTTCTATTTATCTCTCTCTCTCTCAGGATATTTTTTCTCTCTCTCTCTCTCTCTCTCTCTCTCATTTAACCCTTATTTTACCGCGTAAGCGAATACCCCTAATACAAGTATGCTTGTTGAAAGACAGAAAAAACTTTCATGGTTGCCATTCATGGCTTTTTTGTTGTTGTTTTCTGAAAATAGTCCCTCAAATTCTGCTAAACCATTGCTTACCAAAGAAGCATGACCCCTTAATGTTTGTACCCAGTGGCTTGCGGGGAGCAAAGCATTTCACTCACATGTTTGCCAGTTACCCTGGGAGCTCAAAATGTTCCTTGCGGAGGCTGATATCTCTCCCAATTTTCTCTTTCCTGTCTGTCTCATCCATTCTCTCCTTCTCCCTTGATATGCTCCCCTAGGTCGTTCTTTACTGTACTTTACTTAGATACCAAGTAACATTGGAATAACGTATATAATTGCACTGTAACAACCTCATTAAGTACATTTAGGGATGGGAACTTTTAGGGGGCATTTTAGGGAAAGCATATAATAATGGTAATGCTACCAAATAACTAACATGCCTAGCCTTCTCTCATATACAGTAGTTACCCAGAAACTTTAATGCCACTGTAATGTATAGTTTAGGCCCTACTATTGCATTCTTTCTCACACTTAACCCCTCTATACAGCTACTGTATAGGACTAATAGCCTGCACTGTCAGCACTAGCCCAGGATGAATTGAAAGCCCACAACTGTACCTATACTGGCACCCTGGAAAGAGCACTGGCAACACTTAAATAGTAAGCATTATTTAATGCTTTCATGTTTTTGGGTGCATCCCAAATGGCACCCTATTCCATATGTACTTTTGACCAGAGTACTATGAGCAATAGGGTGCCATTTGGGATGCAAACATTTTCTCCTGGGTGCGTTGGCCCAGGCCAGCTCATTATTGGGCAAGAAAACAAAGGATACAGGCACACACATTCACCGGATCTCATGAAGAGATATTACTGCTCTGCTATAGTCTCTAATTCCACGTTTAATAAAACAATATCACACTACTGTCGCTTTTCCTCTCATAATGATTTAAGGCTCCGGTTTCCACAGGTTCATTTATAAAAGTCTGCAGCGATAGAACATCTGATTAATCTGTGAATAGATACAAGGATAGGATTACTATTTAACCTTCATTGTTGAGAACAGAATTACAATAACAACGTGAGTATTCATCTGTATGTATAATATATATGCCTGCTGTGTCGGGTATCTTCTATAGCTCTTTTGCTTCTAAGCGTTTGTTATTTCAAAGGAAAACACAACATTAATACAAAACACAAAGGAAAAGAGATCAAATAGATATACAGTATGTAACAACATGCCAGAGGGCAGGGGGGTGAGATGGTTAATGACTTCTCCGCGCTTGATCATGATTAAAAGAAAACAACTAATGTTCCCCGTATCAAATGAACCACCAAGCAGCAGGACAACATTAGTCGAGATAGATTTGACAGTCAGATAAGGGGGAGAGTTTAATTGGGAAACTCTTTGTCACGTGTTGCTATGAGACACAAGGTATGAGGGAACTAATGTGTCTTTAGGCCAATAAGTGAGTGGGCTGTGCCTTGTAGAGTAAAAAAAAAAGCAACTAGGAACCATTTTGAAAAGATTTAGGATGACTGTGAAGTTGTTGTACTAACTACGGGAATAGCGACTAAAGTAAAGTCATGTAAGAGTCCGTGGCTAATTCATATCCAGGTTAAACTATTCATCTAATACATTTAGCTAAATGTTGCATGCTATAAAACGCTAATCTCACATGCACACAATGCTTACTATGGTTGTAAAGGTGAATATCTGGACATGGAGTCACTTATTCCTTCGAGTTGAATTAAAGTACTTTATGCAACGAAGAGGAATTTGAGATGCTGGAAGAAAAATGTACCTCTTTAGATCTTGTGTCTAAAACTGTGAGTAATTGATATACACTTGATAGGCTGGGAAAAGTGGTTATATAACTCACATACAGTGATATAAGTCACATTTTCTGAGCTTCCGGGATCTGGGTATGAATTTCAATATTCATGAGCAGTCTGTTCTTGAACAAACTGTTCAGAACACTGTAGGAGTGACTTTGGGAGGAAGGCTGTCAAAACTCTATCATGTCAAGATGAAATGGAGGAAAGATATCTATTCAATTGACATTTCATTAATGAATAATTTCTCCATGCATAAATATTAATAGATACAATTAATTAGTTAAGTCATTGATGTGGACCAAAATCAACGAGGTAGTTCAACTTTTCAGCTCTGTGCACATTCTGATTATAATCGAATGGTATTTCCTACTAATTAATTTAAACCTGTAAACATGTTTATATGGCTAGAGTCTCATTATCTGCAGACCTGCACCATTTCAAATAGTTTCCCATGCACCTTCTTTCCTCCTCCTGGAATTTTTTGGGGATTAAATCATTATTTTAGTTCAGCATCAATACTTTCCTCGGGTAAGAAACAAATGAGACTAAGGTACCCAACTTGTTCTATCACTGTGAGAATGATCAAGTTCCACTTATTAGTTATTTTGCTTGACATTGTTAGCCTAAGTCGTTTTCATTTTGCATAGATGAGCATGATCCATGCCACATGAGTTGTTCCCCCCAAATATCCCGCTAGAGTCGATGTCCTTTATGTTAAAGGTTACTCCGTTATAATCTCTCTAAAAGTCAACACGGAATAGACTAAATGACGTCAATAGCGTTAATGCAATGGCCTTCCGATGGACATCCGGCGTCGACAGAGCTGGCCGTCTCGCTTCGCGTTCCTAGGAAACTATGCAGTATTTTTTTCTTTCATGTATTATTTCTTACATTGCTCCACCCACAACCGTAAGGCTCTCCAGAGGGTAGTGAGGTCTGCGCAACGCATCACCGGGGGCAAACTACCTGCCCTCCAGGACACCTACACCACCTGATGTCACAAGAAGGACAAAAAGATCATCAAGGACAACAGCCACCCGAGCCACTGCCTGTTCACCCCGCTATCATCCAGAAGGCGAGGTCAGTACAGGTTCATCAAAGCTGGGACCGAGAGACTGAAAAACAGCTTCTATCTCAAGGCCATCAGACTGTTAAACAGCCACCACTAACATTGAGTGGCTGCTGCCAACATACTGACTCATCTCTAGCCACTTTAATAATAAAAAATTGGATGTAATTTATGTTTCACTAGCCACTTTAAACAATGGCACTTTATATAATGTTTACATACCCTACATTACTCAACTCAAATGTATATACTGTACTCTACCATCTACTGCATCTTGTCTATGCCGTTTGGCCATTGCTCATCCATATATTTTCATGTACATATTCTTATTCATTCCTTTACACTTGTGTGTATAATGTAGTTGTTGTGAAATTGTTAGATTACTTGTTAGATATTACTGCACGGTCGGAACTAGAAGCACAAGCATTTCGCTACACTCGCATTAAACATCTGCAAACCATGTGTATGTGACAAATAACATTTGATTTGATTTGATTTGCCATGTTCAATGGCAGATTACAAAATCTGCCTTATTTGTGGGACTAAACCCGTATCATTCTAGATCCATGTTTTGTGATGGACATCATCCTGGTAGAGAACACAAAGATCCTCGGCTGTTTCCACCTGCCCATTTATCATTTCTTTTGCACACGGTGGGTCGACCATTTTACTAATGATGCCAATTAATTGAAAACATTAGCACATTTCAAAGATTAACATTCCCTGCGCTTCACTGGGAGCAGGGAGGAAGGATAGGAGAGGGGGGAGGAAGGATAGGAGAGGGGGGAGGAAGGTCTGTGGCCTAAGAAATGCATGGATATCAAAGCCCAAACAACAGGCTAATTGACACCCAGTTTGCCTCGCTCTAATTAACAGGGGAAACACAGGTTAAAGACGAGAGGGAACAGGAGTTATGGATACCACAATCAAAGTGCCCTGCATTCCAGGGAAGATAATAAATGTAGTAGTCCATTGAATGAAAGGATGTGCGCACAACTTGTAACTTGTAACACTGGCACTACTAGGGTTGCTGTCCGGTTGCTAAGTAAGCGTGTCTATATCTTTAAAAGGTGTTATGATGCCAGGGCTCACTGAACAATAATGAAACAAGATCATGTTGAAGAATGTTCCTTTTAAAACCCCCTAAAGTCGATTGAAGCACCCGCGCGTCACACAGTGACATCATTTTTAATATTGAATAGCTCCCTGTTTGTTTATGCTAGAGACTTACTGTTTCTGCAGCTCAATCCCCTCTTTCCACAGATAATCAGTTTGGTTTTGTGAGAAGACCTTTTTGAAATTAGGACGTCTGCAACAAAGTTCTAGACAACTGCCGTAAAGCTTGCGGATGTCGCAGAGCAAAACAAAATGTGTGAGTCTCAGCTTTTGATGGTTGGCCGAAACATTGTCTCTTTAATTTTCGAGATTATCGGTCCCTGGCGAGGGAGGAGCTGGTTTTTATATAGTGTATATTTATTTTTTCTGAACACATACATGTACACAAATGTACATTTATGTTCGCTAGTTGGACAGGCAAACACTGACAAGTACTAAACAGCAAACCATTCAAAACTTGTGTACTAACCAGGTACCATTTCTGCTGATCACATCTGCCATTCACCTTCTCTGTACTGGTACTAAACACAGCTGGTGACAGCTCGGTCTGACAAACTAC
Organism: Oncorhynchus clarkii lewisi; assembly: GCF_045791955.1. Taxonomy (NCBI): domain Eukaryota; kingdom Metazoa; phylum Chordata; class Actinopteri; order Salmoniformes; family Salmonidae; genus Oncorhynchus; species Oncorhynchus clarkii. Next base: position 45,245,770 of record NC_092163.1, on the reverse strand, counting down.
TATGGGTTGATTAAATCTATTTTTATATTTGTAATCTATTTAGTTATAGAAACATGATACCATCAATGCAAGCTGTAAAATAACTCCCAACTTTACTTAGAATGTAGCAAACTTAGCAAAGTAGCTAGCTAGCTAGCTAGCTACAACAAGTGGACCTGTTGCAAGCTAGCAGGAGCATATACAGTAGCTGTATCATTAGCATGTCATTCCGGGACAGGGAGCTTTAGCTATCATTATTCCAAGTAATAATTAAAGACTACAAAAATCAATAGGACATGTATTGTAAAGCTAATAGAGTCATCAAGACATGACTCTATTAGCTTTAATTCCATTCCATTCATACAGACAAATAAGAAATGTACATCATCCCTGTCAATAGGCCTAGTTGGAGTTAGCTACAGATTGTACACCAGATTATGTGATATAACCAAAGATTTTTGGTATCCATTACTGGACATTAGAGTTCAGGCATAGATTATTCAACTAACCTGGTATTGGTGGTACTCTCTTAATTCTGGAAAACAGTTCTTTAAAATGTCAGTGTCCAGTTGCAGGTGGTTCTACAAACATCAGAGAAAACTCAGAAAGATAGTAAATCCATATTTTCAATTGAGTGAGATAAGCCTCTTGCGTGTGTGTAGATCTTTGTTTTGGTCGCACTGTGTGACACGCTGTCATTTACTTCTAAGCATGGCCGCGGGCTCGTTGCGTAGAAACAACTGGTTCCAGCAAAGATGTTGGGAAATTCTAGATGTGCAGCTGCCAAAATGGCGAGGAACCTTCTTGTGCGTTACACAACATGGGTTTACTATCTTTCTGAGTTTTCAAAAACATTGATTGGCTACATTTCGATACACCTAGGGGACCTGGGCAAACGGATGCTCCTAGAGAGAGGGGGGAATACTGAAGCATGCATTGATGTCAGTTCTACTGTCTCCATCAGTAGGCTTTTGGCATAGATGGTAAAGCTCTTATTTCCGGACTGCAACATTGTAATATTCTGCCCCCCACGGCACTTAAATGGTAAGTTACACTATATTTAGACACTTCAAATACTGTCTAAGACACCGTTGCTATTTGTCTGCATACTCAATAAATTGGGAAACACTAAAAGTGATGGTGTTCTTTGTTTGAATGCACATGCATGAAATGTACATTATAGAAAACATGTCTCAAAAGTCAGTCATCATAGTTAGTAGTAGAGTAATGGATTGGCAAGAATTTGTCACGGTCAACTTTTAGAAGGTTAGTAGGAAAATTGGGCTAATCATTTAAACCACCTATATACTCACACTCACTGAACACAAACACTCATTTCCCAGCTGCTTTTTATATAATCCTGCCGACTGTAAGATGTTCCATACTTTATATTCCAGTGCATCCAACATTATGCATGTCCACCATGGTAATGGGCAGCTGTTTTTATATAATCCTGCCGACTGTAAAACTGCATCCAACATTATGCATGTCCACCATGGTAATGGGCAGCTGTTTTTATATAATCCTGCCGACTGTAAGACTGCATCCAACATTATGCATGTCCACCATGGTAATGGGCAGCTGTTTTTATATAATCCTGCCGACTGTAAGACTGCATCCAACATTATGCATGTCCACCATGGTAATGGGCAGCTGTTTTTATATAATCCTGCCGACTGTAAGACTGCATCCAACATTATGCATGTCCACCATGGTAATGGGCAGCTGTTTTTATATAATCCTGCCGACTGTAAGACTGCATCCAACATTATGCATGTCCACCATGGTAATGGGCAACTGTTTTTATATAATCCTGCCGACTGTAAGACTGCATCCAACATTATGCATGTCCACCATGGTAATGGGCAGCTGTTTTTATTTTTAAAATTTAACTGCAGAGCACATTGTATACATTTGCCCAGCTTTTTAGAGAAGAATGTATTGCAAGGTGTGCTATATGTGTAGTATATGCTATGTTGGCTAATATGCATATGCAGCTGTAGTTTTAAATCCTTCATTATAGCATACATGAAACATCTTTCCAGCTACATGCTTTTATTTGGGTTTCTATGCAAAGTATATGATTCAATGTTTCTTTAAGCCTGCAGCTAGCTACATTGATGAAGCATACAGTGAGCTTTAGTCTCTAGCATAAACACACAGGGAGCTATTAAATACTCTAAATGTCAGGGGGGGGGGGGGGTTAAAGAAATACTGTATAATCTTAAAACATAGTTAAAAGTATACATTTGATATCATGGATAGTCAGTCCTTGCATCCATAGGTCTGCTTATGAATTTGAGAGTGGTCATGTTTCACCAGCCCAATCCATTTAGTATTTTTGCTAAAAATGAGCAGGGAAAACCGTTTAATGTTTCAATTAAGTATTATAGCTTTAAGAACGTTTCCCAAAACGACAGAAACATCACAAAATGTTGTCATAATAAATGCAAACTGATTCAACTGGGAATCATACAGTAAGCTTTAGTCTCTAGTCTAAACACATGGGTAGCTATTCAATATTGTAAATTACTTCACCGTGTGGCGCACAGGGCAAAACGCACACAAACAAAAACACTGTATAGCCACAAAACAAAAACTATACATTTGATATCATCAGTCCTTGCATCCATAGCTCTGTCTATGAATTTGAGCGTTTTTATTTCTCCGGACCCAATCACTTAGTTTTTGGCGAAATAGGGACGGGGAGCACACTTTGTTTCAAGGATTCTAGTTGTAAGAAAGTAGCCCAAAATATGATGACCATTTTGCTGGTGAAGATTGATACGCCTGTGTGGGTGTGAGTGTCTGTGTGTATTATGAATTGCAGACAGTTATTGACCTATGCTTCTCACCTGGCACCATTTAACATGCCTGGCGGATGAGTGGAGATTTGAGCGCTGCCTTCCAGGCCAGCCTCCCCATCAGCCAGGTGTCTATGGATGAGCGATGGGGGGTGAGCAGCCCCTGCCTGGCATCAGAGGAGGAGGAGTGGGAGTAAAGACACAACCCAATCTGTGATGTGGAGGTAGTACTAGGTGCTATAGCATGTTATAATTATGTAAGTCCTCAAGAAATAGGGGAATTCACTTTAGCTTTTATAGTGCGGAGACGAAAGGATGATGGGATGCTTGGATTAGTGGGTAGATGGCTAGGTACTATAGCTAGTCAGATGGATAGATACTTTATATAAATGTAAGTGTAGCAGATCGGGATCTGTGAAACTCACTCCTTAGCCTGAAGTGTCTCCACTTGTGTTGCCGAATAACTAGCTTTTCGGTGGCGAGACTGGGTAAGATGCTTCAGGAGGGCGGTCACATGTGTTTGCGAGTCAGAGGTCCTGGGTTTGAGCCTTTGTATGAGCAGAATCAGGAGGAAGCGGTACTCGCTAAGCAAGCAGTGTGAGGTCCTTTACATATGTATACTGTACATATGTTACAGTTACATAGAATATACACTTTAAAATGTTCAAACGGGGTAAAAAGTGAGGATATTAAAACATGAATGATGTTAATCATAGTTGTTTTCTAGTCCTCCCCTGTTTGACTAGTAGAACCAACCACTTGAGTTGACTGAGTCTGTCTAAAACCCTGGCTGGTTTTATTAGCCTTGATTCCACACTGCTTTGTCCATGACTTTGTCCCAAATGGCACCCTATTCCCAACATAGTGCACTATTAGCCCTATGGGCTAGGAATAGGGTGCCATTTTGGAAGCAGAGATGCTCATGTAGGGTTTCCATAGATGTCATTTACACCTTCCTTCCTCTGCGTATGAGCAGGGCTCCGGTAGTCATCCTGCCACTCGACACCAATGTAGCCAACTCCCCAGCCTCCCCGCAGAACAGGAACCAGAACCTGGGTGAGTTGGTGCTTTGGGGAAATGGAGGGGATACAACTCAGCAAGCCATCTAATTAGGGCTTCACAGCATTTGTGTAATGTTTGCCCAGGCTCTGAGAAATTGTGGAAGAGGGGAAATTGCCCAAGCGTGGTTCCAGGCTTGTGCTGTGCTGCCCGCACGGGAGGGCAGTCTTCTACAGGAGATTTGGGAGAGAGAGAGAGGGAGCCTGACCGAAAGAAAGCTTGGAGGTGGGAAGCTCCTTGGGATTGGAACTGCACAGTGGGTGAAAAGGTGAAAAGCAGATGTGAAGTTAGGTTGAGTCTGGAGCGGCTTTCGCGGGAGGAGGTGCCAAGCAGAGGGGAGGGGGGCTGATCAGGGGTTGAGTCGTTTTGAACCCACATGGTAAGCCCTTCCCCTGAGGCCGGCTGGTGTTAGAGGGCTTGCTTTGGAATGGGTGACAGGGACAGCCCCCGGGCCATTTCATTACTGAAAGTGTCTGTCTAGAAGATGGGAAAAGGATTATCCCCCAAACAGGATTTATTGGAGAGGATAATTCATTGGCTGAACTCACAGTGGGGAGGTGCTGTATAGGTGGAGGTTACAATATCGCTTCATTCACAGCTCTCTCTCCCCTCCTACCTCATTCTCTAAGGGAAGTGTCCATGTGTCACTGTGTGTGTGTGTCTGTGTGTGTGTCTGTGTGAGAGAGACAGAGAGAGAGAGTGTGTGTGTATTTGTGGAGATGCTCTCAGTAAAAGTGTGAGTGTAGGGGTTTGTTGTATGCGTTTTTCACGTGTGTGGCCACAGAATGTTTGTGAATATTTGTGTGTGAGTTATGGTTGTGTTTGAGTGTGTGTGTGCATGTCATTAAGCGTAGGTGATTGTGTGTACACATGTTATAGACCAAATTGAGTGTTTTTACAGGGCCAGTTATTTAACTGACTAGGAACAGGCACAGAGAAACTCTGAGTATCACTGTGCTGTTATAGAGCCACCAGACACAACCACTTAGGAGACACAAGACACTGATTGCGAGGAAACAGAGCTCACCTTTCAACATTCATAGACATTTTTTAATCATTACACACACTCTCGCACAGTTTTGAGAAAACAGCTGAGGAATGAAAAACAGAGAAAGAATTTCAATTGGGGCTCATTTTCTGTGTTTGGGCCTGGGGGCACTTGACAAAACAATGATGGAGACACGAAGGAACGCCAGGGAGATTTGCATTTAACAAACTGATGTCTTCTCGCCTGTCATGTAATATTAATGTATGGGGAAGATTGCTGGCGTTCTCACCCATTTTAATGCGGTAATAAGACAACTGGCTCCTTATAGAGAGCCAATTGCCTTTGCTATCGGAGGAGATGACAGTCCCACATTCTCCGGCTAGCACAAGGCACCACATCTTCATAATCCTCCAATTAGCAGCAAAAGCCACTTCTCCTGTCCATGTCAGTGATAGCACACACTGTTGTCCACTCGCTATAACCATTTAGACAGACCGCCAAACCCCGGAATCCAAACCCCTTCTCCAATCACGTATTGTGCTTCAACAACCCAGACGATTCAGTCTTCTTCCCCCCGTCGACTGCAAAAATGAGTCTGAAATCTGCCTTTAAAAGGTTGTTGATTGGGGTGCCGGGGTCTGTAATTTGCAATTAACGAACGGGTCGGGAATTTGATTTGGGTCGAAGTCCTCATTTACATAGTGTGGGAAGAGAGATTCTGTGAGGGCTCTGTGGTGGCGGGCAGCGTATCGGGTTTGATTTACCCATATAAATCCTGGTGGGAGATGGAGCTGCCATGGACTGCTTCTCTCTCAGTATACTACTTCATCTCTCACACCACGCACTTACCTGTAATGAATGCAGAGCGCGAGCCACAGATTTCTATTGCCTCGTCTCAATTGCTTGTTAATGGTGGGGTCATTAGGCCAGGGAAATGGCTAAGTCCACATCGAGTCTCTGGGGGTGGGTAGGGATGTTGGGCGGCACTGTCGGCAGTGACCAAATGTGATTTTTGCCTCTGCCTCTATTGGGTAAGCTCAGTGTAGAATGCTGGGAAATGTTTGACTGACATAATTCTTTATAACCTGACATAAAACGTACATAACAACTACTGGAAGCATCTACCTATGAGGTGAAACTGCCTGGAAGAAGTAGTAGATTGCTACAGTAGCTCAAACAGTTCCGTGAATTGACTCCATATAACACTATTATGTCAGTTGTTATGACTGTAAGGTCAGGAAGTCTAATGATATGTTATGACCGTTTTCTTGAACTCCTAAGCAGACATAAATACACTGTATACAAGACAATAGGTCTTTATCATTACAGCCATTAAATAAATGTGTGCAAGCGTGTGCACACATAGAAGGTCCTGTGAAAAAATGGGCAGGCCTATGGAAATGAAATGCCCATCCAACTGATTCATTCTGGTGCTAGGTCTGTAGAACACCTGCTCTTTCCATGACATAGACTGACCAGGTGAATTCAGGTGAAAGCTGTGATCCCTTATTGATGTCACCTGTTAAATCCATTAAATAAAGATTTTTAAGCTGTGAAATGTGCAATTCAGAGGGTGAATGGGTAATACAAAAGATTTACAGTTGAAGTCAGAACTTTACATACACTTAGGTCGGAGTCATTAAAACTCGTTTTTCAACCACTCCAAAAATGTCTTGTTAACAAACTATAGTTTTGGCAAGTCGGTTAGGACATCTACTTTGTGCATGACACAAGTCATTTGTCTAACAATTGTTTACAGACAGATTAGTTCACTTATAATTCCCTGTATAACAATTCCAGTGGGTCAAAAGTTTACATACACTAAGTTGACTGTGCCTTTAAACAGCTTGGAAAATTCCAGAAAATGATGTCATGCTTTAGAAGCTTCTGATAGGCTAATTGACATCCTTAGTCAAGTCCTGACCATAGAAAGCTTTTATTTTCTATGGTAGAGTAGGTCAGGGCGTGACTTGGGGGTTGTTCTAGTTTATATTTTCTACGTGGGATTCTAGGTTTATTTTCTATGTTGGTGATTTGTATGATTCCCAATTAGAGGCAGCTGGTTATCCATGTCTCTAATTGGGAATCATACTTGAGTAGAATTTTTTTCCACCTGTGCGTTATGGGATATTGTTTATGTTTAGTTGCCTGTTAGCACTGCATTTTGCACCACGTTTAGTTTATTATTTATTTGTTTTGTCTTTGCTAAAGTTTTACTTTATTATTTAATAAATATGTGGAACTCTACGTACGCTGCACCTTGGTCCGATATTCATTTCAACGAACGTGACAGAATATCCCATCAACAAAGGACCAAGCAGAGTGCCCGGGAGGAGATGGCATCCTGGACTTGGGACGAAAAAATGGCAGCAGACAAGAGCCAGCCATAGAAGCAGGCGGAAGCAGGCGGAAGCAGCGAAGGAGGGACAGCAGCAAAGTTGGGGAGGAAGGCCACAGAAACCCCAATAACATTTTTTGGGGGGGCATATAGAGCAGTCGGCGGAGCCGAGGAGTGAACCAGAGCCAGTCTGGGAGAAGAGGGAGAATTTGGAGGAGAGAGAAATGGGAGAGTTGTGGAGTTGTTGGAGGATGCACGGATTTTGCCCTAAGGAACATGTTGTCAGTTTGGTGCCACCTGAGTCAGCTCTCCGTACTCGTCCTGAGAAGTGTGTTAAAGTTCCGGAATAATTGATGCCGGCTATACGTACCAGGTCTCCAGTGCACCTTCACAGCTCAGTACGTCCTGTGCCAGCTCCTCGCACTTGCCATGCGAAGTGAGTTCATGTTCCGGTACCATTGATGCCGGCTATACGCACCAGGTCTCCAGTACGTCTCCACAGCCCGGTACGTCCTGTGCCTGCTCCTCGCACTCTCCCTCAAGTGCGATTTCCCAGTCAGGTGCGTACTGTTCCTGCTCATCGCGCTCGCCCTGAGGTGAGTGTCACCAGCCCGCTACCACCAGTGCCGGCCCCGCGCACCAAGCTTCCGGCGACGGTTCCCAGTCCAGAGCTTCCGGCGACAGTTCCCAGTCCAGAGCTTCCGGCGACAGTTCCCAGTCCAGAGCTTCCGGCGACAGTTCCCAGTCCAGAGCTTCCGGCAACATTTCACAGTCCGGAACCTCCAACGACGGTCCACAGTCCGGAACCTCTATCGACGGTCCACGGTCCGGAACCTTCTAAGACGGTCCACGGTCTGGAACCTCCGAAGATGGTCCACGGTCCGGAACCTCCTGAGACGCTCACTAGCACATTAGAGTCTGCTGCCCGACTATAAGTATATAGACTTGAAATCATTGGTCATTAATAATGTAACACTAGTCACTTTAATAATGTTTACATATTTTGCATTACTCATCTCATGTATTGTATCAAGCGGACAGGGAGAGGTGAGGGGAGTGGTAATTGAGGAGAGAGATATTGCAGATTGCTGGCTCCACCCCAAGCCTTATATGGACTTCCTGCCCCGACGAGGCAAGACTGGAAATCATTAAGCCAGGGATTGCTGGGGTATAAAGTAGGAAGCAGCCTGCACAAAGGGGCAGAGGTGTAGTGAACCAAGCAAGGTATGAGGAGGGCAATAGCCGTGAGGGCAATAGCCGTGAGGGCAATAGCCGTGAGGGCAATAGCCGTGAGGGCAATAGCCGTGAGGGCACACGTTGTGACCTGGACTGTTGGATTATCCCCCTTGTGTACCGGATTGGCTGAGGACCCAAGTATGAGGATTACCCCTGAAAAACAGAACAGACAATGAGAACGGCTTGGGAACTGTGAGGTGATTGGTGCATTTCCCCCTCTTCCCCAGTGTAAGAAAATCCCTAATAAACTTCCCTTTTGCATTCTATTTGTGCTACTGGTGCCTGTGTTATTGAACTTGGTGACGTGGAAACCCCACACCCTTGATCCTGCTACAGTATATACTGTATTCTATTGTATCTTAGTCTATGCCGCTTTGACATTACTCATCCAGGTAATGACATATTCCTTTACTTTAGATGGGTGGGTATTGTTAGATATTACTGCACTGCAGTAATAGCATCTGCTAAACACGTGTATGTTACCGATTTGACTGTCATCCATATTCCATTCACCCAGCTCAGTGTGACATCGATAGGTTTAGGCAACTACATGATACTAAGATTTTCCCTGTACCATCATGAAGATGCTACAACCTTGCCTATGAGGTTGAGAGAAATTAGAGTAATCAAGCAGCCACATATAAGCCACATGATCACTTTGTTGGATGGATATATAATTCCTTCTCGCATCTATGCTCTCTCCTCCTCTCACCTTTTCCCAGCTACAGTACTAGCACTAATGCGTTCGTAAACCAGCTTCAATCATGCAGTACAGCAAGCAGTTAAGCAGTTACACCGGCGGACCCCAGTGGCAATAAATGAATAAAACCAAAAGCTTACCTTGACTTGGAAGAGCTCCAGTGTTGGATAGCCACAACCAGTTAGCTAACTATTGTCTTTCTCTCTTTTTTTAGTTCACTACTCACCACATGCTATGCATTGCAGTGCTAGCTAGCTGTAACTTATGCTTTCAGTACTAGATTCATTCTCTGATCCTTTGATTGGGTGGACAACATGTCAGTTCATGATGCAAGAGCTCTGATATGTTGGAGGATGTCCTCCGGAAATTGTCGTAATTACTGTGTACGTCTATGGAAGGGGTGAGAACCATGAGCCTCCTAGTTTTTTATTTAAGTCAATGTATCCTGAGGAGGACAGAAGCTAGCTGTCCTCTGGTACACCATGGTGCTACCCTACAGAGTGCTGCTGAGGCCACTGTAGACTTTCATTGCAAAACAGTGTGTTTTAATCAATTCTTTGTTGCCTTGAATATATTTAATACAGTTTTATCTGAAAATTATAACTTTTTTAAATGTTTCACTTTATTTATTTTTCTGAAATTCACTGAGGCAGATGGTCCTCCCCTTCCTTCTCTGAGGAGCCTCCAACGGGTGCAACTCAATATTATGAAGGTGTTACTAATGTTTCTACACTCAGTGTAGACTCCAGAGATACTTACTTAACTACCACTTATCATTGACCACTACACCGTACTAACGTCCTCTCATGCGCGTAAGCAGGATGTCAAGAGAGAGGTAATTCTCTCTTGCGACGGTGTCATCAAGACATTATGTCAGGATACTTCAAATAAAGCGGAGCCTTGTGGAGAGATGCTCCAACAAATGGGCATTTTTGTTCAAATACCCTGGGAATTTATAGCTAGAGTAAGTTCCTCACAGTAGGGGGCAAGATGGCTCCTGCTCCGGGCGGTCGCAGGCTTTCATGCTGTTGACACTACTTAGCATGCTGAATTTAGCTCCCAGTGTTATATAATATCCTTTTTTAAAGATTCCCTGTTTGGATTATGCACAAATTCATCTTATCATTGTGGAATAAAAAGTAATTATATAAAACAGTTATGGCTTTCAAAGTAGTATAGCTAGTATTATCTTGACCTTCCAGAGTAGTTTAGAGTAATGTCACCTAGGTTTGATAGAGGTCCTTTATATTCCTGTGTTTGTCTCAGATGTAGGTCTAAACTCAAAGTACAACGTCCTTGTTTTTCAATCTGAGTATTGCCTTGCCTGGTTCCCTTTGTTTTGTTAAGGCCTGCAATTGCTCCATGATATGACACTCTTATCCAGGGTGACGTACAGGAGCAATTGGGGTTAAGTGCCTTGCTCAAGGCACATCCACATATTTCTCACCTAGCTGGCTCTGGGATTTGAACCAGCAACCTTTTGGCTGCTGGCTCAACGCTCTGAACCTCTAGGCTACCTGCCACCCTATATGAGCCGGAGTATGCTGCCCAAGGCTAACTCCATTTATCTTCATTGTATTTAAACCAGAGTTTGCGATCCCAGGCTAGCTCCATTTTATAGGGCTGGTGGCCTGTGTACCTGTCGTGTGTTTAGGCCTTATAACTTGGGCCTTACGGTCCCAGGGTGGCCCCTTGTTTGTTTAGGGCCCCTGCTTGGACACAGAGATGCAGATGATGCAGAGAGCAGCCCTGTAGTGCCTTTCGACACGCTCTCTCAGAGTGCAGGGTCATGTTCTCTCGCCGAGTACAAGACAGGAAATCAATTTAATTACCTGTGAAGCAGAAGACGGAGCGTGGGGGCCTGACAAGGAAGGACTGTGTTCCCGAAGCACTCTGCCAACGAGAGAGGAAGGAGGGAGAGATGTGGAGAGAGAGAGATGGGGAGAGTTAACTCTACAGCCCCCACTGCCTCCCTCCATCTTGCTAGCCTCGCCTGTCCTCCCTCTCTCTTTCTTGCTAGCCTCGCCTGTCCTCCCTCTCGCACTATCCTCTGTCCTTGTCTCACTATCATACAAACATTCGTTGTCCTTCATTTTGTCCTCTCTTTCTCTCTTACACCCTTTCTCCACTCCCCCCTCTGTCCTTTGCGGTCTCTCTCGTCAACCAATGTTCTCTCGCCTTTTTACCTTCACTTGCCCATCACATTTTTATGTCTATTCTTATTGTCCTCTCAATAGTTGCCTCCGTCTTTCTCCACCAGACCTCATCCTTGTCTCCTTGTGGTTTATCTATTTCCATCCTCCTAACAGTCTCTTTTAATAGCCTCTGGAGTAGGTGACTAAACTCAACACGATTTACGATGACGATGAGTGGCAACTAGTGTTGGCGGATTGGATCTCCGACATCACATAAAATGTATATTTATAAAAAAAACAATGGATTTCAGCACCCAAAAAATAACATGCAATTCCACAGGATGTCCTGTGTATTTCAGGACAGGCTTTAGGTTTCAGCGATCAGTGCACCCATCTGTGGAGATACCACCATGTGACACAGCAGAATGTTAGCATTAACAACCTCCAAAACAACACCCACTTCCATTTGACCTGCTTTCTCCATAGCAACCTAATCCACAGCTAGCTGTGTGATCTCTGTTTTCACAACAAACTGACCATGCACAGTGCATTCAGACCCCTTGACTTTTTCGTTTTTTGTTACGTTACAGCGTTATTCTAAAATGTATTGCATTTTTCCCCTCATCAGTCTACACACAATAGTACATAATGACAAACCAAAAACTAGTTTTTAGCCATTATTTATTATTATTATTCAGCCAAATTTATATAAAAAACTAACAACTGAAATATCACATTTACATAAGTATTCAGACCCTTTACTCAGTACTTTGTTGATGCACCTTTGGCAGCGATTACAGCCTTGACACATCTTGGGTATGACTGTACAAGCTTGGCACACCTGCATTTGGGGAGTTTCTCCCATTCTTCTCTGCAGATCCTCTCAAGCTCTGTCAGGTTGGAGGGGGAGATTTGCTGCACAGCTATTTTAAGGGCCCTTCAGAGATGTTCACTCGGGTTGAAGTCTGGGCTCTAGCTGGGCCACTCAAGGACATTCAAAAAATTATACCAAAGTCACTCCTGCATTGTCTTGGCTGTGTGCTTAGGGTTGATGTACAGTTGGAAGGTGAACCTTCACGCCTGCATTTGGGGAGTTTCTCCCATTCTTCTCTGCAGATCCTCTCAAGCTCTGTCAAGTTGGATTGGTAGCGTCACTGCGCAGCTATATTCAATTCTCTCCAGAGATGATTGATCAGGTTCAAGCCCAGGCTCTGGCTGGGCAACTCAGAGACTTGTCCCGAAGCCACTCCTGCATTGTCTTGGCTGTGTGCTTAGGGTCGTTGTCCTGTTCAAAGGTGAACCTTCGCACCAGTCGGAGGTCCTGAGCACTCTGGAGCAGGTTTTCATCAAGGATCTCTCTGTACTTTGCTCTGTTCACCTTTGCCTCAATCCTGACTAGTCTCCCAGTCACTGTCGCTGAAAAACATCCATGCTGCCACCACCATGCTTCACCGTAGGATGGTGCCAGGTTTCCTCCAGACGTGACGCTTGGCATTCAGGCCAAAGAGTTCAATCTTGGTTTCATCAGACCAGATAATCTTATTTCTCATGGTCTGAGAGTCTTTAGGTGCTTTTGGCAAACTCCAAGCAGGCTGTCATGCGCCTTTTACTGAGGAGTGACTTCCGTCTGGCCACTCTACCATAAAGGCCTGATTGGTGGAGTGTTGCAAAGCTGGTTGTCCTTCTGGAAGTTTCTCCCATCTCCACAGAGGAACTATAGAGCTCTGTTAGAGTGACCATCGGCGTCTTGGTCATCTCCTTGACCAAGGCCCTTCTCCCCTGATTGCTCTGTTTGGTCAGGCGGCCAGCTCTAAGAAGTGTCTGGGTGGTTCCAAACTTCTTCCATTTAAGAATGATGGAGGCCACTGTGTTCTTGGGGACCTTCAATGCTTCATAAATGTTTTGGTACCCTTCCCCAGATCTGTGCCTCGACACAATCCCGTCTCGGAGCCCTACGGACAAAATCCTTTCCCGGAACTCTTCATTCTACGTCATGGCTTGGTTTCTGCTCTGACATGTACTGTCAACTGTGGGACCTTTATATAGACAGGTGTGTGCCTTTCCAAATCATGTCCAATCAATGGAAACAGGATGCACCTGAGCTCAGTTTCAAATCTCATAGCAAAGGGTCTAAATATTTATGTAAATAAGGTATTTCTGTGCTTTATTTGGAAAGAATTGGCAAATTTCTAAAAACCCATTTTCTCTTTGTCATTATGGGGTGTTGTGTGTAGATTGCAGCCTTATTCTACTTTTTTTTTATCGTCAATGTAACAAAATGTGGAAAAAGTCAAGGGGTCTGAATACTTTCCAAAGGCACTGTATCAAACCTTCATCATCTGCATGCAATTTTAAAATGTGGTAGCCCGCTAAGCTAAGGCTTTGGTGTTACCTCTGGGAGCTGTTACCTCTGGGAGCTAAGACCCTTCAGGTCTCAGGCAAGGTTACTCAGTGTGCAGAGCTACTTCTGCAAACTACCTCTGCATAAAGTGAATTCTGTCAGCGTGTTGACATTTAGCCACGCCACTGGGCTGAATGTGCACGGCTGCTGTACATGCATGGAAATATGTTGAGTTCACCTTAGAGGTTCCAATCACCACAGAAACCTCTCCCCTCTCCACCTTGGTACATTTGGTCGCACTCTCCTGTAAAAAAGGTTTTAATGTCTTCATCTTGCAATGGTGTGATTCTCCTGGTAATTTGAGGAGAATTGCAACAGCAGGCTTTTCCAGACCGAGGCACAGAACTGTCACGTTTCAGAAAGATTTGGCCCTGCGCCCAGCTCCTGGAAAATTCACCATGACGCCCTCCTGGCTAAAAGTCCCAGTATCTGTAGTCTTCTGTCGTCTCTGCGAATGGAGGAAGCGACGTCTGCTTCATCTCCAGGATTTTGACATCGGAAATTTGGAAATTAATATTTCACGTTTCCCCAATTCAAGTAAAGAGGGAGAGGTGAGAGAAGAAAAAAAACTTCTGGCATCAGATTCAAGAGCCACATGATAAATCCATAAACAGATGCTGGATTTTATGTGCAAAGCAAATGACTGCAAGCCCCTGCAAGGCATCTTCAGTTGCGAAGAATCTTGGCTGATTAGACAGAGCAGGTTTTGATAAGGATGAGTGCACCCCATGAAGGGAGGGATACACTCGGAAGCACTTAACTTTTCTCCAGTCACACATATTTATGGGTGAAGAAGTAAGTTTACTCAGTAGCCAGATGGGGGAAATAAGTGGAATTTGATCCCCTTAGTGTGCCATTAATGTATTTCAAACTCACGGAGCTAAACTAATTTGCTTACAGTTTTGCCTACTTTTATTTACTTAATACATATTTATAAATTGTATTAGCTCTCACGACACCCAGAGCAGAAGCTTGCTGCCATAAGCTCCAGGCTTCCTGTCTTTCCTTACAAGAGTCTCCTTTCACAACAATCACAGTTGATTTATTGCACGCTGTTGAATAAAATGGCTGATAGTTGATCATTGAGCTGTGTGTGTTCATGTTCATGTGTTCATGTTCACATTCTTCAGTGTAGCTTTATAGACTGAATATGGTACCACATGCTCCGGCTACGCACTGATCCCAACACCGACAGACAGACCACAGACAGAAAGCTTCCACAAGTCATAAATATTCAATGAGATTTTGTTTGTTTATTTAAGATCGCAGACTTTGAAAAGTGAACAGGTAAGAATGGTTCTTGCTCCAGAGACAGCCAGTTCTGAGCACTGAGTGAGTGAACAGAATAAATTAAGAGGTGATTTCGCATTCCTGGGGGCTGTTGTGCCTGGGCCGAGGCCGGGGCTGTGTAAATGATTGGGAATGCAGAACGTGAACAGAGTGGCACCAGGGCCAAAGTGCATTCAGCTCTGGTGTGGACCCTGTGCTTTGAGCTCTCGCACGAAGGAAGTACGCAACCCTCCCTCCCCGCTCCCAGGGCGGGTCAGCCAGCTAACGATCTGCCCGACTAGGCGTCCCAGGAGAGGGGGTTCAACCACAGTTCAGGCCCTTACTGAAAGACAGAGAGAGAGAGGGGTGGAGCGAGAGAAAGAGAGTGAGAGTGGGAAAGAGAGAGAGAGAAATGGATAGAGGGATCTAATTCTCACCACAGATCACCCACTCCAGCCTGCTTTGTTTTGGCCTATTTGGTTGACGTAACGAGTTGCAACACAAGTTTGCCAAAATCTAGGAAACATTGCAATAACGTTAACTTTTTGACTGTTGTGTCACTCAAATCCTTTATTCATAACTATGACAAAAAATAGACTATATTAATTATGAATAATTTGACCATGTTACTATGCTTTTATGTTGGCAACATGGTCCAGAAAATGATTTGCTCACATTTTCCCATGTCATGAATGTAATGCATTTATCATCATGCCTCGGACATTTACAACATACAATAAATATGTCAAAACGGGGTTCATGCATATTTAGTAAAACATTGTTCATTTCAATATTTATTTATTTACTCATTCACCTATGACTTACCTACTTATTTGCGGAATATGTAGGGAACAAATTATTTTTAAGTGGCCTGGCAATATAATTGGTTACACATGTATTATTAACAGGATGTAATAAAACATTTATTTGGGGGATATTGACACAATAACTATGACCAGTGGTTTGCAGCTGTCAAATTTCCTTTCTTCCGAATTCTGTAGACAAATTGGGGCATTTTTCAGAAACCATAAAACAGTCTCAATGGAATGACTGGAATTACAAATGTTAGCCTAAAATCTCATATTTCTAGGCCTTAATTGCGTATATAAGTACAGTCTTGAACGACAAGAGATGCAGAAAGTCAACATGTGTAAAAAAAATAATTAAAAGAATGTTTAAAAAAATAAACTTTTTGAGACACATTTAGTGGGCTAAAAAGTCATTACAGTAAACTATTTCAGCAAAGCCTGATCACTTTAAGAACCCTTGCTGTGGGGAAATGTCAAATAACAAGTGCTCTCCCCCCAAGCCGATTATGGTCTGCTCTATAAATCACCAAACGGGAGGCGAGAGATAGCGAGGGAAGCGGGAGATGGAGTTTGCTGTGGGAGCATTGGAGCGTGAACCTGGGCCGGGCGGTGAGGAGTCATGACACCCCTGTCCCTGGACACCTGTGTGGGGGATTAATGGGCGGGCAGGTGGTGGGTCGCCAGTGGCAGGAGAAGAGACTGCCACCTCCAGCTGGCACCTCAGGCGCAGCAGAGGTGCATGGGGAGGGGATGAGGTTAAGAGGAGGGACTTAGTGTGGCAAGTGTGTGTATGTGGGGTGGGGGGTTGCAAGTCAGTGTGTGTGTGTGTGCGCGTGTGTGTGTGTGCGTGTGCGTGTGAGTGTGAGTGTGAGTGTGTGAGTGTGAGTGTGCGTGTGAGTGTGAGTGTGCGTGTGCGTGTGCGCGTGCGCGTGTTTATACCTTTGACCCTTACCCTTCACTTGCTCACTTGAGGAATGAAGAAGTTTGCGTCAGATATATATCAAATCAAATTTTATTGGTCACATACACGTTTAGCAGATGTTATTGCGAGTATAGCGAAATGCTTATGCTTCTAGTTCCGACAGTGCAGATATATCTAACAAGTAATATCTAACAATTTCACAACATATACCCAACATACACAAATCTAAGTAAAGGAATGGAATTAAGAATATGGACGAGCAATGTCAGTAGACTAAGATACAGTAGAATAGTATAGAATGCACTATATACATATGAGATGAGTAAGGCAAGATATGTAAACATAATTAATGTGACATTATTAAAATGTCTAGTGTTCCATTTATTAAAGTGGCCAATGATTTCAAGTCTGTGTATATCGTCAGCAGCCTCTCTGTGCTAGTGGTGTCTATTTAACAGTCTGAGGGAGAGATTGAAGCTGTTTTTCAGTCTCTCGGTCCCCACTTTGATGCACCTGTACTGACCTTGCCTTCTGGATGATAGCAGGGTGAACAGGCAGTGGCTCGGGTGGTTGTTGTCCTTGATGATCTTTTTGGCCTTCCTGTGACATCGGGTGCTGTAGGTGTCCTGAGGGCAGGTCATTTGCCCCCGGTGGTGCGTTGTGCAGACCTCACTACCCCCTGGAGAGCCTTATGGGTTATGGGTAGAGCAGTTTCCGTACCAGGCGGTGATACAGACTAACAGGATGATCTCAGTTGTGCATCTGTAAAGGTTTGTGAGGGATTTAGGTGACAAGCCAAATTTCTTCAGCCTCTTCACCACACTGTCTGTGTGGGTGGATCATTTCAGTTTGTCAGTGTTGTGTACGCCGATGTACTTAAAACTTTCCACCTATTCCGCTGCTGTCCTGTCGATATGGATAGGGGGTGTTCCCTCTGCTGTTTCCTGAAGTCCACAATCATCTTCTTTCTTTTGTTGATGTTGAGTGAGGTTATTTCCCTGGAAACACACTCCCAGAGTGTATATACTGTATTTGTCTATTGTAGGAGTGCTCAGCAAGTTACTTTTTGGACCCGAATGCCAAAACTTTGAAAAGGTGTTTAACGTTTACCCATTTTTCATACCCCATCATACCATGAGACATCCATGTCGTCTTTACTGGAAAATATAAAAGGTTGAGATTAATATCATTTAAAAGCTTACAGGGTCGTCAAACTAATTTACAATTTCTGGATTTAAAACAAATATATATACAGTTGGGAGAACAAGTATTTGATACACTGCCGATTTTGCAGGTTTTCCTACTTACAAAGCATGTAGAAGTCTGTAATTTTTATCATAGGTACACTTCAACTGTGAGAGACGGAATCTAAATCACATTGTATGATTTTTAAGTCATTAATTAGCATTTTATTAAATGACATAAGTATTTGATCACCTACCAACCAGTAAGAATTCCGGCTCTCACAGACCTGTTAGTTTTTCTTTAAGAAGCACCCATGTTCTCCACTCATTACCTATATTAACTGCACCTGTTTGAACTCGTTACCTGTATAAAAGACACCTGTCCACACACTCAATCAAACAGACTCCAACCTCTCCACAATGGCCAAGACCAGACAGCTGTGTAAGGACATCCGGGTTAAATTGTAGACCTGCACAAGGCTGGGATGGGCTACAGGACAATAGGCAAGCAGCTTGGTGAGAAGGCAACAACTATGGCACAATTATTAGAAAATGGAAGAAGTTCAAGATGACGATCACCCTCGGTCTAGGTCTCCATGCAAGATCTCACCTCGTGAGGCATCAATGATCATGAGGAAGGTGAGGGATCAGCCCAGAACTACACGGCAGGGCTTGGTCAATGACCTGAAGAGAGCTGGGACCACAGTCTCAAAGAAAACCATTAGTAAAACACTACGCCGTCATGGATTAAAATCCTGCAGCGCACGCAAGGTCACCCTGCTCAAGCCAGCGCATGTCCAGGCCCGTCTGAAGTTTGCCAATGACTATCTGGATGATCCAGAGGAGGAATGGGAGAAGGTCATGTGGTCTGATGAGACAAAAACAGAGTTTTTTGGTCTAAACTCGACTCATCGTGTTTGGAGGAAAAAGAATGATGAGTACAACCCCAAGAACACCATCCCAACCGTGAAGCATGGAGGTGGAAACATCATTCTTTGGGGATGCTTTTCTGCAAAGGGGACAGGACGACTGCACTGTATTGAGGGGAGGATGGATGTATCGCGAGATCTTGGCCAACAACCTCCTTCCCTCAGTAAGAGCATTGAAGATGGGTCGTGGCTGGGTCTTCAAGCATGACAACGACCCGAAACACACAGCCAGGGCAACTAAGGAGTCTCAAGGTCCTGGAGTGGCCTAGCCAGTCTCCAGACCTGGACCCAATAGAACATCTTTGGAGGGAGCTGCAAGTCCATATTGCCAAGCAACAGCCCCGAAACCTGAAGGATCTGGAGAAGGTCTGTATGGAGGAGTGGGCCAAAATCCCTGCTGCAATGTATGCAAACCTGGTCAAGAACTACAGGAAACGTGTGATCTCTGTAATTGCAAACAAAGGTTTCTGTACCCAATATTAAGTTCTGCTTTTCTGATGTATCAAATACTTATGTCATGCAATAAAATGCAAATGAATTACTTAAAAATCATACAATGTGATTTTCTGGATTTTTGTTTTAGATTCCGTCTCTCACAGTTGAAGTGTACCTATGATAAAAAATTACAGACCTCTACAAGCTTTGTAAGTAGGAAAACCTGCAAAATCGGCAGTGTATCAAATACTTGTTCTCCCCATAGTATATATATACATATCATTTTTAATTCTGTACTTTAAAAATATTTAACGTCAATTAAATATAGAACCTGTAAAAGTGGGTTTGTTTCATATATGTTGTAGTATACACCCTATTTTACATAATCTAAGGTTGTTGTGTTGTGCCCGCCATTGATTGAGACACATGTTCTTGAGTACAGGATGGGTGTCATGTTTTGGATGATAACTGTAATAAAATAGAAATAAAATTGAAATGTTTATTTCAGTACAACAAAGATGGTTAGAAAATGTTGACTTGAATGGAAGTATCTGTTTTAAATTATACTGTCATTCCTCCATAGGAAACCTATTGTAAAAATAGAAGTATAGATAATAATTTAGACATTACCATTTAAATTGACATTTGACGATGGATGGACTGGCGGACAACTTTGTAGTGGTAATCAGAAGTAAAAATGTAAATTCAATTTACATTTCAATGGTGTACCAGATAAATTGCAGTGGTCTGAAGGGATAGGTCAATTCTATGAATTCTATTTATATGATTGAAATGACACCAACACTGTTTTCAAGAGCATGTTGAGTCTCAACCGATGGCGGGCGCAACACAACTCAGCTTATGTGAAATAGGTTACAATATATGCAAATATGAGGAGAAGAAAAATGGCAGTTTACTTGTTTTTATATAATTGAAGTTACAGGTTTAACATTTTTTATTAAGAAATGCTGAACAAATAATAAAACAGTTTGTAAGCTTTTAAATGACATTCAACTCAACCGTTTATCGGTGATGAAGACATGGATGTGTCATGGTATGGTGAGGTGTGCAATATAGGTCAACTTTGAGCACCTTTATCTCCTGAATGTTTTCAGTAGAAAAAAATCACTTTCTGACCATTTCTTCCATGGGCAAATGCATGGAAAGTTTTGTTTAAATCAAAAGGAGTGCTGTAAAAATGAGATTGAATTCAAATGGATTTACACATATACTCTAGGTACACTATGACAGAAAGAGCACCATGGAACCAAGTCTAAATTAATATTATTCAAAGTGTAATCCTGAATTTATAAACTGTCGCTGCACTAGTTAATTTGTAAGAGTCCTTGGCATTAAACACTCTAAATAGTAATTTAAAGGGGAGGTATCGATGATTTCATTCTGAGAGCAACTCTTGGCACACGTTAGCCCGACTACTCAGCACGGATTTCCCAACCATTAAGGTTACAGCCCAAATGACACCCTATATAGTGCGCTGTGTAGGGAATAGACTGCCATTTTAGATGGATCCTATCATTTGTATTACTCCTCCATTCATTTCAACGGTAGTTCTCAGCAGATCGTGTCCTAACTCTTCCCCTACATGAATTATGTGGCAAAGATGGCTGTTGCTATTTCACAGTATATAACTGCAATATGCCACTTTTTAAAGCTATTGTTTCTTGATAACACTGCCTGTTTCATAGGACCGCAGGAAAAGTACAGTGATGCTGTAACTGAGCATCTGCTAAATGACTAAAAATGTAAATATTGAGGCTAGATAGGGTGTGGAGACTTGACTGTGTTCCCAATCCCATGTTGCCATTCACAGCAGACCACGTCCCACCCCCTGTAATGAACACGATGGGAGACAGAGAGCTGGTTTCAAGCGCAGGGCGTAGCTGGTGTTTATTTGTAAAGAACCACAGGAGGAGGCAGGTAGCTGGGTTCAGGGGCAGGCAGAAGGTCATACACATGGGGTCCAAAAATTCAACAGTACAGGCAGGAAAAAGGCTAGTAACGTTGTCTGGGAGATCAGGCAATTGGTTGATAACAGGAAATCCGAAAGTACAGGCAGGAAATAGGCAAAAGGTGTCGTTAGTGAGGCAGGCCAGAACTATCATACACGGGAGGATTAAATTACAGGAAAATCAGAGCTCCGAATAGAAGAGTGTCACAAAACAAACGATACCTCACAATGATGGGGTGCAAAGAATTGAACTAAACAGTATGTGATAATGACATACAGGTGATCATAATTCAGGTGATTGTGATCTGGAGAGTGAGCTGCATTCAGGGGATCTATGTGTTTGAGAGTGTGAGCTGGAAAGTGGACGTTACACTCCCACTACACCATCACCCCCAAACCTGTGTTTTCAGTTCAGAAATTGCTAGAGTTAATATTTTGGACTGTGTGCACTTTCGGTAATCGCCTGAGGAGATACGGGTCACCTGCACAAAGGTTGTTTCAAGTTGGATTAGTCGTATGTACGGGATACGCATGGCATACATCGTCCAATGAAATGTTTACTTTCAGGTTCCTTCTGGACAATGCAACAACCATAAGAATACTAACATAAGTCAAAGGCTCAGTAGAATATAATAAATATTTTAGCACAAGTATAATACAAGAAGGCACAATTTATATTCCAATGTTTACACATGTATTGGGGATGGGGGCAGTGTATAAACTGAGCTGTATAATAAGAGTCTGGTAGCGCAGTTGCTATGTGTGTGTAGCATGAATGTGCCTTCGGAAGGTACTTAGACCTATTGACTTTCTCCACATTTTGTTACGTTACAGCCTTAATCAAAAATTGATTAAATGAACAAAAAATCCTCAGCAATCTACATACAATAGCCCACAATGACAAAGCAACAACAGGTCTTTAGTAAATGTGCGAATGTATTAAATAAAATAATTTAAAAAATCTTATTTACATACAATTGAAGTCGGAATTTTACATACACCTTAGCCAAATACATTTAAAGTTTTTCACAATTCCTGACATTTAATCCTGGTGAAAAATTCCTGTCTTAAGTCAGTTAGGATCACCATTTTATTTTAAGAATGTGAAATGTCAGAATAATAGTAGAGAGAATTATTTATTTCAGCTTTTATTTCTTTCATCACATTCCCAGTGTGTCAGAAGTTTTCATACACTCAATTAGTATTTGGTAGTATTTCCTCCTGACAGAGATGGTGTAACTGAGTCAGGTTTGCAGGCCTCCTTGCTCGCACACGCCTTTTCAGTTCTGCCCACAAATTTTCTATGGGAATGAGGTCAGCGCTTTGTGATGGCCACTCCAATACCTTGACTTTGTTGTCCTTAAGCCATTTTGCCACAACTTTGGAAGTATGCTTGGGGTCATTGTCCATTTGCAAGACCCATTTACGACCGATCTTTAACTTCCTGACTGATGTCTTGAGATTTTGCTTCAACATATTCACATAATTGTCCTCCCTCATGATGCCATCTATTTTGTGAAGTGCACATGTCCCTCCTGCTGCAAAGCACCCCCACAACATGATGCTGCAACCCCCGTGCTTCATGGTTTGGATGGTGTTCTATGATTTGCAAGCCCCCCCCCCCCCTTTTCCTTCAAACATAACGATGGTCATTATGGCCAAACAGTTCTATTTTTGTTTCATCAGACCAGAGGACATTTCACAAAAAGTAGGATCTTTGTCCCCATGTGCAGTTGCAAACCGTAGTCTAGCTTTTTTTATGGCAGTTTTGGAGCAGTGGCTTCTTCCTTGCTCAGCGGTCTTTCAAGTTATGTCGATAAAGGACTTGTTTTACTGTGGATATAGATACTTTTGTACCTGTTTCCTCCAGCATCTTCACAAGGTCTTTTGCTGTTGTTCTGGGATTGATTTGCACTTTTCGCACCAAAGCACATTCATCTCTAGGAGACAGAACGCGTCTCCTTCCTGAGAGGTATGATGGCTGCGAGGTCCCATGATGTTTATACTTGCGTACTATTGTTTGTACAGATGAACGTGGTACATTCAGGCGTATGGAAATTGTTCCCAAGGATGAACCAGACTTGTGGAGGTCTACCATTTTTTTTCTGAGGTCTTGGCTTATTTCTTTTGATTTTCCTTTGATGTCAAACAAAGATTCACTGAGTTTGAAGGTAGGCCTTGAAATACATCCACAGGTACACCTCCGATTGACTCAAATTATGTCTATAAGCTATCAGAAGCTTCTAAAGCCATGACAATTTTCTGGAATTTTCCAATCTTTTTAAAGGCACAGTAAACTTAGTGTATGTAAACTTCTGACCCACTGGAATTGTGATAGTGAATTATAAGTGAAATAATCTGTGTGTAAATAATTGTTGGAAAAATGACTTGTGTCATGCTCAGGGTGGATGTCCTAACCGACTTGCCAAAACTATAGTTTGTTAACAAGAAATTTGTGAAGTGGTTGAAAAACGAGTTTTAATGACTCCAACCTAAGTATATGTAAACTTCCGACTTCAACTGTAAATCTTTTGTATTACCTGTACCTCCTCCCTATAGGCTGACTCGTCATTGTTGGTTTTTAGGCAAACTTGATTATGGAGTTGGTGTCGTGCAAAGCCACGCAGTCGTGAGCGAACATGGAGTTCAGCAGGGGACTGAGGTCACACCCCTGGGGGGTCCCTGTGTTAAGAGTCAGTGTGGAGGAGGCATTGTTGCCAATCCTCACAGCCTATGGTCTACCCGTCAGGAAGTCCAGGATCCAATTGCAGAGAGTGGTGTACAGACCCAGGGCTCTGAGCTTGGGTTCGAGCTTAAAGAGAACAATAGTGTTGGGTGCTCAACTGAAGTCAATGAAAAACCTAAATTCAATTGTTCAATCATTTTTATTAATGGAATGCTTTGTTACAACTACTAAACAGCGTATTCTTCTAATGACAAAATAAAAATATAAAGACTCCAACCAGCAATACGGACAGTCAAAAGACACGTGGTCAAATTATGAAAACGGTAGCCTAAACATCATTATAAGTGCCAAGTGGCCTTGATAAATAGTGAAACTTGGCACAAGAACATGTATGGCATTATAACAAATATACTGTAAGTGTAGATATGACATCAGTCAAAAATAATCTGCTTTTGTCGGCTCGTGCTTATATTGTGTGCGTTTTTTACGCAATGACATCAGTTGGATGTAATTTAGCTGTTATCCCTTGTCCTAACAGTTGAAAAAATGTCTGAACTTTCACTTGCTTGACAATCTGTGACATACCTGAAATACATTTGTTTGGTTTTCTCTTTATTGTGTTCCCGATGTCTTGTCATTGTCTTGTCATTCTTCAGCACCTTTGTGGAGTACACTGGCTGTGCAGGTGCCTTATTTTGTGCAGAGGGAGCGACCTCCAGTCTCACTTTGTTCATGGTGCCGGCCAGACTTGTTTTCTTTGCAAGCAAATGGTTCACCAATGACGGCGAAGTTCAGAAATTGTCCATGGTGACATTTCTCCACTTACCAACGTCGCTTACCTGCTGCCTGATGTGGATATTTTCCCAGATATTGAAAGCTGTTCAGCATGTACAATTTCGCTGTGTGGCCTACTCCAAGTAGGCCAGACTTCACTGATAAGACTGATTTGATTCGGTGGACTGATATGGGTACATACCATTTTAAGAATATAATTAGAATGGATTAATACAATAAATTGGCCTGCCCTTTCCTTCGTTCACAATTGGTGATGACATAATTATGCATTGTTCTCTTCCCCTCACTCATCAACTCCCCCATTCTCCCCATTTCTTTAATCTGTTGTTATGTGTGGGAAATTAGTTTCAGTATATTTTAGGTTCAGTTTTGAGGCAAATATCAGGGTGATTATCAGCTGGGCACTGCAATTTCAACTGTTGGAAAAAAGGAGCTGAGCAGGTCCTACTGTCAGGAGGAGGAGGGGCAACGGGGGGAAAACCGTACAAAAAAAGTGCATGCCCTCCTAAACTGACAGTGTTATATAGACTTATTTAGGAAAAGTCAAGGATGGAGGGGGGCATGCCTTTAAAAATGGCAGAGTCAGAATAAATAAGTAATCATGAGCAGTCAAAATGACTGCTATAGCGGTTTGAGTAAGCAAGTGGGGACAATAACCTGGAGAAGGCTGTAAAGCCGAAATGTCTGGGTACGCTATAATACAAATTGAATAATGAAGTAAGCTTTATGCAACATCTTTTTGAGTGAGGACCCATTACACCTTTTTGTTGGTCTGAATTTGCAGGTTTTACGCAGCAGCCAAGCTTCTAAGAGAGTGCGATGATTTCCTTTTGATTGTGGATTACAGCCTGGGACAAGGACATGTTGAAAATGTCAGAGAAGACGCCCTCCAGCTGGTCAGCACACTCTGAGGACACGGCCAGGGATGCCATCTGGGCAGGTGGCTTTGTGAGTATTCACTCTTTTGAGAGTTTTCCTCGCGTCAGCCTCGGAGAGCGAAAGCACCTGATCATCCAGAGCAGGAAGAGTCTTCCTGGGTGTCTCAGTATTGTCTGCCTCAAAGCGAGCACAGCACGTGTTAAGCTCGTCTGGGAGTGAGGCTTCAGTGGGTAGGACATACTTAGAGCAGTGCGTCTCTCTACGTGTACCCCTCTGTGCCAACGTAGCTAACAGGGGCCCCCAGGCAACGGCAAGCCTTGTGATTGGCTAAATGCCCTTTGGAGGGGACCTTGTGACACTGGATGAGTCCCAAAAGGGACTAGGGTGCCATTTGAGCTTTAGACACTGCCTGCTGGGTACAAAATACTCTGATGGTCAAAATGTGCTATTAGTGAGAGCTAAGTGTCTGCACTTCTAACAGTAGTTGACCTATGGGAAATACTGTATACTTGTTAGAACTAGAAGGATGGAGGGCTCTTTACAGAATGGGGAGGTATTTGCCCTTCAAGCCGAACTGGTTTCTTCCTTCACATTACACAAAGCACTAGACAAGCTCCTTCATGTCACTCAAAAGACAGTGAAAATGAGGAAAAACACAAACAGCTTTGAGGTAACAAAAAAATTATAGCCTTCCTTTCTCTCTCTCTCTCTCTCTCTCTTTGCAGATGCTGGGGTAAGATATTCCACCAACAGCCAGTCAGTGTACCAGACATTAGCTCTGCGGTCATGCGAAGGGCAGATGCTACTGAGGGGGAGATAATTGGTCATGAGCTATGTGAAATGTGTAATTAGACAGGACAAGACACTCCCCCTGATTTCTTTCTCTTTTCTCTGTTTGACAAGACGAATCCTCGCCCCAGGCTCTCTGTCTCTCTCCCTCCCTTTCTCTCTCAACACAAATGTATGTATTAACCTGGGGAGATTGCATTATATAGTACATGGCTATTCAATTCTGGTCCTGGAGGGCCAAAACATTTACGTGTTTTGTTTTCCCTGGTAGTTAATTGCGCTGAATTAGTCCCTGATTAGAAGGATAGGATGAAACACAAGTGTTTCGGCCCTCCAGGACTGGAATAGAATAGCCCCGATATAGAAGATGCAACAAACAAACAGCTAGTAGCCGTGTTGTGTTCGAGACAACCTAAAGTGAGACCTAGTCAAGACCAAGAAGAGCATATGGATTCCTTAGTCAGAATAGTAAAAAGATTGCATGAGGAGGGCAAATAGAGACCCACTCTACAAATGATCACCAACCAAAATATATCTCTAAATAATCGTTAAAAATACCAAATTTGTTACTATTTCCCCTGGTCTCCCCTACTAGTGGAGCGATTCAGAGGAGCGATAAGGTTTGAGGATATGTTTCAACAAAAGTAAAGGACAGTAATGTTGAGTAAAGTAGGGTGCCCAGGTTTTAATAGGGTATAATATAAATGTGTTATGAAAGAAGTGTGGATATCTGGCCTGGCAAAGCAGTTTTAAGCTGATCATTTTATTTGTATTTGTCCGAGACCAAGACAAGATCGAGATACTCGAGTATGTGGTTTCGAGACCGGACTCGAGTACCACAACACTGGCTAGTAGTGTATTGTCTTGGGATATCCTGTGCTACTGGAACCATTAGGCCTATGACGGTATGCAAGTAAAATATGACCATTTAATATTTGAACACTATGTTCTATTTGATGTGTAGTTCCTCAGTTGTCAGTGGTTAAGACAGCCCCAAGTGTGGTTCTGTACAGTATAACAACACCTACCTCTCTAAGCCGTGCTCTTCACATGCTATATCTGCACAGGAAGCTCCAACCATCGCTTTGTGTCCAGGCCTCTCAGCCTTCTTCTCCCCACCATCATCTGCTCCTGGGCTGGGGAGGGTTAGAGCTGGAACAAGTCTATCTGCAGTAGCAGACTTGGATCCAGTCATAGAGGAGGCTCAGACGGAATAGCAGAGGCTCTCCTCTATATGCGTTTTTTCTCACCCCACATTCACACAACAATAATACCATTTTGTAGCGCAAAGTCGTAATCCCAGTTTTGTCCAGTCAACCTTAATTTATGTCACACATTCTGGATTCGCATATTGTTACCTATGCTACAAACTTGGAACATTCATAGGCGCTGGCAAGGACTAGCACTTCTTTTGTTTGGAAACTGTATGAATGTTTCAGTCGTGTATGGCTTTCCAAACTCCACCAGTGCATTGATCCCTAAACTTTGAAAAGTCAGAGGCACAAGGTGGGAAGTCTGTTTTTTTTCTAAATCTGATTAAGTGTCTCCGCTTTTCTTTAGGGCATCTCAGTTCACTAAAATGGGACCCAACTGCCATTCATTTCTCTGTTTGGTTCTCGACCAGCATCCGCTATGTCCATGCCCCCCTGTGAATCATTGTGAATCAAATAATTATCTTTGTTAACGATTCAAACTAAGTAAATTAACCTCAAACCTAATTGTAATATGAAATATTAATTCCCTTGATTCACCCGAGTTCCATGTTTTTGAACTATCATATTTTGTTCACCTCCCTGTAAATCTTTCACACACTCATGATTTATTTTATTTTATCATGAATGTGTGAGTCTATCTCCCTGTACATCCAAAAGATGTTCCTCCACTGACCAGGGGGTGGTTATTTCCCTTCAGCTCAAGGCCTGAGGCAGAGAAAGTGCGTCAAGAAATAACTGTTTCCTCCTCTGCTATATAAAACTAGACATAGTCCCAAATGGCATCCTATTCGCTACATACTGCACCACTTTTGACTAGGGCCCATAGGGCTCTGGTCAAAAGTAGTGCACTCTATAGGGAATAGGGTGCCATTTGGGACTCAAACATAGGTCCTGTTCTCCGTGACCTGCCATCCGTGTACTAATTCGGACTGACTGACTGCCCCCTGACGTGGAGCACAGCACCGAGCACAGGCCTTCAGATTCCTTCTCTTTACCGTCAACGGTGGGGTAAACAAGGAAACAAAAGCTCCCGGGAAAA
This sequence comes from Oncorhynchus clarkii lewisi, assembly GCF_045791955.1. Lineage (NCBI taxonomy): Eukaryota > Metazoa > Chordata > Actinopteri > Salmoniformes > Salmonidae > Oncorhynchus > Oncorhynchus clarkii. The sequence goes on along the minus strand of NC_092163.1, from coordinate 45,217,211 downwards.
AAGCAAACCCACTGATGAACTGATTGACATTTCCTGTGATATTTGATTCAAACTGTCTTTCAGGAGAAAACATGGCATTCACTCCAGGGAGACCCTCACCGTCCAACCCCACCCTGAAGTACAGCTTAATCCAGCAGTTATGGTGTAGGTGTGGGATGTTTAACGTCTTCTTAATGTACTAGTTGACAGAGACATCAGCTTTCCATGTTTATGTGCCTCTACTTGGTCTATACTGTGTTTGGGCTTATGTCTCTCATCTATTTCAGAATGTCAAAACATTATAAATTACTTGAATTCCGTGGAAGCAACTAAAGGACACCTCTGACAGTGTCTCAAATTATCTGGCCCCTAAAGTCATCTTGATCACTTCCTCACTTTTTCAACAAGTAGGATGTTATTCAGAGGTGGGAGAATATCATGCTGCTGCCTTTCCTTTTTTATTTTGCATAGCAAACAACACACTTTGGGGGATTGTTGTTCTTTTTAAAGGGCATGAATGATCAGGGACTCAGGAATGCCTTTTGACATCAGATGCACCAAGCAGGAATTGAACACTTTAGCAAGAGCCCCACACTCTAGCGAAACAATATTCACTAGTGTTTCATTTTCAATCATGTTCTGGCCTTTTACGAAGACCTTAAAATCAATGTTAGCCTTCAAACCAAAGTGCATATATTAAATGATTCATGTACTGTAAGAACAAGTAGTGATTTCTGAGAAGTGCAGAGATAGGCTTTTAGCCGAGCAAAAACATATTGGGTTACAACAAAGGGCCCCTTCATTTCAACTTCTCACAACATTGCATCGATTTAACGAACAGCTTTATCCAGAAAGACCTAAAATGTATGTTTTTTTTTTCTCACATGAATAGCTGTGTGATATTTAACACTCTGCATGTAAAACAACACTCCATATTTGGTTTCATCAAACTGATATCACCTTAAAATGTCATCTAAAAAGCTAGTCCTCTCTTGAACAAAGCCTGTATCCTGCGTGGATTCTAATGGACCGAATAGATGTGAGACTCATCTTTTATTAGACTAATTGAAAGGCCTTTGAAATCACTTGATTAACAAGGTTACGACTGAAGCCCTTACCTAAAACGTGCCAAATCATTCAGTCGATAAAGAGAGCAAAAAGCCTGAGCGCCAGATTGGAATTTGAGGAGACAAATAGCATCTGAACGATGCCATGCATTATTATGTCATCTCCATAGTCATCTAATGGCTGTCTCGCATTAATAAAAAAAAAGGGGAACATTATACAGTAACAGATGGCGAGAGTACATCGGGGGCTCAGGAGCTATTTATTAAATGCGTTATTAATTATTTTCAACATAATGAGCTCTGCGGCTTCCTTCTGGCCTGAGCTTGGAAGGACAGTGTGCGCTAACCCCTGCCATCATTAAGCCAGTCCTGACACCACTAACCCCTGTCTGCCAAGATGGCACAAGGAAAGCCATACACTACAACAGTCAGATTAAGATGCTCTAATGATGTTCTGGTAGTATGTGATCGTTGCATTATGTAGATTCTAGACTGACATGGCCTATCAAGAGTCCCTCAAATAGCCTAATTGCAAAAGGTGCTTGCTACAGTGGATATGTATTTTTTTTCCTAGTATTGTTTTTGATGGGAGCTATGGGTAAAGCTAGACAAACCTCACAGCAGTCACCATCTAAGCTTTGTTCGGATCAACCTCAACTCCCATGATCATCCCAAAAGTATAGTCTGTTTTTTTCCTTTCTTGGCGTTGACAGTAGAGATGCAGAGAAGGAACATATTATAGACTTGAGCCCCGGAGTAGCTGGGCTGGACAACTGCATTGTCGGAACTAGAAGCACAAGCATTTCGCTACACTCGCATTAACATCTGCTAACCATGTGTATGTGACAAATAAAATTTGATTTGATTTGATTTGATTTGATTTGGAACACCCGGATGGTAATATTACTTGGTGGCTTCAATAAATCATGCGGTGGGACAGGGCATGTGGGCTCCAGCAAAGTGAATCAGCCAGATGCAGAAGTGTGTGTGTCCATGAAAGAGCAGACCTTTCCCACATGGCTGCAGGCTCCACTGGAGCAGACAATTGCAATGTAGCCATGTGAAAACGAGGCAAGATGGAGTCACTTTCGCTGACGTGCTCACCGAAACGCCACAAATTTGATTGTGGAGGACCCACAGCAGAAGAAGCCAAGGCATACAGAGATACAGAAGATAGAGATAGGCTACTTGGTTCAGTTAAACTGGTTTTCACTCCAACCCAAACCTGGCCCCTAGGTTTAGTTTGTACTTCGAAGGACCATTCCCCCTTCCCTTCGTTAGTTTCAACTGTGTGTGCCTGCTCATCATTCTGCATGTTCGCTCCAACCTCCCCATTTTCCCTCCACTGGTGTGTAACTGTACAGCATATCTATAATGTAGTGTCTGGTCTTGCGGAGAGCGCCTGGCCTGCGGTCCTGTTATTAACCTCCTATCCTTTAGGGAGGGCATGATGAAGCACGCAGCAGGGTTGATGGAGAGCTGAAGATAGAGAGAGAGGACGGACCGGAGGGATACCTGTGTTTGTGTCCCAGATGACACCCTATTCCCTACATAGTGCACTACTTTTGACCCCTATGGATCTTGGTCAAAAATAGTGCACAAAATAGGGAATAGGGTGCCATTTGGGACACAGTCGGTGGCTGTCCACCGGCTGCAGAGCAGAGCCTCAGGGGGGGCTTACACAGAGCTTTACTCCATCTCCTGATGAATGACCTCTTGGCTAAATGGACAGAAGAATATCACAGCGCCTTTAGAGGGGATGTATGGTACATTGGACCAGATTACCGTCAACATATGATGTCTTTTCTTATTTCAAACCAAGAGATTGAGAGCCATCAAACCTACTAGTCCATTCTTCATGGCCCTCTCTGTGGAATGGATTTTTATCCGGGCATAGCCATATACCGTACAGCAGCTTTACAAATCGTAATTTTGGCCAGGTTAATAGTTGAGTTGAAATTTGAAAATAAAGCTATCCCCACACTGGAAGTGTGACACAAATGAACAGTGTGACACAAATGATCCAGTGATTCTTACAGTATCTTAACTTTATCATTCTTGACAAATATCTCTTAGATATTGTCTTGTATTATTTGAATAAGATTGTCTGTTTTTATAATCCCATAAAACCATTTTTATAATTTGTTTGTACATTTTAGAATCAAAACTGCCTCCGAAAGATCATGGAAACAGAAGCCTGGCAGAGAAAATAGTCCCTGATTACCAATTGTGATGCCTTTTCACTCAGTTGACTTTTCTCTGTTCGTTGGCCCCTTTTTTGATCAAGTAAAAATGTTATGTATTTTACTCTATTGCCATGGAGGATGGTGGCTCCTTAATTGAGGAGAACAGGCTCAGGGTAATGACTGGAGCGGAGTCGGTGGAATGGTATCAAATACATGGTTTCCAGGTGTTTAATGCCATTCCGTTTGCTCAGTTCCGGCCATTATTATGAGCCGTTTCCTTAGCAGCCTCCACTGCTCTATTGTATTTGTATTTATTATGTATTCCTGGGGTCCAGCAAAATTAAGGCAGTTATACAATTTTAAAAACATTAAAATGATTTCACAACAGATTTCACAACACATTAAGTGTGTGCCCTCAGGCCCCTCCTCTACTACCACATATCTACAACACAAAATCCTTGTGTACGTGTGTGTATAGTGCGTTTGTTATCGTGTGTGTCTATTGCTCAGTTATTTGTTTATATAAGAAACATACATCTGTTTCTTACATAAAGAAAAAAAGATGTAACCTTTATTTAACAAGGGAAGTCAGTTAAGAACAAATTCAACCTACCCCGGACGTTGCTCATACATTACATTTGCCCCTGACATTACATTCATACCATCTTAAAGTTAAAATCACTTGTTTTCATCATTTGGCTGCTTGGCTCGGGGTCATTCTAACATTGCGTTACAATTGCCCCCAACCCTAGCAGCCATGACAAAACATAATGTGCCTAGAAAGAGACAATAACAGTCACACATGCAAATGTTGAGCCAGTATGTGATAAAGATATGATAGTTAGAATTTTGGGAAATTAATGCTCAGGACAGTATAACAAAATAAACAGCTTGTGAAAAAATACTTTCACCCCTGTAAAAAAATAAAAATACATTTGCCCGTAAAACAAGCAAGTAGTGAGATTTGGCTGAAATCTTTTGAGTGAGTTTCATCACACTAGCTTGTTTCTGTTTGGAGATATTCAAGGTAATTTCCCCCTGTTACAATTGCCCCCAGTCTCCCAACCTGGTCTCAGAGCATTTCGTATTATTATTTTCGTAAACCCAGGAGACTCCATTTAGTATAATATGTTACGTTTCGTATAGTATGCATTAATTTGTAGATGTTCATAACCCATTTCATATTATAAGTGTAATATTTGCAAAACGTACAATAGATAACATGTTAAGTAGTATCAAAGTAGCTAAAAAGTAGGAAGTAGTTGAAAAGTTGATTAATTAGCTAAAATGCTCAGTTGTCCGTGATGAGATTTGAACACGCAACATTTGAACACGCTAGATGTCTGTCTTATGTAACCATACCAAACGTAACATATCATTCTAAAAATGGAGGGTCTCGGATTTAAGTACAGAATAATACAAAATGCTCTGAGACCAGGTTGGGTCTCTCCTACTGACCATATTGTACAAAGTAGTTCTTTCTGCTCTTTACATATGTTCTTCCCCTCTATGTGCACATCCTTCCCTCCCCCTTTCTCTCTCTCTCTTTCCTCCCCTCCGGCAGAGAGATGTCGTCCTCGGGCTGGCTCCTGCCACAAAGTGTTCCGTAATAGTGTAATTGTGGCTAATGGTTTGTGCAGCTAATTAAAGTGTATGAATTACAGTAATCAGTCAGCCACATTGGGCCCGCTTCGCCCCTGCTCCTCTAGGCATGGTATCGGCTAGGAGAGAAAGAAGAGGGGGTGGTACAGGAGAGAAGTGAAGAAAGGATGCGAGAACCAAGCCTATAATAGGAAGGGGGTGGTGGGTGGTGGGAGGAAAAGAGAGAGGGAATGAGAAAGAATGAGGGGAACTAGAATGAGGTTTGAAAGAAGTGAGGGAAATAGAGAGAGCACGAGAGTGAGGAGCCAAGTAGGTTATCAGAGCAGAACTTAATTACATTTTTTTTTGTACGACAAAAACAAGGCCACTGAAACAATATTTACCTTTGGAAGTAGAGCGGCACGCCGCATACACTATAGCTCATCATACGTTAGGGTGCGTTCACATCAGTGGCCTTGCTGTGCTGTGCAGTGGCCTTGCATGCCTTTGGAGGTTTGTGGAGCCTATGGAGCAATGGATGGGAGGCAGCCATCCATCTAAGAGCAGGTAAACATCTGGGGTACCCAGGATCAGCCAAGGAAGCACTGGAGAAATACAACTGAAGCACGTTGAACCTTTCTGATGAGGATGTTTTCCGTTGGACCACTGTTTTGTCATGTGTGTATGCCCACATATTGTTTACGACTAAAAGAGATTGCACAAGGTCTGTAGGTGGTCGATTTATTAAGGCTTTTAAAAAATGCACTCATAATCTCGGGATTGCATTGCAGGTGCAAAGGAAATGTTGTTATATAATGGTTCAAAGGAAAAAAGGTTCCACAAAATAGCAGGTTAACAAAAAATGCTCCTTTCACTCAAGATTGTAAGACTTGAGCACAACTTCATGCCATGTAATGGACAAAATATAGGGCTATGTTTTGTTCGTTACTGGGGTTGAAAGAAGCTTAGTTGGCAAGGGGAGTGTTTTCCCACCAATAAAGAAGTTCTGTGTTAAATATAAAGTGCTGGCCAGGACTTTAAAGGCAACATCATTTCGCAATGATGTAGGACAATGGACAGCTTTGTGCAAAGCTAAGCATAACCTTCCGTTGGTTTAAGTGCACATAATGGGGGGCAATAAACTTTAACAGGACCACGATGGAGATCATTCCCCTTTGTCCTTTCCATCAGAAAGCATGTTAAACAAATGAGCAGAGAGAAACCCATAACAAAATACACCCTCATAAATATAAACATGAATTGATGGAGCAACAGACGCATTTCCATGACCATTTGATTCAGTGTCTGTACTGTAAAGTATCCTTCAACCTTTCGTTTCTCTTGACTCCTAAATGTGATTTATAATGAAGAGCAAACGAGAAGAGAGATCTACCGTGCCTTCAGAAAGAATCTATTCCATATTTTGTCTTACAACCTGAACTCAAAATTTATTAAATTGATTTTTTTCTACACATATTACCCCACAATGACAAAGTGAAAACATGTTTTTAGACATTTTTTGCTAATTTATTGAAAATAAAATACAGAAATATCTAATATACAAGAATTTCGCTACACCCGCAATAAAATCTGCTAAATATGTGTATGCAACCAATAAAATGTTATTTGATCTAAATAAGTACGCATACCCCTGAGTCAATACTTTGTAGAAGTACCTTTGGTAGCGCTTACAGCTGTGTCTTTCTGTGTAAGTCTCTAACAGCTTTCCACACCCGGATTGTGCAACATTTGCGCATTATTCTTTCCAAAATTCTGCAAGCTCTGTCAAATTGGTTGCTGATCATTGCTAGACAACCATTTTTCAAGTCTTGCCATAGATTTTCAAGTAGATTTAAGTCAAAACTGTAACTCGACCACCCAGAAACATTCAGTGCCTTTTTGGTAAGGAACTCCAGTGTAGATTTGGCCTTGTGTTTTAGGTTATTGTCCTGCTGACAGGTGAATTCATCTCCCAGTGTCTGGTGGAAAGCAGATGAAGCATGTTTTTCTCTAGGATTTTGCCTGTTCTTAGCTCAATTTCATATTTTTTGTTGTCCCCAGTCTTTAATGATTACAAGCATACCCATAACATGATGCAGCCACCACTATGCTTGAAAATATGGAGAGTGGCACTCAGTAATGTGTTGCATTGGATTTATCCCAAACATAACACTGTGTATTCAGGACAAAAAGTGAATTGCTTTGTAACATGTTTTGCAGTTTTACCTTGTGTGGGGTACAGAGATGAGGTAGTCATTCAAAAGTAATGTTAAACACTATTATTGCACACAAAGTGAGTCCATGCAACGTATTATGTGAATTGTTAAGGATATTTTTTATTCCTGAACTTAATTAGGCTTGCCATAACAAAGAGTTGAATACTTATTGACTCAAGACATTTCAGCTTTTCATTATTAATTCATTTGTAAAAATGTCAAAAAACACAATTCAACTTTGACAATATGGGGTATTGTGTATAGGTCAGTGACAAACAACATCTGAATTTAATCCACTTTAAATTCAGGCTGTAACACAACAAAATTAAGAAAAAGTCAAGGGGTGGCACTGTATGTTCATTATCAACTACATCATTTTACCATATGTAATTAGTTGTTCACCCTGCTTAAAAGCCACACTTCTCATTTGCTCCCACCCACAGCGAGCCATAAAATGTCAACTGTAAAGTGAGGGGTGGTTCTTGGCAAACTCAGCAAATTAGTCATTGAACCAAAACCAAAACGAGGGGGCAGTTCACACTAACTCTGTCGCAGTTACATTTGTCAAGAAGTCCCACCACTCAGTTTACAAACACATATATTGTAGACTCACTGTCAGTGGAGGCAGATATTGAAGAGTTTAAAGGCTTATGTAGGGCATACAGTATAACATGCAGGACAAGTCCAGATAATAATGATGGGTATCACTTGCTGCCAATTCTGTAGTGATAAATTCTCTCACAGAGTGTGTTCATTCAGGGGCTTTGACTGTGAGGACTGTGAGGGATGGAGCGGTCTAATATCTCTCTCTTTCTCTCTCTCTCTCCAAGGAAGCTACGTTTAGAAGGCATTATGAGGAGGCAAACAGGACACAGAGGGAATAAATCTAGTACCCATCAAGGCCTCCTGGCAATCACTACCTTACAATAACAACACAGGGAGCAGAGAGAGGAAGTAGGGGAAGAGAGAGATAGCACGACAGTGATGCACACAGATTGTGGGAGTAAGAGGACATTTAGCGAGAGAAAGAGTAAAAGAGACAGAAAAAGAGAGAGAAACTCTAATTGTTTGAAATGTACAATATATACATTGAGTATACCAAACATTAGGAACATCATCCTAACATTGAGTTGTGTGTCATAAGCCAGCATCTGGGTTTTTCACGTATGGAGGTAGTTTTGTGTCAATAAAAATGAGGGGTTAAATATATGTCCCAAAATATTTAGGAAGATATAGATATAGGACAGACTTCAAAACCGTATGATTTATGTTTTGACTGTCCTTTTTGCCATTTATGAATGTGTTATTCAATGTGTTTCTATGGGATATAGTAGTAAAGGCCAAGTTCAATGTTTTGGGATACCTAAAGGGTTTCTAAAATGTTAAATTAAATAGCTAAATGAGCCATGGTATGACAATCTTAAAACAATTCCATGTGTTAGCTTAGACTTTTACATTTAAAGGGGAACAGTACAGAGGCAGATATAAAGAACAAGCTACATTTATTACACTTTAGAGGATTAGGTTTTCTTGTTTGACACAGATAAATCAAAATGACAGATCTGTTACTTCCACTAGATCTAAAATAGAACAGTGCTTTCATAGAGATTCAGCTGACCAAGTTCACCAAAAACCGTGATAAACAAAACTGCACTGCTGATGGTAGAAAATAGAACAGGTAACCATTGCATTTATATAAATAGATACTTTTGAAATACAAATTACTTTACTTAAAGACAGTCACCTTATTGGAGGGCGCTGCCAATAAACTGTCTGGAACTCAACCTAGCAAAGCCTCTGAAAACAAAAGGACATTATTGCAGTGTCTTTACATAATGAACCTCATGAATATTGTCACATGAATAAACTCACTGATGGATAAACTCAACACATACCATTCAGAACAATCAACCATGCCCCAAACATTTCTTCAAGACAGCATGGTCGCAAAATGGTTGCTCACAGAAATAAACCAACAGCAACGACGCAGTGCAGACTATACACACAAAGGACCTTCCCGGTCCAAAGCTCTAACCTAAACATGATCTACAGGTGCTTTTATGCACCGAACAAAAATATAAATGCAACACGTAAAGTGTTGGTCCCATGTTCCATGAGTTGAAATAAAAGATCACAGAAATGTTGCATAAGCACAAACATCTTATTTCTCTCAAATGTTGTGCACAGATGTGTTTACATCCCTGTTAGTGAGCATTTCTCATTTTCCAAGATAATCCATCCACCTGACAATTGTGGCATATCAAGAAGCTGATTAAACAGCATGATCATTACACAGGTGCACCTTGTGCTGGGGACAATAAAAGGCCACTCTAAAATGTGCAGTTTTGTCACACAACACAATGCCACAGATGTCTGAAGTTTTTACGGAGCGTGCAATTGGCATGGTGACTGCAGGAATATCCACCAGAGCTGTTGCCAGAGAATGTAATGTTAATTTCCCTACCATAAGCCACCTCCAACGTCGTTTTAGAGAATTTGGCAGTACATCCAACCGGCCTCACATCCGCAGACCATGTGTAACCACGGCAGCCCAGGACCTCCACATCCGGCTTCTTCACCTGTGGGATCATCTGAGACCAGCCACCTGGACTGTGGGTTTGCATAACCAAAGAATGTCTGCATAAACTGTCAGAAACTATCTCAGGGAAGCTCTTCTCCGTGTTCATCCTCACCAGGGTGAGTTTGGCGTCGTAACTGACTTCAGTGGAGAAATGCTCCCCTTCGATGGCCACCGGCATGGTGGAGAAGTCTGCTTTTCACAGATGAATCCCAGTATCAACTGTAACAGGCAGATGGCAGACAGCATGTATGGCGTCGCGTGGGCGAGCAGTTTGCTGATGTCAACATTGCGAACAGAGTGCCCCATGGTGGTGGTTGGGTTATGGTATGGGCAGGCATAAGCTATGACCAAAGAACACAATTGCATTTTAATAATGACAACTTGAATGCACAGAGATACCGTAATGAGATCCTGAAGCTGTTTGTAGTGCCATTCATCCGCCGCCATCATCTGATGTTTCAGGATGATAATTCACAGCCCCATGTCGCAAGTATCTGTACAGAATTCCTGGAAGCTCTTCCATGGCCTACATACTCACCAGACATGTCACCCATTGAGCATGTTTGGGATGCTTTGGATTGACGTGTACGACAGCGTGTTCCATTTTCCACCAATATCCAGCCATAGAAGTGGAATGGGACAACATTCCACAGGTCACAATAACCAGCCCGATCAACTCTATGCGAAGGAAAGTTGCCGCACTGCATGAGGCAAATGGTGGTCACACCAGATACTGACTGTGTTCTTGATCCACGCCCTTACCTTTTTTTAAGGTCTGTGGCCAACAGATGCATACTGTATTCCCAGTCATGTGGAACCATAGATTAGGGCCTACTGAATTTATTTCAATTGACTGATTCCTTATATGAACTGTAAAATATTTTAAGTTGTTGCATGTTGCGTTTATATTTTTTGTTCAGTATAGAATAGGCCTATGTTAAGACAAAACATTATGCTTTTTGTGGAAAAATTGATAATTCTCACTTCCAATTAACAGACATAACGAGCCACAACCCTTTTTAGCTAGCTACACAGCCCTTTTTAGTCTATACAGTGTACGATGAGTAGGCACTGTGTAGGGCACATGGTGGGGCATTGTACTAATTGCAGGTGGGAACCCATCAATAATCAAACCAACATGATGACTGACAGATTATACATGCAAACTATTCAGAACTCCCTTATAATGCCACTGATGCCAGTTGTATCAAAGGTCTAAATAAATAGTGTGCCTGTAGACTAAGCTTTGTGTCTTCCATAACCAACTCCACCCTTTGTGAGAATGATGGTGTGTTAGTAGCTTAGGTATAGAGACTATTGAAATGCACTTCCCTACACACGCTCTATTAAATTGGTAGCTTTAAATAATTCAATTAGTACGTATAGTAGTGAGCTGCATGACTGCAATACCTAAAGCTCCCAAGTTTCAAAGAGGAACATGGATCAGCACGTCGTTAAAAGGACTTACAATAACATATGCTATAGTGTTGCTTAGTACTGTCGGGACAATGATTAAACAGGAAAGGCATCTCTCACCTGATCAAAGCCAGAAATAATCATGGCTTGCTGCATCTCATATGGCGACAGCGGTAAAACTTGGCAAAGAGCTGCAGTTTTCTCCCCTCCCTTAGCTGATAACACTCCCTCGAACACGCATCCACACACACTTGGACCTAATGTCCCACCAAAAGTATGATCTTAGTTTACTGGCTATGATACAGTATTGACATAAACACATCATATAATTGATTACTGGTTGATACATGAAGTTATCTAACTATATCATTACTTGATACATCACTCACTACCTATCTATCTTTCAGTAAGAATTCATAATCACAGATTTTGATCCTTTGGCTTTGCTAACATTAATGAACCGCGTTAGCTAGCTACACCGTTAACATTACGTTTCATATACGGTTCTTCCATGTACCTTTTTGTGTGGTGTTTTCCCTACTTTTCCAACTCCTTTTCTGTTCCTGTATGGTTTCCCCGCATCCCGAGGTATTTCTGCTGCCTATCCTTCCATTCTTTAACATTCCTTTTCATTTTATTTCCCAAATTACAGTGATGTAGGTCTGCAGCGGATATGTATACTGCTTGCCCTTTCATTTTTATTTTCATTTTTGGACATAAATCTTTTTTCCTCATGAGACAATTATAATGTTTGAAATACTGGACAAAAATCGAGTGAAAGATCAATAAGACCAATTCAGTATACAAAGTGGGTATCAGATAACCACGTAGTGTGGTTCTCTCATGTTAATTATACGCTTGTTCGTCACAAGGAGTTTGTTTTGTATAGTTATCGGCCGCTAATGGCTGTGAAAAGTTAACGGCTCAGTCAAACGGCCATATTGAATCTCTTGAGCTGTTCTCTTTGGATCTGTCACGCCCTGACCTTAGAGATCCCTGTTTATTCTCTATATTTTGGTTAGGTCAGGGTGTGAATAGGGTGGGTACTCTAGTTTTTATATATCTATGTTTTCTTTGTCGGCCTAGTATGGTTCCCAATCAGAGGCAGCTGTCTATCGTTGTCTCTGATTGGGGATCATACTTAGGTAGCCCTTTTTCCCCACCTTCAGTTGTGGGATCTTGTCTTTGTTTGTTGCATGGGTTGCACTCCTAAGCGTTTCGGTCATTGAGTTGGTCATTGAGTTGGTCATTGAGTTGGTCATCGTTTTTTTTGGCGGAACATTTTAATAAAGAAAATGTACACCTACCACGCTACACCTTGGTGACATTCGAACGACGGTCGTTACAGGATCTATTTGAAATTCAATGCTCGACTGAGATACAATAGAGATAATTGTATGTGTGGGGCACAGAAATGAGGTAGTCATTCAAAAATCACGTTTACCCATAAGAGTCTAAGCCCTGTCTAAGCCGGGGGAGAGGTGGGATACTACTTAGCTACAGTTGAAGTCTGAAGTTTACATACACCTTGGCCAAATACATTTAAACTCAGTTTTTCACAATTCCTGACATTTAATCCTAGTAGAAATTACATGTTTTAAGTCAGTTAGGATTACCACTTTATTTTATTTATTTATTTTATGTGAAATGTCAGAATAATAGTGGAGAGAATGATTTATTTCATCTTTTATTTCTTTCATCACATTCCCAGTGGGTCAGAAGTTTACATACACTCCATTAGTATTTGGTAGCATTGAATTTAAATTGTTTAATTTGGGTCAGACATTTCGGGTAGCCTTCCACAAGCTTCCCACAATAAGTTAACTAACTGTAAGTCAGGTTTGTAGGCCTCCTTGCTCGCACACATTTTACTGTTCTGGCCACATATTTTCTATAGGATTGAGGTCAGGGCTTTGTGATAGCCACTCCAAAACCTTGACTTTGTTGTCCTTAAGCCATTTTGCCACAAGCTTGGAAGCATGCTTGGGGTCATTGTCCATTTGGAAGACCCATTTGCGACCAAGCTTTAACTTCCTGACTGATGTCTTGAGATGTTGCTTCAATATATCCACATAATTTTCCTACTTCATGATGCCATCTATTTTGTGAAGTGCACCAGTCCCACCTGCAGCAAAGCACCCCCACAACATGATGCTACCATGCTGAGCTGCCTTTCAGGTTATGTTGATATAGGACTCATTTTACTGTGGATATAGATACATTTGTACCTGTTTCCTCCAGCATCTTCACAAGGTCCTTTACTGTTGTTCTGGGATTGATTTGCACTTTTTGCACCAAAGTACGTTCATCTCTAGGAGACAGAATGCGTCTCCTTCCTGAGCGCCCAAGGATGAACGAGACTTTGGAGGTCTACAATTTTTTTCTGAGGTCTTGTCTGATTTCTTTTGATTTTCCCATGATGTCATGCAAAGAGGCACTGAGTTTGACGGTAGGCCTTGAAATACATCCACAGGTACACCTCAAATTGACTCAAATTATCTCAATTAGCCTATCAGAAGCTTCTAAAGCTAGGTCATCATTTTTGGGAATATTCCAAACTGTTTAAAGTCATAGTCAACTTAGTGTATGTAAACTTCTGACACACTGGAATTGTGATACAGGGAAATATAAGTGAAATAATCTGTCTGTAAACAGTTGTTGGAAAAATGACTTGTGTCATGCACAAAGTAGATGTCCTAACCGACTTGGCAAAACTATAGTTTCTTAACAAGAAATTTGTGAAGTGGTTGAAAAATGAGTTTTAATGACTCCAACATAAGTGTATGTAAACCTCCGACTTCAACTGTATATGGAATTGTTTTAAGAACTCATACCAAGTATAACGGAAGATCTCCGCATGTGTGGTTCCCACTGTGAGAGCTTGGAGGAGGAGGTGCGATGGGGTGGGGGTGCTTTGTTGGTGACACTCTCTGTGATTTATTTAGAAATCAAGGCACACTTAACCAGCATGGCTACCACAGCATTCTGCAGCGATATGCCATACACTCTGGTTTGCTCTTAGTGGGACTGTAATTTTCTTTTCAAAAGTACAATGATCGAACACACCTCCAGACTGTGTAAGTGTTATTTGACCAAGAAGGAGAGAGATGGAGTGCTGCATCAGATGACAAGGCCTCCACAATCACCCGGCCTTAACCCAATTGAGGTGGTTTGGGATGAGTTGGACTGCAGAGTGAAGGAAAAGCATCCAACAACTGCTCTGCATATGTAGGAACTCCTTCAAGACTTTTGGAAAAGCATTCCAGGTGCAGCTGGTTGAGAGAATGCCAAGATTGTGCAAAGCATGAATCCATCTGTGTTATTTCATAGTTTTGATGTCTACACTATTATTGTAGAAAAAAAATAATAATAATGAAAACCCTTGAATGAGTAGGTGTGTCCAAACTTTTGATTGGTACAGTATATGGAGACTGTTTAGTGCTGTTGACTGCTCTTCTTATATCTCTCAGATATAGGATAGACACTTCAGAACAAACCTTTTTTATACTTTAAGGGGTCTTACAATTCTAAATGAAATAGAAAAATTATACTTGGTATGACTTCTTAAAACAATTCCATATACAGTTGAAGTCGGAGGTTTACATACACTTATGTTGGAGTCATTAAAACTCATTTTTCAACCACTTCACAAATGTCTTATTTACAGGTGGCACCGGTAGCGAGTCAGTGTGCAGGGATACCGGCTAGTTGAGGTAATCTGTACATGTAGGTGGGGGAGAAGTGACTATGCATAGGTAACAAACAAACAGCGAGTAGCAGCAGTGTACAAGGGAGGGGGAGGTTAATGTAAATTGTGCGGTGGCGATTTCTATTATTTGTTCAGCAGTCTTATGGCTTGGGGGTAGAAGCTGTTGAGGATCCTTTTGGTCCTAGACTTGGCGCTCCGGTATCGCTTGTCATGCGGTACAAGAGAAAACAGTCTATAACTTGGGTGACTGGAGTCCCAATTTTATGGGATATCCTCTGACACCGCCTATTATATAGGTATTTTTCTTTTAGTCTCCTGAAGGTTGGAAAAGGCTTTGTCGTGCCCTCTTCCTGATTGTCTTGGTGTGTGTGGACTATGATCGTTCGTTGGTGATGTGGACACAAAGGAACTTGAAACTCTTGAACGGCTCCACTACAGCCCTGTCGATGTTTATGGGGGCCTGTTTGGCCTGCCTTTTCCTGTAGGCCACGATCAGCTCCTTTGTCTTGCTCACATTAATGGAGAGGTTGTTGTCCTGGCACAACACTGCCAGTTCTCTGACCTCCTCCCTATAGGCCATCTCACCGTTGTCAGTGATCAGACCTACCACTGTTGTGTTGTCAGCAAACTTAATGATGGTGTTGGAGTTGTGTTTGGCCTCGCAGTCGTGGGTGAACAGGGAATACAGGAGGGGACTAAGTACACACCCCTGAGGGGCCCCAGTGTTGAGGATAAACGTGGCAGATGTATTGTTGCCTACCCTTACCACCTGGGGGTGGCCCGTCAGGAAGTCCAGGATCCAGTTGAAGAGGGAGGTGTTTTGTCCCGGGGTCCTTATCTTAATAGTGATGCGCTTCATGGGCACTATGGTGTTGAACGCTGAGCTGTAGTTGATGAACAGCATTTTCACATAGGTGTTCCTTTTGTCTAGCTGAGAACTGCGTTGTTGAGTGCGATTGAGATTGCGTGATCTGTGGATTTGTTGGGGCGGTATGCGAATTGGAGTGGATCTAGGTTGTCCGGGAGGATGCTGTTGATGTGAGCCATGACCAGCCTTTCAAAGAACTTCATGGCTACCGACGTGAGTGCTACGGGGCGGAAGTCATTTAGGCAGGTTACCTTTGCTTCCTCGGGCACAGGGACTATGGTGGTCTGCTTGAAACATGTAGGTTTTACAGACTCGGTCAGGGAGAGATTGAAATGTCAGTAAAGACACTTGACAGTTGGTCCGCTCATGCTTTGAGTACACGTCCTGGTATTCCGTCTGGCCCAGCGGCTTTGTGAATGCTGACCTGTTAAAGGTTTTGTTCAAATTGGCTACAGAGAGCGGGAATGTCGTATTCCTGGTCGTAGTGCTGGTAAGTTGAAACCGCTCTGATATCCAATAGTTATTCCCTGCTGTATGTAATACCACTTACGATTTTCTGGGCTAACAATGTAAGAAATAATACAGAAAAAACAAAATACTGCATAGTTTCCAAAGGACTAGAAGCGAGGCGACCCTCCTTTGTTTTAGGTTGGTCAGGGCGTGAGTTGGGGTGGGTTGTCTATGTTCGTTTTTCTATGTTGTGTTTTGCGTTTGGCCTGGTATGTTTCTCAATCAGAGGCAGGTGTCGTTAGTTGTCTCTGATTGAGAATCATACTTAGGTAGCCTTTTTCCACCTGTGTTTCGTGGGTGATTGTTTTCTGTCTTTGTGTATGTCACCAGACAGGACTGTTTCGTTTTGTATCATTCTCGTTGTTATTTTTGTTTTAGTGTTCTGAGTTTATTAAAGATCATCATGAACACGTACAATGCTGCACATTGGTCCTCACCTTCTTCCACCGACGACCGTTACACTCTGTCAGCGCCATCTTGCATTTTTTTTTCGATACAGGTGCGTGATAATGGTCCATTCTAAATCAAAACAAATGTCAAAACATATATTATTTAGTAAATGTAAAGACAAGATTAAATCAAGAAAACTCTGATGAGACAATATTAGCCTATCGATTGTGAATGACAGATTATCACTTGTGAATGATGCCCAGCATAAGAAACTGACTTTTTTGCGAATTTTCAAATCATAGTAACACACCTCATGTGGCCTAGCCCATAGCATAGGCCTATATGTTTTGATAAGGTTTGTATCACAACTAAAGTGGCCAAATAACTTCTTAAAATTAAGCACATTAATGAATCCGCTTTACATGGGGTGTAGAACCTAACTTGCATATATAAGAAGCGGGTGAGTTTAAATTGTGGGGAAGATCATTTTCACCATAAAATTACACCTTCATAATAAAATTATGACATGCCTAATTGAATTTGTGGTCACTTTTGATTATGGTGTGTTCCGCTAATGGAACATTTGCGCCTAAAGCATACTACCATGTGTACATTGCTGCTCTTATGATACATTTTAAGCTAAACGTTCTGATATATTGCGTCAGCCATATTGCATAAAAACGTAATTTTTTTATGCGATTGATTATATTAATCCGCATCCCACAACTGTCCCAGACTATGTTTGGAATATTTATTTCTCACACAGAATAAAATAGGTAAACCTTTGTACTATGGGAAATAGTAGATTGACATAGGCTAGTGCTTTTGCTGTTCCTTAGGCCTTCTCATCTTGTTGGCAGATAAAAAGTAAATGAGGACAATTCCAAAATGTACCTCGGAATTGGATAAGGACGCCACCGCAGTTTGATCCCCGATGTGTCTGTCTTCATTCGTAGCCTGTGAGAAAGACCAGATCATGTGACAGAGATCCATGTGAGTGAGAGGGCTGCCGATTGCGCAGCACACTCAGGGAGAAGGGCACAATGCAGCACTACGGGCCGCAAAAGGCATGGATTTGTTAAGGGTGCGTGTGGCCACAAAGGGGATGCCGCAGTCAAATTCGCGGCACTATCAAGTGCTTGTAAAATTGTGAATGAGAGCCTATTGGAGTGTGTGCAGCCTCTGAAAAAAAGCTAAGCAGAGCTCATGCCTTTCAAGACACTTTTTTCAAACGATCATTGGAATCTCATCATGCAGCCTTACAATGTATTAAAAATCAAAACATTGCTCAACATTTGTAGAACAACTATTACACAACTATTGTCGTGACTTTCATTCATCTCATAACTGTTATTTATTAAACTATGTTTATTTGTTACCCGATTCAATTAATCACAGTCATCAGATTAATTTCAAGTCAGATTAAATTAAAGATTAAAGTCAGAACACCTCTTCACTGTTGACGTTGAGACTGGTGTTTTGCAGGTGCTATTTAATGAAGCTGCCAGTTTAGGATTTGTGAGGCGCCTGTTTCTCAAACTAGACACTTTAATGTACTGATCCTCTTGCTTAGTTGTGCACCAGGGCCTCCCACTCCTCTTTCTATTCTGGTTAGAGACAGTTTGCGCTGTTCTGTGAAGGGAGTAGTACATAGCGTTGTACGAGAACTTCAATTTCTTGGCAATTTCTCACATGGAATAGTCTTCATTTCACAGAACAAGAACAGACTGATGAGTTTCAGAAGAAAGGTCTTTGTTTCTAGCCATTTTGAGCCTGTAATCAAACCCACAAATGCTGATGCTTCAGATACTCAACTAGTATAAAGAAGTCCAGTTTTATTCCTTCTTTAATCAGAACAACATTTTTCAGCTGTGATAACATAATTGCAAAAGGGTTTTCTAATGATCAATTAGCCTTTTGAAATGATACACTTGGATTAGCTAACACAATGTGCCATTGGAACACAGGACTGATGGTTGCTGATAATGGGCCTCTGTACACCAATGTATATATTCCATACAAAATCTGCCGTTTCCAGCAACAATAGTAAATTAGAACATCAATTAACAATGTCTACACTGTATTTCTGATCAATTTGATGTTATTTTCAGGGACAAAAAAAATGTGTTTTTCTTTCAAAAACAAGGACATTTCAAAGTGACCCCAAACTTTGAACGGTAGTGTATATTTGTTGGCAGAATGCAAAGCATTATCTATCTATCTCCCGTGTTTCAGTAGCCTGAGTAGACCACGGCGAGTATTTCTCTATGTTACCGTATGTTCCGGTAAAACATTGCAGGCGAAGAAATACCGATTGGGTTGAACGTGAGACGTTAGTAAATCCGTTCCCGAATTGAAAGGGACCTGTGTGTGTGCTTGAAAGTTAACATTTCCTGTGCAACAACGGCTAGCTCTGCATTTGATGCTAAGCTAACAAAGAAAGAGAAGCTTTGCGGGAATCCCACGTGAAATCGTGTGCCTTGGTCGATGGAAGTTCCGCCTTGCGGGAATCCATTGTGAGTTCAGCTTTCAGGGGTAAGTGACCCCTTGTGATGAAGAATCGGCAATAAAAATTGTGAGAAACAATGTTTCCTCACATTTGTAACAACGGGTAACACTTTCTAATATCCAACGAATCTCAACTGATTGGATATCAATGTCCAATTCGATTTAACAAGGAAGTTAAATTACCAAACAAACCTGTTACCAGGTTGATCTAGGGATTAGGACCAAATTAATTTGTTCTAACCAATGAGACATTTTAAACTTTTCCACATTAACCTAGATACAGCAACACTTTCAGGTTAATTAAAGTTTTATTCCCAGATAGCCTATACAGGTATGATTCATCATTAACATTGATTAATCAATTAAATTAGTTTCGTGCTTTTCAGCTAAAATTATTATATAGAATTCTTGCCAAGGGAAAAATATTGAATATTTGGGGCATAAAGTCATCGAAGCTCTGCAGATTGTCTTGTGAGGATACAGAATCAATATACCATTTATTTTGGAGTTGCCCTCAGGTAGCCTGTTTCTGGTCTCAGATTCAGGAATGGCTGAAAATGCATAACATTGATCTAAAATTGACCCTAGAAATATTACTGTTAGGAAATCTGGAGAAACCGAGTCAGTCAATTACAAATATACTGATACTCTTAGTAAAAGTGTTTATCTTCAACTCGCAATCTGTGGATTCTATTTCGATTAGATAGATTGAAATTGTACTTTAAACATCACAGCATAGCTGAAAGATATATGTTGCGTAACAATCCGAAGAGGGTGGCCAGCAGAGATAGGTGGGATGGGCTGAGGGAAGCTGAGGGTTGGGATGTGGATTTGGAGACAAGTGGAGTTGCTGGGCGGGAGATAGAATGATGGTCAAAGATAAAGTATAAAAAATAAAGTCCAAATAAAGCATAATAAAAAGTATGTTTATACAGCTAATGTCAGTTTGCCTGAGGCTGATGCGGTGCAGGTGTTTGTACACATGCATATACTCACACTCTCATTTAAATGCACACATACATGGACACACACATGTAAATAATGCAATAGTGCCAGACATGCACTCAATCATATTCAGTTGGCCTTCTTGTTATGATTTTAGTTGTCCTTGTTGTCATTTGTTTTTGTTGCATTGTTGTTTTTTTTGTTTTCTTTTGTCTTTCTCTTTTTCTCATGAGTACATTTTATTGGTTGTTTGTGCATTGGGGGGGTTCTTGGGGGTGGGGAATGGAATTCATGTTATTTTCATCTTTTTCTTTTTTATTATTGTTTTGGGGGTGACTGTGGGAGGGGTCTCGGATGGTTGAAGGACAGCTATAATCCCGTGTGGTTTCAGCTTTCAATGGTAAGTGTCCCCTTGTTGTGGAAAATCACCATTATTATTTGTATTACATTTATTGTGAGGCCCAACATCTTCTCACATTTGTAACAATGGGTTACACTTAATGATATTCAACCGATCTCAACTGATTGGATATTCAATTCATTCAATTTAACAAGGAAGTTAAATTTCCAAACAAACCTGTTACCAGGTTGATCATTTGGATAAGCACCATTCATTTGTTCCAACCAATGAGACATTTTAAACTTTTCCACATTAACCTAGATACAGCAACACTTTCAGGTTAATTCAAGTTTTATTCCCAGATAGCCTATACAGGTATGATTCATCATTCACATTGATTAATCAATTAAATTAGCTTTTGCAAATTCATTGACGTCCAACTGCCGCATTACTGATCCAGTAGATACAAATAGTTTTTGCAGCTTCCAACAACTCAAAACTCAAACTTTGAGAACAAAAACATTTTAGTAATGTGCAAGCTATCAGCGGGGGTGGTCCCCATTCCCCTGCTAATTAGTGAACACTCACCCATATAAGGATTGATTGTTCACCTCAACTGCTGAAATTGCGTAAAACACCCTCCAAAATAAACCATCAGGCACAGACCTTGTAAAGGTTCTCTCCAGTTTAGCCCTGATGTATGGCTGTCATCAGAGATTGACATCGATCCAGAACCGCAGTGCACAGCAGACGCTTGAGCAAGAAATGGTTGACATGACAGGTGGAGAGAACCCGAAAACGAATAGCAAAAACGCATTATGACGAACGAGCACAAACTCTTAAACAAAATCGTCTTCTACAGGAACAAAATCGTTTTTTACCCGAACAACTCGATTTAGCCAAAACTAAATACGACTAAGTCCATCTGACGAGTTATCTACAAACAGGGGCGCACACCATGATAACATGCATGCCGTTTCGATGAACATCCTTCAAAGCAGTAATGTTCCAGTCCAAATGCTGCAGATCAAAGACAATCAATTAATGAACACAAAAATCAGCGGAACTCATTGAAGTCGCTGATCAAATGATTGATGAGAGAACCCAGATGAAAAAGATTGATTGATCTCAGAGCAAGTGGAGGAAATCTCATCACTGAATCTCTAACTCCACACTCAAGACCTCTACCTGCAAACCATGACAGATCAGCATGAGGCCGAACGGAGGTAGTGCGACACTCACGTGTCTGAAATAAGTACTTTAAGTGCCCAAGTGGACACTGCTATGCAGCAGAATACCACCGTTAGGAACCATCTGGTGGAATTCCAGAACAGTCACGCACTACAGCGTGACGACCCAACCAAGCAACCAAGCTCTCAACCGGAGCTCGGTACACAAAGGTGTGAAGACTACAAAAGGTTTTAGACTTTGCCTTTCTCAGTTGTCTCTCAGTCTTCTACTCTTGGTCATTCGGCACAGTGTAATATTGCACTCCTCCTCGCCAACAAGGCCAACACTTGACTTCTCCTCTAGGCCTTTCGGCCCCAAATTCCCCACAGGATGAAGCCAACCCTCTCCACGCACTTGGCACGGAAATTGTCAAAAACGTCTGCATCTCTGACCCCGTTCCAGGGAAGCCAAACGACACTGAGACCTTCTTAGCAGACGTAGAGGACGACGGCTACTCAAACACTACGGGCACTGACAGACTTTACCTGTTTAAGCGAACTTCGACTAGACACGTGACAAGGTTCATCCGTCTACAACAGCAACACGTGGAAAACAGCTATGCAATACTTGCCACGGCTTTGAAAATAGAATTCAGTGGTTCAGCGACTCGCAAACATGACAGCTCTTTAGCGAACACTGTAAAACAAGCCCGGATAAAACACCCACAAGCAAACGATCATAGGCTTCGTTCAGCTTACTTTGGCCTACTCACTGATACATGAATGGAAGAGCTATTGCCATTCAAACAAATGTTTCTGTCGAACATGTATCCCCGCTTCATTACCTACTTGGGCCCTACAGCCCACGTTGGTTTGCCAATCTCAGAACCCAGAGATCTTAAGAGCACAGCTTTTGAGGCATCAAAAGTGAGCCACGCTAAGAGCCCTGACATCTCGGTTTTGAGGTTTGAACAGGAGAACTCACTCCAGTTAGAGAGTGCGTTAACCTTTCTAGCGCAGGGGTTCCTCGACAACGCGCAAAATTCAAAAATGTTTCTTTTAGAAATATGTAACTTTCACACATTAACCTCTCTGGTTGCAAAGATGCAGTCTTTGTTCAACGATTCAGGCTTACTTCTTTCCATATGAAATATTATAGTTTATTTACATTTTCGGGTACCTGAGTATTAAATAGAAATGTCGTTTGACTTATTTTAACAAAGATTTGTGGTAGCTTTTTGGATTCCTTTGTCTGCATGTTGAAGGAGTGGATTACTGAAATTGATGGCGCCAACTAAACAGACTTTCTGGAATATAAAGAAGGATTTTATCTAACAAAACGACCATGCATGTTGTAGCTGGAACCCTTGGGATTGCAAACACAGGAAGAATTTCAAAAAGTAATGATTATTTAATTGCTATTTGTGATTTGTGATTTTATGAAGCCTGTGCTGGTTAAAAAATATGTTGATGTTGGGCGCTGTCCTCAAACAATTGCATGGTATGCTTTCGCTGTAAAGCCTATTGTAAATCAGACAATTCAGTTAGATTAACAATAATTTAAGCTTTTAACATATATTAGATACTTGTATGTTCATAAATGTTTAATATTACAATTATTTATTTGAATTGCGTTCCCTCCAATTTCACCGGATGTTGTCGACATCCGAGAAAAAGGGAAAAAGTCGTTTCAACACCTCTTGGTGCAGAATCTGACTCAAGCAGATGTTACTATATCTCGTCACATTCAATCAGCAATCATGATTGACTATTCTTTTCATGATTTCTAGCCAGCAGTCTCCTGTGAGTGAGCAATTTCCCTACTACTTGCCGCTAAGATTAACTTATCTTGTCCTTCTGACACTTCTGCAAACACCAGGAAACAAAGCATCAATGTGCAGATGGACTCTGCTTCCGATGACACATTTTCAGCTTGAGAGGGACTGAAACCCCTTTCTATTGAACTAACAGTGTCAGTCCCGCCACTGACCCGATGACTCCCACTGGTGAGACACTGTGCAATATTGCAGACAGATATCCTCGTCTCAGGTACTGGAACGGTTGCCACAATTGGACGCTGTGGTGACCGGCAGGCCACGACAGCCGCTGTACATTTTGAAGAAGCACAAACACAAGGAGATTACAGCCAATCTAGTAACAGCGCGGATGCTGACAACTCGTACAAAGGGTCCAACCTTTTCTTTTTTGCCTCGGACACCAACACCAACTGCTGGGGTGCGGGGTCCTAACCACAAAGGGTGGGGGGAACACGTTGAGCCTCGTCGAGTCCAGTGGGGGGGTCAAGTCTATGTGCAACACTGTACGAGGCCGCCCGATAACGAAACAAATCAAGTTGTAAACTTCCCCAAGAGAACAAAGAGGAGAGGACAAGCCCCTTGACAGGGATAACCTTAGAATACATCTGAGATATGTACCACAGGTGTACCACATTGGTCGTAAAAGAAATCCAGTGGACTTTTCACCTCCAAAAACAAATGGTAACAATCATTCCTTATCGTGTGTAGTCTCAACTACAATGCATCTAGTAAAATGCTCTAATCATGTGTTCCGGTAGGATAACATTTTGGAATGAATTGGTAGAGTAGCTGGTTCTCTTGGGTACCAGTACCAATGCAGGCAATAGTCAGTCCAGCCACAATCAGTAAGAAGGTTAAAGACCTCACAAATTGAATTGCCATTGATATCAGCGACAGAGGAGGTAGTAGTCACTGTGATTGCAACACGTGGAAGGGAGTCTCCAAAACCGTCTTCTAATGGTTAACATACATGCTGCTAATAAATAGAACCCAGGAGGAACGTTATTAGAAGTCATGAACCATGTTCACACAGCGTACGACTGGCTAGTTCTTCCATTGGTAAACATAGCTATGAGATAGACTCCTTCATGCCTATCACCACTACAATGGTGTAACACAGGTCACCTTGGCATATGACTTGAGGTCGGCATGTCTTCTTGCTGACACATGGTCATTGACACAGAAATTATCTGATGAAGTCAGACTCGGTCTGAACAGGTTGCAGCCTACCAGGATACTTGGTTTTCTTTTCCTTGGCATGTGCGCTTGCGTAAGCATAAACGCACATGTACAATGGAACATTTAATAAGGATTTACAGTGGCTTGCGAAAGCATTCACCCCCCTTGGCATTTTTCCTATTTTGTTGCCTTTCAACCTGGAATCAAAATGTATTTTGGGGGGGTTTGTATCATTTGATTTACACAACATGCCTACCACTTTGAAGATGCAAAATATTGTTTTATTGTGAAACAAACAAGAAAGAAGAAAAGCAGAAAACTTGAGCATGCATAACTATTCAACTCCCCCCACCCCCAAAGTAAATAATTTGTAAGAGTAACCTTTTGCGAAAATTACAGCTGCAAGTCTCTTGGGGTATGTCTCTATAAGCTTAGCACATCTAGCCACTGGGATTTTTTCCCATTCTTCAAGGCAAAACTGCTCCAGCTCCTTAAAGTTGGATGGGTTCTGCTGGTGTACAGCAATATTTAAGTCTTAGCACAGATTCTCAATTGGATTGAGGTCTGGGCTTTGACTAGGCCATTCCAAGACATTTAAATGTTTCCCCTTAATCCACTCAAGTTTTGCTTTAGCAGTATGCTTAGGGTCATTGTCCTGCTGGAAGGTGAACCTCCGTCCCAGTCTCAAATCTCTGGAAGACTGAAACATCGTTTGGACTGGTAAGTTCTTATCATGCTAATGCCCTTGTTTGAAATTAATAATATAAAATATAATTTGTGATTTTTTGTTACATTTTAGAAGCAATATATAAACATGTAATGTCATGAAATGTGAGATGCGTGTGTCTGCCGCCCCACCCCAACCCACATGAAATAGCCTATTAAAAATAAAAAACGTATGTTTTTTTTCATTGTTTTATCTAAACCAGATCTATTGTGTTATATTCTCCTACATTCAATTCACATGTACACAAACTTCAGAGTTCAACATAAGGTTGAATATATTATTATGACCTGCTAGATCTACTGTCTCTTTTATATTATGACATTTCAGCTAGATCTACTGTCTCTATTATATTATGACAGACCAGCTAGATCTACTGTCTTTATTATATTACAACAGACCAGCTGTATCTACTGTCTCCATTTAACTTTGGCCATTGATGTGGTCCTGCCCTCTCCTCAACAGCTTCATTTCATGTGGGTTGGGGTGGGGCGGCAGACACACGCATCTCACATTTCATGACATTACCTGTTTATATATTACTTCTAAAATAAATAAAAAATCACAAATAATATTTTATATTATTAATTTCAAACAAGGGCATTAGCATGATAAGAACTTACCAGTCCAAAACGATGTCCTCTCCCGTTCAAAAAATATTCCTCCACAATCGCTAAATGAATCGTCCTACAACAATCTCTGTCTCACCTTCCCAATCAATTTATTCTAAAATTGTGTGTACATCTGTATATATAGACTTAGATTTAGCTTTCCCTGACTTAGTCGCCATAATGATTGATATATAAACAGTTGAATCTGCGCGTTTACCAAACAATGCAGTGCGTAATATGTGTTTCTCCTTCCGGTATAAATCTTCAATAGCGAATGACTCACTTTACGCTGGACCTTACTACATAAACATGGCGTATTGCCGTTTATCTACCCAGCTAGATTTCAAGACGATCAGTGGTCATTGGGTTAAGACAGTCAATCAACGAAACAGCGGGCAAATCATTGGTGCACAATGATGTCATGACTTGTCTTCAAATCGATTTCTTTCAGTCAATACCTCCCGCGAAATGGCCCATCAGGTTTGATTGTGTTACAAGCAAACCAGTTGATTGCAGTGAAACCAAACATGACTGGAAAAGTCACGTTCTGTGTGGTTTATTTACCTGGAATGTGTCGTCAAATGGAATGAGACGGAATTCACGACACAAGCGGTTCACAAAATGTTTCGTGTCAGGCTATAAAAACAAATTTTATCAAACAAAATATCATTCATTGTGTAACAATGAGCATTGGAATTGCAAACAGACAAAGATCGTCAAAGGTAAACGATTTACTTTAATGCAGTTTGATTATGTTACGCCTGTGCTGGTTAATTTTTTTTTATGGGGCTCTATGCTCAGATAATCGCATCGTATTCTTTCGCAGTAAATCCTTTTTTAAATCCAACACAGTTGGATTAGCAATATTCTAAGATTTCGATACATGTGAGACACTTGTATTTTCATGAATGTTTAATATGACTATTTTTGTAGCGATCACCGTATGTTGTGGAATTTCAACCCGCTTGCGGGCTCCGTGCGCAGAGAGGTTAAAGGCACAGTCAACTTAGTGTATGTAAACTTCTGACCCACTGGAATTGTGATACAGTGAGTTATTGTAACGGATTTCCTCCTCTTCATCTGAGGAGGAGTAAGGATCGGACCAAAACGCAGCGTGGTAAGTGTCCATATTGATTTATTCAAAAACACAACTGAACTCTGGGACAAAATAATAAACGTGAAATATACAAAACCGAAACAGTACCGTGTGGCCCAAACACTCACACTGAAACAAACACCCACAAACCAAAAGTGAAACCCAGGCTACCTAAGTGTCACGGTCGTCCTCCTCTTCGTCTGAAGAGGAGAGGCGAGAAGGATCAGAGGACCAATATGCGGCGTGGTAAGTGTCCATGGTAAAATCTTTAATAAAGAAAGACTGAACACTATACAAAAGAGTAACGAAAACAATAAACCAAATTCGACCGTGAAGCTACAAAATGAGACCTGTGCTGACACAAGCCACTAACATAGACAATCACCCACAAACAAACAGTGCAACCCAGGCTACCTAAGTATGATTCTCAATCAGAGACAACCAATGACACCTGCCTCTGATTGAGAACCATACTAGGCCGAAAACATAGAAATGCCCCAAAACATAGAAAAACCAACATAGACTGCCCACCCAACTCACGCCCTGACCATAATAAATAAATACAAAACAAAGGAAATAAAGGTCAGAACGTGACACTAAGTATGATTCTCAATCAGAGACAACTAACGACACCTGCCTCTGATTGAGAACCATACTAGGCCGAACCCAAAATCCAACATAGAAAAAACAAACATAGACTGCCCACCCCAACTCACGCCCTGACCATACTAAAACAAAGAATTCAAATAACAGAACTATGGTCAGAACGTGACAGTTATAAGTGAGGTAACCTGTCTGTAAACAATTGTTGGAAAAATTACTTGTGTCATGTACAAAGTAGATGTCCTAACCTTCTTCCCAAAACTATAGTTTGTTAACATGAAATTTGTGGAGTGGTTGAAAAACAAGTTTTAATGACTCCAACCTAAGTGCATGTAAACTTCCGACTTCAACTGTATCATGCTTCTTTATACCTGTCTGAAATTAATTGTGGATTTATTATGAAGGTGTAGGCTATATTACATGGATTTATTAAAACTTTTTAAAATAGCTTGTAGGCTGTGTGTGGAAGCAAAGATATGCTAAATGTGTTTGTTAATTAACGGTCAATTACCGTGAGGCTGACAGTTATTTGCCTGGCAATCACCGGTTGACGAAATGTTGTGATCGCCACAGCCCTATGCCTACCCCTGCTCTACCATATCAAGGGGGATACTATAGTGTGTAGTATGGTAATTCTCCAAAATACTACACAATTCTAAAGTAAGCACTACATGATTGAGGGATACTACAGTGTGAACAGTAATATAGTATTCTACAGTATACTTCACAATTCTAAAGTAAGTACTACACATGATCAAGGGATAGTACAGTGTGTAGTGTAGTATTCTACAGTAAGCATACACAATCGAGGGATACTGCGGTGTGGAGTATAGGATTCTACAGTATACTACAGTTTACTACAGTATTCTATAGTATTCTATTGTAAACTGAAGTATTTTTTATGTGGGAAGTCAAAGAATGACAGTGAAATCCATTATGTGTTTAATCATCTTTTTTCTATCTCATCTTTTATTTAATTATCTTCAAAGATCGAGTGAAGGGCATTTCTTCCGCTAAGCACTTTTCAAACCCTGCGGAACAAAGCTGAGTGACTACTAGTGTAGGTTCGGCTCAGGGTTTGATTGGCAAGCGACCACTTTAATGCCATAAGTTCGCACAATCAGAGTCCTCATCACCAGAAAAGAACCAACATTTTTGTTAGCTTTTTTGGATTTCCAAGTCAAATTTCAGCAGTGCTAATTTGAGTGTTGTCTATTAGGCAGCACTGAAACAAGTCTAAATGATTGGAGTATTCAGGGTGAAACGGATTGAGCGATCGATCGAGTTGGTCTCAAATGTCATTCCAGAGTGGGCCTGATTGCATTCTGTTAAGTGGTGGTTCTGTGATTTTGGTCATGGAATAATTGAGACAGATCAAGAATTTGGGAACAGCTCAGACACCCTTCGACAACAGCTGAGACACCCGTCGCATGCGGAAGGTCAAAAGTCAATTTAGGCTACTTTCCATTTTTATTTGACTGGTTTGTATGAGGTAAACCCCACACACAGGCTAATTTGACTTAACTTTTATACAGGGTTTTGCAAAAAAATACTCTGTTGTTGACGTCCTTTTTAAACAAACACTGTCATTGATGTCCAATTTAAATCTGCAAGTTTATGGCTTGGAAAGAGTGCTGTTAGGAAGGGGGACCTGAAGGCAAACAATTACAAAAGCTTTAGCTGATGCTTCACAATTCGGAACGGCTCAACAACCAACAAGTATTCATCATTTTTAAGCTGCAAAGAGTGATAAATGACACTCCCCCCCATTCACCACAATCGTTCATTTCTATCACTCCAAAGCCCATCTGCAGGTTTGCAATAAGTTACATTTAAGGCCCTGAGTGACGGTGACATTGCTAAATGTTGTTTTTTATTTGCAGTTAACGATTAAGCTAGGGCTGAGAGCATTGAATGGCAGCATCTGCCGAGAAGCCACAGAGAAACGCCATCAAAGAGACTGCCCCATGGCCCTGCACATTTTTGGATTTCCAATCCTCCATTTTCCCTCTCTCTCACACATACACCTCTCTTACACACACACACACACACACACACACACACACACACACACACACACACACACACACACACACACACACACACACACACACACACACACACACACACACACACACACACACACACACACACACACACACACACACACACACACAGAGAGAGAGAGAGAGAGATGCCCACTCCCTTTAAAACCACCATGAATGACATCAGCTAGCTGTTTTTTCTTTTTCTCTTTTTGCCTCAAATGACCTGAAAACACATTGCAGCTCTCTCCTGAGGTCTAGCAAAGCAGGCTAACGTGTATAATAGCTTCTCCCGCTGAAAGCCGTCTATGTGGGGCTTTGAAATCAAACACAAATCTTTATCTAAACCCATTCAGGCACCTGTCTCTCATTGACTGCTACACCCCCCCCCCCCACACACACACACACACACCCCTCCCCCGGCTGCCTGTAACGCTCCCGATCAATCATGCACACACTACCTTGCTCAATGTAATATCTTTTTTGAGAGTTTTCATTTTCCCTATAGGGTGGGTGTTGGTAAGAGTTGGGGAGGGGACTGAAAGTTGGGCAGGGAGGGTGGGGCTATAGGAGCAGGGATGTATTGAAGGGGCAGTGACGAACGCTAGGCATCAATCTTTCATATGCTTTGAGGCCACTTGAAATCAATTCCACCCCGGCCGCTCCACAGCTAATCATGTGGCATAGGGCAGGCAGTGTGCCAAGCCGGTGGACCTTAATGGAGAGCGAGCCAGTCGTACAGACAAAGGGAAGAGCTGCACTGGAGCAGACACAGCATCCTGGGTCCATCTGAAACGATGGATGCTATAACAGTTTCCAAACTGTATAACTAGGTCCCGTACCTGCAAGATCAGTATGATAGTTAAATACATGACAGCCGACAATGAAAGTTTCAACCTTCCTCAAGTTAGTTGCCTGCTTCTGTAAGAAAGCTTATTTATGCCAAGTTCAACTTCTCTTCAGTTGACAGTCCATGCTTTATTGTGCATTTTACAGCTTGTATGATACATGTGTGACGCTTGCAATGTGTTTGGATCATCATACACTTACACACAAGAACACAACAACATGAGAATAAAGATGGTCCTGAACGGGAATGGCAAATTTACTGTAGGTCCATATTCACATCTATGGCACAGTGCAAGTACATTATTAGACTTTCTATGAACATTCGTAACAGGTCATATCTCCTTATAACCATCGGCACACCGGGTTGATTCACCACACCCAGGTATGCTGAGCCTTTAGTGAGTCAACACGGCACTGTGTATGGGGCATTGTTGTGTAAGCGGTGCATATGTACTCAAAGCACGGTCTCGTTGTTTATTTTTATTGACTTATTTATTCTGTCTATCGACTATGTTGACTGAAGAACAGGCTTTCTTTTTTCCCTTTAAATCACCTGCTCCTAATTATCTTTCACATTTCTGCTATCCCATGCCAAAGACACACAATGACCAATAATTACCCCTGTAGGCAGCATCTATCAAGTCCCTGCCATTGATTCCAGCTATGTCTCTATCGCTCTCTTTCTCTCCCTCTGTCATCATCTTTACATCTATTTCTCCCTCTCTCTCTCTCTCTCTCTCAACATATCTCTCTCTCCCTCCCTCTCTCTCAACATATATCTCTCTCTCTCCCTCCCTCTCTCTCTCTCTCTCTCTCTCTCTCTCTCTCTCTCTCTCCCCCTATCACTCTCTCTTGCACCTTATTAGTCATCTCGCTCTCTCTCTCTCTCTCTCTCTCTCTCTCTCACTCATTCTCCTATCACTCTCTCTTTCCCTTACTATCACTCTCTCTCCCTATCGCTTTCTCTCTCCCCCTTACTATCTCATTCTCTCTCGCTCTCCATTACTATCACTCTCTCCTTATCACCCTCTCTCTCTCCACCTTACTATCACTCTCTCTCCCTATCACTCTCTCTCCCTATCACTGTCTCTAAGTCTCTCTCTCCTACTATCACTCTCTCTCTCTCTCTCTCTCTCTCAATTCAATTCAATTAAATTTGCTTTATTGGCATGACGTAACAATGTACATATTGACAAAGCTTATTTTGGATATTTACGATATGAAAAAAAATGAGAATCAAAATTGTCAACAGGACAACAGTAACAACAATAACCAAGGTCAAAATAACCATACTGTAATGAAACAGCAGGGAGCAGGTCTCGAACAACCTTCCCCAGGTTACTGTTCACACAAATGCCTCTGTAATTGTTAGGGTCAAATTTGTCTCCGTCCTTAAAAAAATTGGGTTTATGAATCCTTGATTCCAGATGTCAGGGTAATAACCTACACTCAGGATCAAATTAAACCGTTTTAATATAGCCAATTGAAATTTTGCACTAGTGAGTTTGAGCATCTCATTTAGGATGCCATCAGGTCCGCATGCCTTTTTAAATCTGAGAGCCTGAATTTTCTTACAGAGCTCCTGGTCAGTAATTGGGGAGTCCAATGGATTTTGTTTGTCCTTTATAGCTTTTTCTAATCCATTCAACTTCTCATGAATTTGGCGTTGTTCTGTGTTTGTGTCAATTTGAACGGTGTTGTAGAGTGTTTTAAAATGGGTTTTCCAATGTCACCATTTTGTATTGCTAATTCCTCTTGTTTCGATTTTTTACGTTTTTTTCAAATTTTGCCAGAAGTTGTTTGTGTTGTACTGTGCTTTTTTTTTGGTTCTGAGTGTACGTTTATAGAGTTTTAAAGTCTCGCAGTAATGAAGGCGTAATTCACCATTATTTGGGTCTCTGTGCTTTTGGTTGGATAGTGTTCTAAGTTTTTTCCTTATAATTTTACAATCTGCACCAAACCAGTTGTCATCTGTGATCTTTTTTGTTTTGATTTTATCAATATCAATTGTGCTTCTTTTGCCGTTTGCCTGAATATATATAGTTGATGTTTTGTACTGCCAGATTGATGCCTTCTTCACTGTGAGTGAATGTGGTATCCAGAATCTCAGAGTGTTTGGATATTTTGGTTACAGGTTGCTTTCTGGTATTCTTCTGTGCTGTTTTGGGCCCATCTGTATGAATTTCTGATGTTGTACAGCTTACTGGGATGTGAATGTGTGGTTGTTTCCATGTCTGATCTTTTGAGGAACAACGTAATTTGGCTGTGATCAGACAGAGGTGTTAGTGGCTTGACAGTGAATGAGCTGAGAGAGAAAGGGTCAATGATCATATAGTCTACTGTACTGTGGCCAAGAGGTGAGCAGTAGGTGAATCTCCCCAAAGAGTAACCTACCATTGACTAAGTACAGACCCAGGCTTCTACAGAGCTGCAAAAGATCCCTTCCGTTTTTGTTGACAGTGCTGTGACTGTTGTTTCTATGGGGGAGATGAAGACAGTTAGAGACACTATGGCCTGTAATAAAGCTGTCCCTTCATGTCCTCGTTAGATCAGATAGTGTTCCTGTGCGCGCATTTGTGTCCCCATAGATGAGCACATTTCTCTGGGCCTGGAAATGGCACGTCTCTTCCTCAAGGGTGGGGAAGATCTCCTCTGAGTAATATGGGGATTCTGAGCGGGGGATATATATTGCTCAAAGGAACATATATTTTTCTGTCAGTACAAGTTCTTTTTTCAGTTTTAACCAAATGTGATATTTGCCCATTTTGAGGGGATCAATTCGATTTTGTAGTTCGGATTTGTACCAAATGATCAGTCCTCCAGAGTCTCTGCCTCTATTGACAGAGCTGTGTTTCTGTGATGGCACAATTACCTCTCTGTAGCCTGTGGGACAGTGAGTGACAATGTCAGCCTTACACCATGTCTCCTACAGAATGATAACGTCAACATCGTTAAGATTTTTGTTGAACTCCAGTGCTTCAGTCCAAAGGTTGATGAGTTTAGGCCCTGAATGTCCCACATGCTAAGTGATAGTGATTTCATGTTGCAAAAAGAAAGAATAGCAGTCAGAAATACAGTAACTACTAGCAAATAAGTTGTTAATAGTAAGATAAGGATAACAACTGACATTTTTTCTGTTATATATATAAATATTCCTATTCATTGAACAAGTCAATTCTAGTACAATAGGTGTGTGTGTGTGTGTGTGTGTGTGTGTGTGTGTGTGTGTGTGTGTGTGTGTGTGTGTGTGTGTGTGTGTGTGTGTGTCCGTGTGTGTGTGTCCGTGTGTGTTTAGTGCAGATGTATTGGAGGAGCTGTTAAATCTCACTTAATCCTACAGGGTTCTCCTGTCCTCTGACGACCTCTGCGTAGCTGCGCTGGTCCTGCTGTTGGGCCCTGTGGAGTGGAGGAGGGCCAATTCTGGGCCGTGGGGCTTCCTCTCTGGCCTGGTAGGAGTTGTGATCTGGTGCGGGGTAGTAGGCTGGGCCCGGTCTGGTCTGGCTAAACCGATGGAAGTGGTGATGCTCTGGTGGTGGGTGGGGCCTCTGTGGTGCACTGGGTCTGGTGGGGCGTTGAAGGGCCCTGGGGCTCCTTGGTGGTGCAGTGGTCTGGTAGGGGTCTCTGGGTGGTCCTCTGTCCAATGCGGCATGGGGTGTTTGTCTACCAAGTGCCACGTCCTTTAGAGACTTGGCAAACATCCCTACTGTCTGCTTCCTCAGGTGGGAGTGGTCGTGCAGATGCTCTGGGGTGATTGTTGGGTGGTGAGCAACGTGTACGTTCAGGGAGTAGGCCACACCCTCTGGTGATGTCAGCGTTGACTTTCTGAATGGTACGGGGATGAAAGTCTTTGCGGGGCAGCAGAGTGGAGATGTTAATGTGGGAGTTGGGGAACCACTCAGAGGCCCTCTCTGTTGCCTACTCTCTCCTGCTCCTCTCGCAGGTTGTTGGTGCCAGTGTGAGTAATAATGTGGCCTGGTGTGCCAAAGTCAGGCTGGGACAGGATGTGGAATGCATCCTGTGTTTTTGGGCACCATATTTTGCACACTTTGTGTTGGGGGAAGAGTTTATCTTCTTGGATGAATTTCCCATTTGAGTCAATGAGGATGGCCACCTCAGTGGGTTTTACCAGATTAGTGCGTTTACGGCTGGAGTACACTGGGCCTGTGTACATGGAGGGGTGTGTGGGGGGTGTGTCAGAGAGCTTCTCTCTGTAGTAGGTGTCCCCATGTGAGCCTCCTTGTTGACTGGGGGTGTGGGTAAAGTGTTGTCGGTATGGGGGGGGTTGATAGGGGTGGTGAGGGGCTGCAACTTCTCTCTGGGAGTCTTTATAGTCTGTTCTCTGTGCTGTAGCACCCTCTTGATGACAGACAACTCCTTTGCCATCTCCTCCTTTACCTGCACCAGCTCTCTCCTCATGGTGGCCTTTACCTCCTCAAGCGCTGTGGTAAGGCTCTCTCTCAGCTCCTGGACGAGTTCTCCAGCTGGGTCCTGCACTGGTTGATCTGGTCCTGTAGAAGCTCTGTGTCTGGGCTGGTGGTGGTGTTGCTGGGGGGCTGCTCCTTCAGGTCATTAACCCATACCTCTAACAGAGCCAGCCTGTCTCTCAGCAGGCTGATGGTAGTGTAGCTGGGGGGCTGCTCCTTCATCTCAGTAACCCATACCTCTAACAGAGCCAGCCTGTCTCTCAGCAGGCTGATGGTAGTGTGGCTGCCTCTGGTGGTTGTAGGCAGGCAGGGGGAGGATAGTCCTGCTGTTGGGGTGCCTGAGGGGAGAGGTCGTGGTGCTGTCCTTGTCTTTTTTGCTTTCTGCTATCTTCGTTAGAGTGGGGAAGTCATGCACAACAGAGCTGAGTGCAGCCACACTGCCCTGGCCCATGACAGTGTCGTTCTGGTACATGTTTACCGTCAGAAACCTGTTTTCCTGGTCCTTATCGCTGTCTTCAAAAATGTGGATTTGCCTTCCCTTGCAGATGCCTTTCTTTGTGGTACAGCTGAAATGCCTGGTTACAGCTGTATGCCAGGCAGTAGTGTGGTCTGTGTAAAATAACAGGTTTGTAACAGTCCTGTTTTGTGAGCAGTCGGCAAACAAAGTTTCTGGGTTCTCCCTCAGAATTCTGTGTTTAAAAATGATTCTTCTCTGATTTGATTTCTGCTGGGTATTCAAAAAAGGGGGGAAAGTCTCTGCTGCTGCTGTTGCTGCTAGCGTTGCTATAGTTACCACCAGTAAACAGTTGGAGCTAGACGGTCTTTCCACCTGTATTGATCATCAGCTGTATAATTTGATTACCTATACATTTTTTGCTAATTTAATTGTGTCAATCTCGCTCTTAACAACCAAAAAGTTATAACAAGTCAGGAGCTGTTCTTCTGCATGACTTCTCTCTCAGACTTGTTTTTTTTCACTCTTTCTCCCGATCACTCTCTCTCCCCCTTATAATCATTCTCTCGCTCCCTATCACCCTCTCTTCCCATCTCTCTCTCCCTATCACTCTCTCTCTCCGTATAACTCTCTCAATTTCACTCTATCACTCTCTCTCTCTACAATCACTCTCTCACTCCCCCTTACTACCACTCTCTCTCACCCTATCACTCTCTCTCTCCTTTACTATCACTCCCTCTTTCTCTC
Source organism: Oncorhynchus clarkii lewisi (assembly GCF_045791955.1). Lineage (NCBI taxonomy): Eukaryota > Metazoa > Chordata > Actinopteri > Salmoniformes > Salmonidae > Oncorhynchus > Oncorhynchus clarkii. Next base: position 45,181,197 of record NC_092163.1, on the reverse strand, counting down.
TCGCTCTCTCTCTCTCTCCCTTACTATCATTCTCTCTCTCCCATTACTATCACTCTCTCTCCCTATCACTCTCTTTCTCCCTGTCACTCTCTCGCTATCCCTTACTATCTCTCTCTCCCTATCACTCTCTCGCTCACCAAGCTCTCTCTCTCTCTCCCTCTCTCACTTCCTATCACTCTCTCTCTACCCATCACTCTATCTCTCCCTTTCTCTCTCTCTCTCCCTATCACTCTCTCCCTTAACTTCTTTGGGCTAGGGGGCAGTATTCGGAAGTTTGGATGAATGAGGTGCCCAAAGTAAACTGCCTGTTACTCAGGCCCAGAAGCTAGGATATGAATATAATTGGTAGTATTGGAAAGAAAACACTCTAATGTTTCCAAAACTGTTAAAATAATGTCTGTGAGTATAACATAACTGATACGGCAGGCAGAAACCTGAGGACAATCAATCCAGAATATTTCAGCTCACCCTTGATTACTATGGCTGTCAATGGGAATATAAAAGCAACACCTCCAAGATTGCAGTTCCTATGGCTTCCACTAGATGTCAACAGTCTTTAGAAATAGTTTCAGGCTTGTTTTTTGAAAAATGAGCTAGAATTTGTAGTTTTAGTAAGTGGCTCCCATTTTGGCTGTAGTGTTTGTTGCACATTCCGGTGAGTGATAGTAAGGGAAACCGAGTCTAGCGCGCCAATGAAACAGACTTTTTTGGGATATAAAGAAGGACTTTATCAAACAAAAGGACCATTTGTTATGTAGCTAGATGAAGATCTTCAAAGGTAAGTGATGTATTTTTTTCACTATTTCTGACTTTCGTGATGCCTCTGCTTGGTTGGAAAATGTATGTAATGCTTTTATATGCGGGGTGCTGTCCTCAGATAATCGCATGGTGTGCTTTTGCCTTAAAGCCTTTTTGAAATCTGACAACGCGGCTGGTTTAACAAGACATTTTCAATGGCTAGAACTTTAATCATAAGGCCAAGTCCTCCCAGATTGCAGTTCCTAGGGCTTCCACTAAATGTCAACAGTCTTTAGAAAGAGTTTCAGACAGGTTTATGGAAAAATGACCCAGAAATTGTAGTTTTTCTAAGTGGCTCCCATTTTGGCTGTAGTGTTTCCAAGCGCGTGGAGGAAAGCGAGTTCTTTATTATATATCTCCGGTACTTGAACATGCTATTCTCCGTCTTAAATTGTATAATTTATTTGTGTATTAGGATACCTAAGGTTTGATTTTAAACGTTGTTTGACTTGTTTGGAAAAGTTTATTAGTCACGTTTGGGATTGATTTTGTATGCATTTGATGGAGGGAAACTGGATGAATTATTGACTGAAGCGAGCCAGCTAAACAGAGTTTTTATGGATATAAAGAAGGACGTTTTCGAACAAAAGGACCATTTGTGATGTAACTGGGACCTTTTGGAGTGCCAACAGAAGAAGATCATCAAAGGTAAGGCATTTTTTATATCGCTATTTCTGACTTTCGTGTCGCACCTGCCTGGTTGAAATATGTTTGTCATGCATTTGTATGCGGGGCACTGTCCTCAGGTAATCGCATGGTTTGCTTTCGCCGTAAAGCCTTTTTGAAATCTGACACGGCGGCTGGATTAACAAGAAGTTAAGCTTTATATTGATGTATAACCCTTGTATGTTTAATGAATTTTTATAATGAGTATTTCTGTTTATTATTTTTTGACGCGCTGCAATTTCACTGGATGTTGTCAAATTAATCCCGTTAACTGGATTGGAGCGGGAAGGGATCTCTACAAAGTTTTAAATGATGTATGACACTTGAATTTTCATGAACATTTAATATTTCGATTTCTGTCATTTGAATTTCGCACTCTGCAATTTCACCGGATGTTGTCGAGGTGAGACGCTGGCGCCCCAATGATCCGTAAGTGTTAATAACACTCTCTCTCCATATGACTCTCACTCTCTCCGTATCACTCTCTCCCTATCACTCTCTCTATATATCCCTTACTATCTCTCTCTCCGTCTTACTATCACTCACTCTCCCCCTTGCACTCTCTCCCTATCACTCTCTCCTTATCTCTCTCTCTCTCTCCATATCACTCTCTCACTATCACTCTCCAATGTTCTCTCCCTTACTAGGGGAGAGAGTCCCCTTGCTATCTCTCCCCTTGCTATCTCTATCTCCCTATCACACACTCTCTCTCTATATCACTCTCTCTATGTCACTCTCTCTCTCCCTATCCCTCTCTCTCCCCCTTATTATCACTCTCTGCACCCCTTACTCTCTCCCCTTACTCTCGCTCTCCCTTACAATTTCTGTATCTCTCTCCCTTGTTATCACTATCTCTCTCTCTCTCTCTCTCTCTCTCTCTCTCTCTCTCCCTTTCTATAACTCTCTCGCTCTCCCTTACTATCTCTCTCTCCCTTACTATCACTCTCTTGCTTTCCCTATCACTCTCTATGTCCCTTACTATCACTCTCTATGTCCCTTACTATCACTCTCTATGTCCCTTACTATCACTCTCTCTCTACGTCTCTCTCTCCCCATTACAATCAATTTCTCTATCTCCTCCTTACTGTCACTCTCTCTCTTTCCTTATCACTCGCTCTCCCTATCATTGTATCTCTCTCCCCCTTACTACCACTCTCTCCCTATCAATTCAATTCAAGGGGCTTTATCGCTACTCTCTCTCCTTATGAGTCTCTCTCTTCGCATCACTCTCTCTCTCTATCACTCTCTCTCTCTATCACTCTCTCTATATATCACTCTCTCTCTACAATCACTTTCTCTCTCCCCTTACTATCACTCTCTCTACCTATCACACTCTCTCTCCCTATCACTCTCTCCCTTAATAACACACTCTCTCTCTCCCCCTTACTATCACTCTCTATCTCTATCACTCTCTCTCTATCACTCACTCTCTTTCCCTATCCCTCTCTCTGTCTTGCAATCACTCTCTCTATATCCTTTACTATCGCTCTCTCTCCCTTTCTATCACTCTCTATCTCCTTATCACTGTCTCTCTCTCCTTATCGCTCTTTCTCTCCTCCTATCACTCTCTCGCTATCACTCTTGCATTTGCTCTCTCTTACTATCACTCTCTCTCCCCCTTGCTATCACTCTGGGGCGGCAGGTAGCCTAGTGGTTAGAGCGTTGGACTTGTAACCGAAAGGTTGCAAGATCTGCCCACTTCTGCCCCTGAACAAGGCAGTTAACCCACTGTTCCTAGGCCGTCATTGAAAATAAGAATTTGTTTTTAATAGACTTGCCTAGTTAAATAAAGGTTAAAATAATAAACTCTCTCTCTCCCTTACCATCACTACCAATCTCTTGCTCTCCCTATCACTATCTGTGTCCCTTAAAATCTCTTTCTCTCTCTCCCCTTACTACCACTCTCTCACCCTCACTATCTCTCTGTCTCCTTTACTATCACTCACTCTCCCTTACTATCACTCACTCTCTCCCTTACTACCACTCTCTCTCTCCATTACTATCACTCTCTCGCCCTCACTATCACTCGCTCTCCCTTACTATCGCTCTCTCCCCTTACAATCACTTTCTCTATCTCCCCCTTACTGTAACTTTCTCTATCTCCCCTTACTGTCACTCTCGCTCCCCCTTACTATCACTCTCGCTCCCTATCACTCTCTCTCCCTATCACTCTTTCTCCATCTCTCTCTCTCTCTTTCCCTACTTATCACTCTCTCTCTCCCTAGGACTCTCTCTTTCTCTCTCCCCATGACTCTCTCTCTCTTTCCCTTAATATCACTCTCAAACTTACTATCACTCTCTCTCTCTCCCTATCTCTCTCCCTCCCTATGACTCTATCTTTCTCTCTCCACATGACTCTCTCTCTCTCCCACTTACTATCCCTCTCTCTCTCCCTAACAATTTCTCTGCTTATCACTCTTATCTTTGCCCTATATTTTACCCCTATCTTTCTCTCTCCCCATGACTCTTTCTCTCCATATGACTCTCTAATTCTCTCTCTCTATGACTCTCTCTCTCTCTATGGCTCTCTCTCTCCCTATGACTTTCTGTCTCCATATGACTCTCTCCCTATGACTCTCTCTCCCTATGACTCTCTCTCTTTCTCTCTCCCTATGACTCTCTCTTTCTCTCTCCCTATGACTCTCTCTTTCTCTATGACTCTCTCTCTCTCTCCCTATGACTCTCTCTTTCTCTCTCCCTATGATTATCTCTTTCTCTCTCCCTATGACTCTCTCTCTCCCTGTCACTCTCTTTCTCACTCCCTATCACTCTCTATTTCTCTCTCCCGATGACTCTCTCTCTCCCCCTATCACTCTCTTCCTCTCTCCCTATGACTCTCTCTTTCTCTTTCCATATGACTCTCTCCCCCTTACTATTACTCTCTCTCCTGTTCACTCTCTATCTTCCTATCACTCTCTCAGTATCAATCTCTCTCTAATACTCTCTCTTAATATATCACTCTCTTTCTACAATCATTCTCTCTCCCCCTTACTATCACTCTCTCTCTCCCTATCACACTCTCTCTCCCCCCTCTCTCTCTCTGTCACTGTCTATCTCTCCATTACTATCACTCCCTTTCATTTCTCTCTCTCTCTCTCTCCCTATTACACTCTCCCTTTCTCCCTATCACTCTCTCTCTCCCTATCACTCTCTTGCTCTTCCTATCACACCCTCTCACTCTCTGTCTCCCAATCAAATTCTCTCTCTCCCTATCACACTCACTCTCTCTCTCTATGACTTTCTCTGTCTCCCTATCACACTCTCTCTCTTCTTACCAAACTCTCTCTCCCTATCATTATCTCTCTCCCTATCACACTCTGTCTCTCCCTGTCACTCTCTCTCTCTCCCTATCACTCTCCCTGTCACTCTCTCTCTCTCCCTATCACTCTCTTTCTCTCTCCCTTTCACACACTCTGTATCTGTTTATAACACTCTTTCGCTAACTCTCACTCTCTCCCTATCACACACACTCTCTCCCTATCACACACACACTCTCCCTATCACACACACACTCTCCCTATCACACACACTCTCCCTATCTCTCTCTCTCTCTCTCTCTCTCTCTCTCTGCATGCTGGGAGTGTTTGGTGCATGCTGGGAATTGTATGAGCGAAGGAGTGCGTGTGTTGTGGAGAGTTAGATATTCTTTCTTTCGGTTTTCTATTTCTTGGTGGCTTTTTTTGGTTTTCTTCTGTGCATGATTAAGGTTATTATGTTTGTTGTGGTAGAATTAAGTATTTTGTTTTTCGTATGGAAATGACCCTGATATTGGCGGGGATGGCAGCCCGAATGGGGATGGCAGCCCGAATGGGGATGGCAGCCCGAATGGGGATGGCAGCCCGAATGGGGATGGCAGCCCGAATGGGGATGCCGTCCCTGTCACTTCGGCACGGCTTTAGGTGTGTTACTGAAGCTACTGTCACGGTGGAGGAGTTTCTGGTCGCCGTAGAAGAGAAGGTAGGATACGAGAATGTTGCTTATGCGTCACGGATGAATAAAGCGGTGGTGGTATTTCTTAAAGAAGAGTGTCTTGTTGATCGGATGGTTGAGCATGGTGTACTTCTTAAAGAAGAGTGTCTTGTTGATCGTATGGTTGAGCATGGTGTACTTCTTTAAGAAGAGTGTCTTGTTGATCGGATGGTTGAGCATGGTGTACTTCTTTAAGAAGAGTGTCTTGTTGATCGGATGGTTGAGCATGGTGTACTTAAAGAAGAGTGTCTTGTAGATCGGATGGTTGAGCATGGTGTACTTCTTAAAGAAGAGTGTCTTGTTGATCGTATGGTTGAGCATGGTGTACTTCTTTAAGAAGAGTGTCTTGTTGATCGTATGGTTGAGCATGGCGTACTTCTTAAAGAAGAGTGTCTTATAGATCGGATGGTTGAGCATGGTGTACTTCTTAAAGAAGAGTGTCTTGTAGATCGTATGGTTGAGCATGATGTACTTCTTAAAGAAGAGTGTCTTGTTGATCGGATGGTTGAGCATGGTGTACTTCTTTAAGAAGAGTGTCTTGTAGATTGGATGGTTGAGCATGGTGTACTTCTAAAAGAAGAGTGTCTTGTTGATCGGATGGTTGAGCATGGTGTACTTCTTTAAGAAGAGTGTCTTGTTGATCGTATGGTTGAGCATGGTGTACTTCTTTAAGAAGAGTATCTTGTTGATCGGATGGTTGAGCATGGTGTACTTCTTTAAGAAGAGTGTCTTGTTGATCGGATGGTTGAGCATGGTGTACTTCTTTAAGAAGAGTGTCTTGTTGATCGGATGGTTGAGCATGGTGTACTTCTTATAGAAGAGTGTCTTATAGATCGTATGGTTGAGCATGGTGTACTTCTTAAAGAAGAGTGTCGAGTGGATCTTATAGTTGAGCATGGCGTACTTCTTAAAGAAGAGTGTCTTGTTGATCGTATGGTTGAGCATGGCGTACTTCTTAAAGAAGAGTGTCTTATAGATCGGATGGTTGAGCATGGTGTACTTCTTAAAGAAGAGTGTCTTGTAGATCGTATGGTTGAGCATGGTGTATTTCTTAAAGAAGAGTGTCTTGTAGATTGGATGGTTGAGCATGGTGTACTTCTTAAAGAAGAGTGTCTTGTTGATCGGATGGTTGAGCATGGTGTACTTCTTTAAGAAGAGTGTCTTGTTGATCGGATGGTTGAGCATGGTGTACTTCTTAAAGAAGAGTGTCTTATAGATCGTATGGTTGAGCATGGTGTACTTCTTAAAGAAGAGTGTCTAGTGGATTGGATGGTTGAGCATGGTGTACTTCTTAAAGAAGAGTGTCTTGTTGATCGTATGGTTGAGCATGGCGTACTTCTTAAAGAAGAGTGTCTTATAGATCGGATGGTTGAGCATGGTGTACTTCTTAAAGAAGAGTGTCTTGTAGATCGTATGGTTGAGCATGGTGTATTTCTTAAAGAAGAGTGTCTTGTAGATTGGATGGTTGAGCATGGTGTACTTCTTAAAGAAGAGTGTCTTGTTGATTGGATGGTTGAGCATGGTGTACTTCTTAAAGAAGAGTGTCTTGTAGATTGGATGGTTGAGCATGGTGTACTTCTTAAAGAAGGGTGTCTTGTAGATTGGATGGTTGAGCATGGTGTACTTCTTAAAGAAGAGTGTCTTGTTGATCGGATGGTTGAGCATGGCATACTTCTTAAAGAATAGTGTCCTGTAGATTGGATGGTTGAGCATGGTGTACTACTTAAAGAAGAGTGTCTTGTTGATCGGATGGTTGAGCATGGAGTACTTCTTTAAGAAGAGTGTCTTGTTGATCGGATGGTTGAGCATGGCGTACTTCTTAAAGAAGAGTGTCTTGTTGATCGGATGGTTGAGCATGGTGCACTTCTTAAAGAAGAGTGTCCTGTTGATCGGATGGTTGAGCATGGTGTATTTCTTAAAGAAGAGTGTCTTGTTGATCGGATGGTTGAGCATGGTGTACTTCTTAAAGAAGAGTGTCTTGTTGATCGGATGGTTGAGCATGGTGTACTTCACCTCTTACTTCTACCCCCTCCTTTTTCGAAAATTCTGTTAAAAATCGCGCAACTTTTCAGCGTCCTGCTACTCATGCCAGGAATATAGTATATGCATATGATTAGTATGTGTGGATAGAAAACACTCTGAAGTTTATAAAACTGGTTAAATCACGGCTGTGACTATAACAGATCGTGTGTTTCATTGAAAAACGCAAGAAAAACTGCTCTCTGAAAGCTAAAAATAATTTCCATAAGTCACTTCCACGAGTTGTTAAAAGAGAACAGAATTTAATATCGACCTGCCTGCAATTCATACAAATTCCACACGATGTCGCCATTGTCGTCATTTTCAATTGAATTAATTGTTGGAAAATCCATCTATCTGGCATCCATTTTCCCAGTCTTCACCCGGATGTAGTTGATGAAGACATTAGCAGCCATTGATTTGCAAGCGAAGACCTATTGAAAATACATTGCCCTGTAATCATTTTGATAGATTATAAACGTTTACTAATACCTAAAGTTGGATTACAAAAGGATTTCGAAGTGTTTTGTGAAAGTTTATCGTCGACTTTTTTAATTTTAAAAAATTACGCAGCGTTTAAAAACGATGTTTTTTTCTGAATGACACAGCTTCCATACAAAGCTATTTTGGGTATATATGGACCGATTTAAACGAAAAAAAGACCCAATAGTGATGTTTATGGGGCATATAGGAGTGCCAAGAAAGAAGCTCGTCAAAGGTAATGAATGTTTTATATTTTATTTCTGCGTTTTGGGTAGCGCCGGCTACCGCAAAATCTGTTGTTTACGTGTCGTGCTGGCATTTTGGGGGGTGCATGCTATCAGATAATAGCTTCTCATGCTTTCGCCGAAAAGCATTTTAAAAATCTGACTTGCTGGCTATGTTCACAACGAGTGTAGCTTTAATTCAATACCCTGCTTGTGAATTTTGATCAAAGATTGAGTTGTAACGAGTACATTTAGCATTTAGCGTAGCGCATTTGCATTTCCAGGGG